>NW_026515730.1:1200000-1800000 GCF_025528875.1 Mycotypha africana
TACTCCATTCCCGTCTCAATCGCGTCACCATATCTGCGTCTACATATGCATTCACAAATTCATTGAGAGCCATATACGCAGCTGACCGATTACTCAAGACGGGACACAATTCATCTCTCACATATTGAAAGGCCAATGGCTCCCAAAGAGGTCGACTCCACGATAAATCAACAGCCATAGTATAGAACCGAATCGCTTCTTTATAATTCTCTTTCTTGAAGTACTTATTACCCTCTTCTTTCAAACGTATCACTTGCGCATTACGAGTAGGGTTGGCAGCGTTGGGAGGAGGAAGATCTTTTACATGTTTCAAATCGAAAGCCAGTACATTGTGTTCAGTCCAATCAACTTTGCATGGAGTACATTTCTCGAGACCATGAGCTTTACAAAGGACTTTGTCACCGTCTTTAGACAAGCTCACTTCTGGAGGGTTGTAACCTTTCGTTCGTGGTGTTGAGACTGGTGCTGTTATGGTTGGGCTTGTAGCGAGGGTCATTATGTTTTCTTACTTTATTGTACGGAAAATGCAAGTTGAGTGAGTGTTTACTTCAAAATTTTATTGTTTATGTGGGGCGAAAGGGAAAAAGGAAAACTGAAAAAAAGGGCTCCCTTTCAGCAGCAAAGTAGGCACTGAAACGTGTCACTTTTTTCTCTTTCTCATTTTATCTTCTCTTTTTTTTTCTCGTTCCACCAAACGGATTATGCCAACACATCAGGTATACGCACACACACAACCATCTCTCTATTAAAAAAAGAGCCAATCTAAGAGTCGAGTTCAGCTAAGCCATTTTTGCTCATTCTTTGGACTCTGGGCCTTCGATCTGTCTATGCTTATCAACAGTTTCAGAACGATAGCTTACTAAAAAGGGTCAATGAGGTAAACAAACATTTCAAAGACAAAAATGTCTAAATGTGTATGAATTAACTAAAGCCCGTCATAAAATATTACCTGGTAGGAGAGAAACTTGGTGCAATTCTTAGATACACCGATATTGTACCAACGGTAGCAGCACTTTTTAATCTGGTACCTGAAATAAAAATAGTAGTAAGCTGACATAGAAATAAAGCCAAGACCTAGAGGTGACAATAGACTACTACCATATTGATCAGTTACCTAACCATTTACGAGAGTGGACATTCCAACTTGTAAAGCACAATCTCTATGATATGTAAAGGCAGTTTTTGCCCTGAGTAAGTTTGGGATAATTGACTGTTTCTGACAACTATTCGAACTATCTGTCAGGTACAAAAACTCAAATGATGGCTGGGATGAAGAAGGCAAAAGAAAAGAAATGACCGCACAAGAAGCAAGATATTTGATAGCTCGATCGGTTACTAATAAAGATGACTTGAAAGGATTTCTACTATTTCAAATGGTGCAAGAGGAGCTCATGGACGAAGACATGATGGCCAACTGTACATACTGGTAAACAAACAAACAAAAAAAAAAAAAAAAAGAAAAAAAAAAAGAAATCAGAATAAAAAGCAAGAAAACGAAGATAACCATAAAAAATGGCGTTATCCGATTTTAATATGAATGGGAATATCTCGTAGTTATGAGCTACAATTGACAGAAAATGCCAGAAATCATGGATTAGGCGAGTTTTTAATGAACTTACTGTATCAAATTGGTTGTTATTGGAAGATGGACAAAGTCATGCTGACTGTCTTTAAAGGTATTCAAATATGAATTTTGGATGGTCAACTATATCAAAAGCTAACCTGATCTCTACATTCAGCAAACGAAGGTGCATTCAAATTTTATACAAAGAAATTAGGGTAAATAATTTGTCAATTGTACATATTGATGGAGATTGATTTCTACCCCATTAAGTATATTTATTACGTAGTTTTAAGCTGGATGAGATATCTCCTGGTGCTTGTCTTCCTCGATATAAGGCAAAACATTTCGATTACGAGCTGCTGAGCAAACCCTGTAAATAATGATTCAATTGAAGGAATAAACTGGCACGTTGGCCATTCTACGTGTCCATAGCGTCGTAAATTCACTCAGCCTGTGCAGCTTAAACATCATATTCTTGACCTAGAAAAGCCCAGTTTGAGTCTTGGATAATAGACACTTTACTTTTCTTGAACATTAAGAGCATGTCTACCAAAGAGAAAGGAGGTTGGGTTTTCAATACAATGGAGACATAATTCAGAGCAAAACCGTAATACCTTGCTTTTATTGCCGCAAATCACTAATATCTCTGTCTGTTGCATCCAAACAACTACGTGATACTCAACCCTTCCCAAGAACCATTTGATTATACAGGACTACGCTTCAATACTAGTTCAGCTTCCCGTACCTCAAAAACATTTTTTGACCGGGATATAATACAAACAGTGAAGAACATTTTTCTACAACTCTTTGTAAGCCTTTGCTACAATGACCCAAATAGCAGCGGTCGATGTTCATTAACGCGGAATTGGTAAAATACACTCTCTACGCTTTTATGCTCGAATGATCCGTCTAAAGATAGAGTACTGTTTGACCATCGAGCTCTAGTTCTGCCTACTGATACAATCGCATAAAGCCTTCTATTGTGTACTCCCCAGCCATAGTCGATCTACCTTTGAAAGCTTGACCAATTCCTTCTTTGAAGCAGTATGCAACCTTGCCAATGGCTTCACGTGACGCTAAGGCTCCCCCCCATCCTGCCTCAAGGATTGTCGCTCTACCCTGCTGCGCTTACAACAATCTGATTATGTTAACGGTAAGTTAATTTCACTGCTGTCCAACACTTACAGTTGATCCTATTTGTGGCTTCCAATGCCTTTGAACGTAGTAGATGTATCCGAGACGGTTAAGCTTGCTTTCCCACCAAAAATGCTGCCTACAACATCTCTCTTCGTTCTTCATTAAAGCCCACTCTACCGCATATCTCAACATTGTATTGCCGCTGGCATATGACGATCTCCATTTCCGACCCATTTTAATATATCCTAAACCGCCTACCGGTCCTTCCTAACTACATGAAGAGCGCAATTCTGTCAACTTATTTTTTTCTTTTGAGAATTCGATTTTTTACAATATCCTTAAACGCCACTTCCACTTCTTCTACTTGGCTACTTACTTGTTCAGCCGGTTTCCCTCGGTTCCAACCAGTTTAAATCAGATCGTAATCTTTTTTACCCTTCAGTTCTAAGGAGTTCAAATACCTTCAGCAATTTTAATTCCATTAGGTAAGACCATTTGCCCAATGAATTTAAAGCGGTAATGGTGGCAGTTGGATTAGACCACTCGAAGTGAAGAATTCACAAAATGTCAAGTCTCTGCTTGTTTGCGTTAATGGTTTCTAAACGGCTATAAGTCCATTATTCACTTTTCTCTTATTTCAAGTCACTTGATATAAAATTGCGTGCTCTACTAATGTCACAAAAAAACATGAAATGGAAAGTTTTGGTATAAATGGATCATTCTTTATTGAGAGAAAACAAAAATAAAAGTAATTAATAGGCTGCAACATGGAAGTTTTTTGAAAATGGAGAAGGGATATAGTATGAGAGTAGTCTTTCTAAGTCGGACTCAAATTGTAATTCATTGTATACGGTTTCATTGTTTAAAGCTATTGTATCTGTCTGGGGCCATTCAGGAAGTATGTCGGTTGCATCAAGCAAGGCACTTGGAGGAGCTGATAATTCGATTTTCTGGTCACTACTTCTAGGCTTAGCGTTATCGATAAAATTCTTTGACGACGATATATTAGTTATGCTTGCAGCAGAATATTCATTTTCTGAGATATTAAATATGGCATTGGCTGTGTCAAATATGGCTGGAGTTTCCATTTTGGAGTAATCTTTTGATGCATCACTATCACTGTGTTGTTTTGCTGTGGTTTTCTTTCTTGATTGTGAGAGATATCTGTATTCAGAATATTTCATCGAATGGTTTGCTTTCATTCTTTCGGACTTCGTTTGATAAACTGCTTTTGAAGATGGAAGAGAGAGGCAGTATGAGACTAGCTTTTCTAAGTCGGACTCAAATTGTAATTCATTGTATACGGTTTCATTGTTTAAAGCTATTGTATCAGGAAGTATGTCGGCTGCATTAAGCAAGGCACTTGGAGGAGCTGATAATTCGATTTTCTGGTCACTACTTCTAGGCTTAACGTTACCGATAAAATTCTTTGCCGACGATATATTAGTTATGCTTGCAGCAGAATATTCATTTTCTGAGATATTAAATATGGCATTGGCTGTGTCAAATATGGCTGGAGTTTCCATTTTGGAGTAATCTTTTGATGCATCACTATCACTGTGTTGTTTTGCTGTGGTTTTCTTTCTTGATTGTGAGAGATATCTGTATTCAGAATATTTCATCGAATGGTTTGCTTTCATTCTTTCGGACTTCGTTTGATAAACTGCTTTTGAAGATGGAAGAGAGAGGCAGTATGAGACTAGCTTTTCTAAGTCGGACTCAAATTGTAATTCATTGTATACGGTTTCATTGTTCAAAGCTATTGTATCTGTCTGGGGCCATTCAGGAAGTATGTCGGTTGCATCAAGCAAGGCACTTGGAGGAGCTGATAATTCGATTTTCTGGTCACTACTTCTAGGCTTAGCGTTATCGATAAAATTCTTTGACGACGATATATTAGTTATGCTTGCAGCAGAATATTCATTTTCTGAGATACTAAATATGGCATTGGCTGTATCAAATATGGCTGGAGTTTCCATTTTGGAGTAATCTTTTGATGCATCACTATCATTGTGTTGTTTTGCTGTGGTTTTCTTTCTTGATTGTGGGAGATACCTGTATTCAGGATATTTCGACAAATGTTCCAGTTTCATTCTATCTGCCTTTTTCTGGTAAAACGCCTTAGTAGTGTCTGGCTCCCGTCTCCACATCTGGCCGAGCATTTTAGAGACCTCTTTTGCATGAAAACGACTGCCAAAAAGAACCTTTCTTTCGCTCCGGTATAGCATAAAAGCATTAAGTGGTCGAGCTATTTTAGAACCAGATCTGCTCCGGTTACTGTGTCTTTTGATTGCTGTAAAGTCTTTTTGACTCTGGTTAACAAATGTATCAACTCTACCGTAGACCATTCGTACTATATAAAGATGATAAATAAGAGATACAATAATTCCTTTCTGACAAGGAAGCAGCTTATTTAAATGAGGAGAACAATGAAATTAACTAGCTCATGGTGTGACATACCACTCTCTCCTGTTTGATTGTGAGAATAATGAAATCTAGCACAGGATGTAACGCTGGTCAAATGCTTCTTTTTTCTGCTTGCATATTTCTTATTTCATGTTTTAATAACTCAGACAATTCTTGGATCTTTGTATTGGAATCTAGATTTATCTAATCCTTATGAACCTTCAGAGTAGTACATGCAAATCATCTTGTAACGATATGCAAACAAGGCTTAGCGCATGGAGTATTTTTTTAGTGGCGTTGAGTGCATAAACGTATGTCGCTCAGAGTATCCCTTCTTATTAAAGAGTGGCCGCTGATTTACATAACTTCACCTGATTAGCTGAAGATCAATAAGTAGGCATTGCTCAGTTACATGTCGTAGGCATCTTCTCCGACTATCTCCTTCTGCGATACACTTCGATTCATTTGTCAAATGAAATTGATATCATTATTATTACCTTTCAGTATTCTAAGATATTAAACCGTTGATATGATCCGTGTACTGATTAAGTGTTAGATGATCTTGCACGCTCATACTTTCAGATATTTAGAGGACTGGCGCATATGCTTGTTCTACTCTACCTATTGTGGGTTGGTAGAGTAGCCCAAAATTCTGCTAGAATTCATAAAGTATTGCTTTTTACCAAAATAAAATATTTTTCAGTATTGATCAGTAGAGGAGAGATTAGTACTTTGTAACGGAAGAGGAAGGGTTAGTTGTCATTTAAGGCTGATAGAAAGCGTAATCGATGGCTATCTTTTTGCAAGATGAAATATACTTACGAGTTGCATCGTCCTTTGCAGATTAATCATACTTCACTTTCTTGACATCAAAGATTCTTGCAGTGATTCCGTATCTTAAGCGGTTCAATACCTTTCTTAATATGACAGCTTTGCGCACGGTCCAATTACAAAGGGCATAGGGGTTTTACAAATTTATGCGCAAATTTTTTAAGTCGGAATAATACACAAAAGTGTACGACATTATAACCACTTTTTTCAAACCTTTAAAGCTGCTTTGCTGTGAATATTACTGATTTCAGCGAGTACTTGTAATGATGGCATAAGAAGACTGTGAAAAAAAATAAAATTATTGTTTGAGCGGCCTGGGAGAGAGGAAAGAGGTGCAACTATTAAGGAGTATGAACGAGAAAGATGTTCAAAGAATTAAGTATAGTCTAATTTTCGATAACAAAAGATAACCTAAATGATAAGGTTTGCTATAGTAGAGACTTGTTCAATGTCGCTTTTAAGCCTTTTTTGGTATCGTTACCCAAGCATGACAATGAAAGTAATCTGTTACAGAAGATACTTAATCAATGTCGATTTTGAACCTTTTTTGGTACAGTTACCCAAACATGACAATGCAGAAAAATTGCTTAAAGTCGTTTTTAAGCCTTTTTGGGTACAGCTACCCAAACATGACAATGCATAAAAATTGTTTAAAGTCGTTTTTAAGCCTTTTTGGGTACAGTTACTCCAAACTTTAAAATTTCAGTTTGTAGATCTTTCGACTGTAACACTAAATTTGTACTCAAGACATCTTTTAATCGTGATCTGTAGATCAAAACCGCTATTAAACGTATTCGAACAGCGACTCCAAGTTAATGTTTTGAGCAAGAACGATCCGCTTGATCATCCACTCAGAGTCAATAATAGCGTATCTGTCGAAGAAAGTGCTTATAATAACAGTGCACTAAGTAATGCAGAGAATTTGTATTTCGTAAAGTTTCATATCTGGATTTAGAATGCTAGATATTCTTAATTGAAGCATGAAACGCATGCATTCAGAAGGGCAGGTTGTAGGTCACCCCTGTTGTGGCGTTTTCTCCTTTTTGGAAATTTTACAGATATTAAAGGCATTCAACGCTATTATAGCTACAACTGCAAATCACAGTTGTATGCGTAATTACGGGCCACAATACTTATATTTCATAAATTTATTATACGACGGCCGCATCTGTTAGTGTAAAATATGGCTTATTTGTGTTTTTTTGAATGCCCATTTATAGCATACTATGCCTATTTTTGGTTTGTGTTTTTGTTATGAATACACTAACTAACGGCAAAGAACTATTCTAAGATAATTTTAGCAGCTTTCAACTTTTAGTATAAAGCTCAGAATAGTGGTGGTGTGGACGTAAGAGAATAGCTTTTGATGCTGACAGAAAAAAGCGGTAGCTTGACCTTCAAAAAGGCAACAATAGATCTGATTGGCTCTTTGTTGATCTTATGCGACAGTTTATCCTTATTTAACTATTAATGACTTGATTCAAAACCACAGTATCAAAGTGATATCAACAGTAATGCAAGTGGTAGAGATATTTTATAAGTTCTATGCCCGAGCAAGTTGAAGAAGAGGTAATGCTATTATTATGAAAATCTTATGGTTTGGTTGGGTCTGATCAATTTTCTGATGTTTGTAGACGCATGGAGGAGTATATCCAGCAACCTGAGCATGACCTATACGTAAACCGCAGAATATATTGCCTCTAGCTGAGTGCAATGTTGAGGATGATAATGAGTATCGCGATATAACCGATAGCAAGTATGGAACTGTATCAGTTAAGCGTGGTTCAGCATTTTTTGGGCGATTCTCTATACGAACACGTTCTTGTTATTCTATCGCGATGATAACAAATGAAGTTTTTGATCTTCCTCTATAATCTATGTAGAGAGATGGTCTATCAATGATATTTAGAATATGTCTCAACCAAACAAATTTCCGTATTCGAAGGGCATTTTATTATTATACGACTTTCCTGATCTTCAGGCACATTATCTAAATCGGCCATTGTTCTTAAGAGAAGTAATTTAAGCTTCAATGACAATTCCGTTGAAAATTAAAGTACTGCTTACAAAAAAGTGAATTCAAGGTTTCAACCAGTGTAACCTGATTGGAACTACTTTTTACTGTCTTTTTTTTTTCGCTTTTCGTCAGCTTCAAAAGACATAGCTTTGAAGCGACGACGCATGGAGTACTTGCTATACTGCCATGTTCCAAAGCAGTTTCTATTATATTTTAAAGAGAGGCATCTTTAAATATGTTAAGCTTCCATCAAAGTGAGCGATTTCTCCCACAACTTCACTGTTGTTCGTCTGCCTAATATTTTCTATACAACTTATGGATACATCTCAGGCCTATGAATAAATTTGTTATTGTCCCACTGTCCAATACTGGTAGGTGGCAGAACCAAAGAAAGAAGTTGACAATAACGAAAGAATTTTCGATATATCGATCAAAATAAGTTGTTTACCAGGAAATTGCATCACGTTTCATAATGGTTACCGTCATTTTTTCAATATAAACTGCTGTACAAGTGTTTCTTCGCTCTTAATAGTAACAGTACCATAATGCCTTATGATAGCATTGCTAAGAAACTTACTGCATTTGACTTAAAGTTACTGATTAACCCTCAGTTTCAACCAAATTTTGTCATAGTATCTTAGGATTCACTCTATTAAAAAAAAAAAAAAAAAAAAAAAAAAAAGATCAGTTCATCACAGCGTGCGAAGCCATTTTGTACAAGTGTTGACTTAATGAATCAGCAATGTTGAAATTGAAATGGAAGTACAATCGTTTTCAACCAAGCCTAAAACATGTCCAAGAGTACTATATAATAACTTAAGGGAAACATTTATCATAGAGGGTACGAGCCTGGTCTATTAGGCCTAAACTCCTTACGCCAAGTGGCGTACGTTCCAACTTAAACAGAAATAGAAGACCACAAAGCGTTGTTTTCGTGAATTTTTTAAAGTTTGTCACAGATTTCAATTGGATGCACGATGGATGATGCCACAGCTTAAAATCGAAGGGGTTTTCCATGTGACAGAGAGTTGTGCGAACAGTAATCGAGTATTCATAATCAAGGAATGACCTTGAGACGTTACGGTTTTGACGAGTGACAGGATGTCTGCCTTTAATACAACATTACTTCAGCATTATGATTGCCGAGTTTGTGAGAGGTAAAACAGACAATAGTGATATTGATTTTTCTTGTCGTTCGTATTACTTTCGGGATGTAAGGAAACAACATCAGATTTAAAAGCAGTGTCCTTAGTTTGAGCAACAACAACAACTTACGTAAGTGCTTTACATTGTAGCGTCGCTTAGCATATATAAATCTTTCAGTGGATAAAGTTAGGGATCAGTAAGTGTAAAGCACTTGACAGCACTTGTCATTAAGAGTTCACCACCCTAAATACCGTCATGTGGAAACGAATAGCACCAGTTAAGATATTATTGTTAGTGAAGAGTGCAACAGAAATGATGAAATTATACCGTTCAAGAAGGCTACTGGAGGAAGACAAAAGAAAAGAGTTGCCAAGACTTGATGCTCAATGCTTATAAAACCTTGAATAAATCAGAAAACTATTGACTATGCGACTACTTGATTTCGTTCAAACCCTAATATTTCTTTTAACAAAAGTCAATCGCGAGCTTTTTAGCTGGAACAGTTAATAGTAATTGCAGTCATTGATTGTCAATCTCAAGGTCATGATGTATTGGACGAGTAATTGGCTTCCACATACATACGAAACGCAGAAATAGTCAAACATTTTATTTTGCCTTAATGAGGATTACGTTTGAGGGAAGAATAACCTTTGAGAATGTGAAAGTATAATATCTCAACTAGAACAAATAACTCTAGAAGTCGAATGAGCTGTATTTTCATTCTTAGAATGAGAAGATGAGGAAGCACGTTGGATTCTCTTTTTGCATGTAGTTTCGAAATATCAATATCTTGCTGCATCTAATCAAGCGCACTTGAAATCAGTAACCGAAGGAGTTGCACTTAAGTTTTACACAGTAATGATATATAAGTGCTCATATGTTTCTATATATAACTCATTCAATTTTACTTTTGTAAGTAACGACGCACAAAGGTAGAAAATTTTTATTACGTATGGAATAGCAATTGCTCGAAGCAGAGGATCTTCAGCCTTGCTACTGCTTATTTACAGCGCTAGAACCTTTGTTGTCAACCTTCATGCCTTCCACACGACCGCATTTAGAAGAGAAAAATTCATTGGTATTGTTTACAGTAGCGTTAATAGAACGAAAAGCATTGTCAATGGTCATAAGGATCATTTAAGAGAGACAAAATTAGTGAACTTGATAGGCATACCAAATAATATCTACAGCAGCATCTGAACAGCTAAAAAGAGAAAAATGAGAATTAAAGTAGAGGCACAGTTATCCTTCATAAAAAAGGGCTCCGTTTCTATAGTGTATTCCGAATAAGTAAGTGAGCAATAATATAAAATATTCTAAGAACATATACTTAAAAAAGCGCTGATACTGCTTGTGTACAAAGTTTCAGTAGAGCGAAGTTGCTTGCTAATCGAAAAAGAACTCTTTTTTGTGATTGTTGACACTTTTCATTCAAACTAAAAGATTATTACTAAAGTTAGGTTAACATGAATGATTCTGATAAACTGTATGTCACGTTTTGACCTCTAATTCATTTAACAAATCTGAGAAAAATCCACATTTACTGCCTTTACCAGCTATAGTGTACTGGAACAAAGTAAGATTTTCATCAGGCATATTTCAACCTTACTGGTAGTCTAGATATCTCGCAGTGGCCTTGTACAATTCATTTACAGGAATGATATTATTAGATTGTCACTACTACTTTCTTAGGTCCACTATAAGTTCAGTTCTACCTCGCATTTATATAAAAGACCATTCAAATTTGAAACCAAAATAAAATCATCAAAGAACTATTGTTCGGTCTCGCTGACTCACTCAGTTTCTATCATAAAAACTCTTTTAATGATAACTCTAATATCTAAGAATATCACACTGTATACTCATTTATATGCTCAGAAAATATTATTGATAATATTGACAATCAAGTGTATCTATGTAAGCTGTTGTAAAGGTATACAGTATCCATCTATACATTGCAAATTACAAGCGCCTATACTATAGTATATCCAAATATAGTTGAGCCTTGTAATCAATGAAGTCGTTAAAGAAGAAAAAAGTAAAGTGGCAGAATTCATACTTAGCTAAGCAAGAAACACCTGAATCGTAAAGCCAAACATTATCTATAAATATTAAACAGCTGTCGTGGAATAATCAAGATTGTAGTAATAAATGCCACATTGCCTACTGCAGCAAGTGCGTCATATCTTTTGATGAAAATTAATCCTCATCTGACATAAACGGTAAAAACCGATTCTGTATAATAGTAGTATATCACGAAAGGCAATAGTTCCATACATTCGCGGAAGTATATATATTGAAGCCAAAATAGTTTTTAAGATATAATTGCCTTTGATTTGACTTGCATGTTCATAAACCCATATGATTATTATCAATAGCATCTCCTCTTTACCTGTTCGCACAATTCGTCCTTCTGCGCCTCTATCGTTCTTTTGAGGGAATCAAAAAAACATCTTAGTCTCACCAGGTTCGAAGCCAGTATAAAGTTATCGCTAAGTGGTTCATAGGAGATAACTATTTCGTTACTGGATTTTCGAAAATGAATCACATAAGCTACAATATTTACAACTTCTTATTCCATCAATAGCATATCGTCAAGTCAGGTATAACTCCTAATTACAAGAAACTGCGATCCACCACTAGTGACATTAAGGGTCATTCTTTTTGCAAAGAAGCGAAAAATGGCCGTTCTGCTTTCTTTCATTGAAATTGCTAATTTGTACTGCCGAGCGTCTGCTTTAAAGCAAGCATTTACAGCAGAGCCTTCTACTCATCTGTTTTGAGCGGCAAGAGCTTGAAAGCTTAATTAGTTCAGATGTATGAATTCAGAATTTAGATTCGATTTAATCTTACCGCTTCAAACTCTTTTGCCAAGGGTTTCAGTGGTATATCAACCGTAAGTCAGCTCTTTCCATAATAACCTTTCTTTAAACCGCCAACGGTAATGTTGGTACTTTCTGTTTAATTATGAAGAATTCCGTTCCATCTGATTTCAATGGTGCTTAACTTTTTCCACGTTTCGAATTTGCATGACAGAATGCAAAGTGTTGTGCCAGCAGTTACTATTGAAAACTTTGGCAGTTACTTGAATTCTGATAAAGCCCCTCTATGAACCGAATGAAATTGCGAGTTGAAAACAAAGAAATAACCCCCTAAAAAAATTAGAAAGAAGAAAGCATGAGTAGTACGTTTGTAACGTGAATTTCTTCGATATAAAAGAGAAGCACAGTATGAGGGTACCAATCTTTTCCAGTTCGCCCGAATCGTAATTCACCATATAAAATAGCACTGTTATTTGAAGCAATTGCATCATCATCGATAGGAGACCATTCGGGGTATATATCAGCCGCATTGAGCGAGGAACAGAGAGAAGCCGATAATTCGATTTTCTGGTCACCACTTTAACAGAGCCTATGGCTGCAGTTTTCGTTTTGGAGTAATCTTTTGATCCATCACTGTCATTGTGTTGTTTCATTGTGGTTTGCTTCTTCATCAGGGATGAGATTATCTGCTTCAGAGGTCTTCCATCAAGTATTATAATTCATTTATCGACCTTCTTTTCCTAAACCGACTCTGCAGTCACTGATTTTTTTATCCTATCGGGCTAGCTATAATAATTTTAAGCTATTTTATACGAGTTGATTGCCACAAGTGCCTGTATCCCTGCAAAATAGCATAGCAAGCGATTAAGTTCATTACCTGAAATCGTGCCCGCTTTATCGATTATGTGTTAGTGCGTTGTTTCAAGGTGTAAGTTAAGAAATGCAAAGCCCCAAACGATTCTGAATTCCATTTATACAGTGCATAATGATACAATCATAATAGAGTTTCTATTGCCGGTATATAATTAACATCCTAACTTAAAAACGGTCTCGCTCTGATACGTCGGGCCTGGTTCGAAAACTGTATTTTTATGACCAGGACTCTATCTATGTCAGCGGGAAGAGCTTACTGATTGGGTTTCTTTCCTAGTTGACTCGAAGCCATTCGCTGAAGTATATTCGATCAGCGCTGCGAGCCTGTAAATTTGTGAAAGCAGTCGTATATTTTGATATAGTACGTAATAGAGTATCCAATTTTACTATTGTAGATGTACATTAAACTAGAATTTTACTAAAATTATTCGTAATTCAAGGTCAGCCAGGGATTTCAGGGAAATTATAATTCAATTGCTCGTCCTTCAGATTAGAGAATTCTTTCTACTATGCCGCTGAGGGGGAACCCTTGTAAAGAACAAAATACGTCCTTGATGAGGTGCTACTGTATTACTATTCTGTCAGGGAGGAGCTTTGTTGGATCGGTAAGATCAAATAAAATAAAGTAAGAAATAAACAAGTGACAAGTCTGTGAAAACTCTGGAAGGTTCGAGTTTATTTCTTTCTTCCAAATCAAGATGAAGTTCGTTCAAATGAACAGAATCAACTGGAACTTATTGTGATATTCTTAGATATTAGAGTTATCATTAAAAGAGTTTTTAAGATAGAGACTGAGTGAGTCAACGAGACCGAACAATAGTCCTTTGATGATTTTATTTTGGTTTCAAATTTGAATGGTCTTTTATATAAATGTGAGGTAGAACTGAACTTATAGTGGACCTAAGAGAGTAGTAGTGACAATCTAATAATATCATTCCTGTAAATGAATTGTACAAGGCCACTGCGAGATATCTAGACTACCAGTAAGGTTGAAGTGTGCCTGATGAAAATCTTACTTTGTTCCAGTACACTATAGCTGGTAAAGGCAGTAAATCTGGATTGTTTCTCAGAATGTTATATGAATTAGAGATCAGAACGTGACACTTATTATATTTTACGAGATGGGTATACAGGCCTATTCACCATGGACTATGTTAACTGTTCTTGTAACTTGAGCTAGTAACCAGAAGAAAGTGACGTGCTTGGTGAGTTAATAACTACAATACTCGAGTACGTACAATCTGGTAGAGAATACATTCTACCACGGTCCATCTTCATTGCATCTATGGTTATGTGCAACATAGAACAAGATACAGGCCTAAGTATAATAATCACACAATAAGCATCTGAACCTGAAATTAGTGACTAGCATACGCGTCCTCAAATAATATAATTCCCATTAAACCATAGAGTAAATAATCCTTCTACTTCATCTGAAGAACAATAAAGACACCTAAGTTCATAGTCATCGACTTATAACAGTTATCAATTTTTATACTGTATACTTCATAAAGATAACCTGTTCCTCACATAAGAATTATCCTTAATCCATATTGTTGTATATATGAGCCAGAGTTCTTACATAATGATCGGAGTTATGACATTAGGAGTAATCATAGCCATAATACGAACTTAGACTTCTTCTAGAATCTTGCACAGTTGAAATACAGCGACTGATATTGATTATGATCTACAAATGCTACATACAGTATAAGCTCAGTTTAACCTCGCATTCATACAGTGACTCACAAAAGTGTTACAATGTTTTACAAAATCAAACAAATTTCCAATTCAAATCACTATTGCACCTGATATGATTAATAAACCCCCCTCCAAACTAATATCATTAGAAAGTATATATTGTTGGGTTTCTAATGATATAACTTTCAAACATATTAGCGTTCTTTGGAATTACTTAAACTATAGAGCTTAATTTGCATATGCGTAAAATTTTCATTTTTGCGATAGTCAGATTTATTTAAACGTGCAGTTAGTACTTTGTTTGACCACCTTTGACTTTTATAACAGCTTCAATTCTTTTTGGCATGCTTTCGATATGTTTTAGGCATAAATCGGCTGTAACTTTATTGTACCATACGTCTCCTACTCTTTGCCAGAGTTCGTCCATATTCTTGGGTAGGGTGTCATAAGCAGCTAGCTTGCACTTCTTCAAGTAAAACCATAAGTTTTCGATTGGGTTCAAGTCTGGTGAATAAGAAGGCCAATCTAGAACATTTATCTCGTGCTTTTTAAAGAATTTTTTGGTATATTGGGACGTATGTTTAGGATCATTATCCTGTTGAAGGATAACGTCCTTCAATTTCAAGCCATCATAATCCTTTAATGTATCCATGAAGTCGCCTTTCAAAATCTCGCAATATAATTGCGAGTCCATTCCCCCCTGTATCTTGGCAATGAAGCCAGGACCATGTTGAGTGAAGCAGCTCCACAATATGAGGCTGCCACCTCCGCCTTTATACTTGTAGTTGACGTTGTGCTCTTTGAGGGGTTCTCCCTTCTTTACCCAAGTCCACTGTTTCCCATCCGATCCAAGACGATTGATTTTGGTCTCGTCGCTAAAAACGACTTTCTTCCAATCATCAACCGTCCAGTGTTTGTGGGCTTTCGCCCATTTCAACCGATCCTTTCTTCGATCATTCGTTAATGGCAATGCTGATTTTCTAATCCTTGCACCGTTTACATTTTCACCGCGCATTAAACATGGTAGCACGCAAATTGCGTTGAAAATAGCATGCTAGCATGCAACGATGCGTGGGATGCGTGCTACCGCGCAAAGTTCATGCTACCATGAATAGTGCATGCTAAATCGACTTAAAAATGGCAGCACGCATTTTGCATGGTAAGACGCCTTAAACATGCTACCGCGCAATTTTCATCGTAGAAAGCATCAAACATGGCAGTACTCTTTTTATTATTTCCTTACAATTGTTAGCCTAGTACACTATTTACATGAGCGGCTGCTGCTTCTTGTTCAGCCAGAAAATCATGCTATAGTTTTATTTCAGGTTTATTTATTGATTACTTATACTGTAGGCTACTCTGCCTTGTTGATAGAAAAAAAATAGTAATGACGAGCTCTTTGCTATTTTGAAAGTTGCTGAATTAAACAGTAGGTTGAGAAATCAATTGAGCTACAGTATGTGTTTAGGGTGTAATAGCGCAATTTATACGGTATTATTGCTTGAAATATGAGCGTTAATAAGTTGCTGAAGATTGCAAATTCCCATAGTTGCAAAGAAGTAGCTGGTCTGCTTGTTCAGATATTGTCCTTACATACACTCCTACAGCAAAATAAAGTACTCCTACAAGTAAGCGTGTGGATCATTCGATTGACGACGAAGGTCCAGTATGAATGACAGTGACAATTTTTACCTGACAACTGGGTATCATTGATATTCTTACAGTCTACTACTCTTAATTATTGCAGAAAAAAGAAGTAAAACAAATAAATAAGTTGGTGCTATAAGGTTATGGAGTAAAAAATAATGTTGTATCATTAGTTGATAGGTACGGAACAGATTATTTGCAACCATAAACAACTGTACTTTTCATTTTTTGCA
The DNA here is from genome assembly GCF_025528875.1 of Mycotypha africana. NCBI lineage: Eukaryota > Fungi > Mucoromycota > Mucoromycetes > Mucorales > Mycotyphaceae > Mycotypha > Mycotypha africana. The sequence continues at coordinate 1,216,378 of NW_026515730.1, forward strand.
ATGGTAGGCTGCAACTGTTTTTGAGAGCGTTGGTGTTGGCCCAGCGGAAGACAATGAAACAGTTGAAGAAAGGGTTTGATCAAAGGCCACAAGCTTGAGTTCTGTAGAAAAAAAGTGTCAATTGAAGATATGGTATAAACATATAATGTCTGCTGACCATGAGTTGTAAAAATAAAACGAAGAGTTATTTTTTTCTGGGCCAAAAATAAAATACCTGTTTGGAAAGGTTATTTAGTTGTCGTTCGCAGTGCTAAATGAGAAGTAATCGGCATTATGCGTATTTGACGTCGTTTGCTTCACTTTCTTCATACGACTTTGCAATCCTGGTAAATAAACAAGCTAAACTATAAGCAGCAATGTAACGGCAAAGATGAGCGTGCCTTAATTACTCAGATGTCATGATTCAATGTGCATCTTGTCGGTGATGTGGCCAAATGAGCAGATTATGAAAAGAAATTGAGATGTAGTAACAGTATTTCGTTAGCTTTTAAAAGCCCTTGTAAAAAGAAAAAGGTGAAAGAAGGAAGCCCTCAAATAATTGAAAACAACAGCCCGAATGGTTGCACAGCGATATATCAGTAAAGCTTTGTTTATTGCTCAAAAGGCTGAAATTGGTGAAATTGGTAAGGGAGCACCAAGCAGAAGAAAAAGGACATTATCTTTGGCTATCGTTATTCTTCATCGATGCTTCTATTTAAAACAACAATACTCTGCACTTGCTTATTATGCATTGTCGTCCATACCACTTTCTTGTCTAGGAAATTCTAACATATACATTACCAGTCTACATATAAGAGACTCTTTCTACTTTCTTTTTTGTTTTAACTTATTCAAAATTGTAAAATTGTACTTGATTTATGAGAGTTGGTAGAATATGAGTGGAAATCTCAGATGTTTAAAGTCCTCCGTCCTTGCTCTATTCATGGCAGCACGCAACCTGCGTGGTAGCATCGGCTATACCAGCTTTACTTTGTGGCGGCACGCAAAATGCGTGATGAATTTGCGAGCATTATGCATTCTACCACGCAAATTTCATGCTAGCATGACTCTCATATATCTTTTTTTTTGCTACCATGAATAGTACACTGCTCTCAGTTAATCGGTGTGAATCGAAATCGGATCTTTTCAGGACCCTACGTATGGTCAGTGGAGAAATATCTACTCCTTGACCCCGCAGGTTCCTGGCAGCATCAACTGCTGTTATGAACTGCCCTAAGTAGAACGATCTTGCGATCATTCTCTCGAGACGATCCGAGATTAACTTAGGACGGCCGGTCTTTTCGTTGCATGCAATGTCATTAGCTTTAGCGATTCTACCAACAGTGACGTTGGATACCTTTAAACTTTTGGCGATACTTCTATGAGACTCTCCTGTACGCAGTCTACAGTGGGTGAAAAAACTGTTCACGTAAATTGCAAAATGCGCTATATTCCCTTGTAGCTCACGCTAATCAACATCTACGACGATGAAACTAATACTGGCAGATAGCCCAAGAAAATCTCTATAAAACAAATGTAATTCGGAGTTTCAATCGAGCTATTTTATTAAGAGGAAAATTCCGTCGAAGATTTCTAAACACGTGAACAGTTTTTTCCAATGTTAACTAGTATCTAGTATGGCCACCATTCGCTTCCAAAACTGCTTGTATACGAGCTGGCATACTTTCAATATACTTCCTACACTCCTCCTCCGTAATTTTGTTCCATTCAGCGTCGAATCTTTCCCATAATTGATGGACTCCAGCTGCCCTTCTCTCATACATACTTAAACGCACCTTACACTGGTGCCAGAGGTGCTCGATTGGATTCAAGTCGGGACTTTGAGGAGGCCAATCGTCGATTACGTTCACCTGGTGCTCCTTAAACCACTTTTTAGTGCTATTGGATGTGTGTTTGGGGTCATTATCGTGCTGGAAATACGATTCTTGCCAGTCTAATCCATAGTACTCCATGGTATCCCTAAGTGTTGTGTCCAGAATATGCTGGTAATCCTTGGATTTCATGGTCCCATCGTATATCTGGCATGCGTAACCAGGTCCATAGTAGGTCATAGAACCCCAAACCATGATATGACCGCCCCCATGCTTGACAGTAATATCAAGATGGTGAGGTTTAAGTGGGTCACCTGGTCTAGTCCAATAGTATTTGCAACCATCAGACCCCCAAACATTGATTTTCGTCTCATCTGAGAACACAACACGCTTCCAATCGTCGACTGTCCAATACTGGTGGTTTTTGGCCCATCGCAAATGCTTCTTTCTATTCTTCTCGCTGATGAAAGGCTTCTTTTGTTTGATACCAGAATGAAAACCCATAGATTTGAGAGCATTTATGGACGTTTTGTAAGTCAAGTCGTAACCCAAATCAAGAAAGGCTTTATGGGCCTCTTGGGCAGTCTTTATAGACCCTGTTAATAGCTTGCGACGAACCACAGCTTTACTTTTCTCCGCTACAATAACCGGTCTACCACCTGCTTGACGTTGTCTGTTAGGGAACCACTTATTGCTATACTTGGAAATCACCCCTTTCGATATTCCAAGTTTCTTCTGGATGCTTGCCATAGATGTTTCTTTCGCAAGTAATGCCTTAAGTTCTATTTGAACGGCAGTAGAGAGTGTACGAGTCATAATTATAGGTAGGTATCAGTTGTAATGAAAATGGGAAAGAAAAGTGTAAAAAAGTCGTGAATTTTTGGTACCTTTATAATCTTTCAGGCACCCCTGCCCTCATTTAGCACCCCGCTAAAATTATTTTAATTCTACCCTGTTCAGTCTCCGCAAAAAGTCTGATGCAAGGTTTCTACAGTAATTTGGAAAAAACTGTTCACGTGAGGTCTCCTAGTAAATTCAATCGAATTTAAACTTAGCGCCAATAAAATTGCTTGATAATACAGGTACTTATAGAGCAGAGTTTAAGCTTTTGAATGATACCGGTTTGACCTGGATATCGCTTACTTTCGTCTCAACAGAGCTCAAAATATCTGAAATCAGCAATTACGTGAACAGTTTTTTCACCCACTGTAGCTAAAATATCATTTTTTTTATCGTAAGGTACGGGACGCATGTTGAGATTTGTCTAATGTTGCGGTTTTTGTGAATGGGTAAAGTAATGTAGCTAATCGAAAAGCAAAAAGGTACAAGTTTGACAAAACATGATACTCAACATTAAATTGACCCCTGATAGATTGCTGAAACTCAATAAATTCGAAAAATCCTGGGGAAAGAAGGCTCTGTAAACATTCATCATTTCAACCATCTGAATTTCTACAGATTGCGAATGTCGAGATGAGCGATTAGAATGTCGAATGTGCTCAAGCAAATGTATATGAATCCTAACACAAGCTATATCACTGAATAGCTTAGAACTACTACTTTCCATATCGCAAAAAAAAAAATCAGTGCTTAAGTACATATGTGCTCAAGGGGAAGAATGCATGAAAAAGTCGAAAAATTATAATTTTTAAAAACATTGTAACACTTTTGTGAGTCACTGTATCTAAGAATATCACACATATTATAGCTGTTTCGTCCCTGATATCTAGCTCGTCCGTCCATTTGGTGTAATTCTACCGTTGTTTCCTCCCTGAACCCATTTCCATACGTGGTGTTCCTTATGACTGGCTGGTGTATGGAATGGGGTGTTGGGTAGGCGTCCAAGCTTTCTTCTTGATGGGCACTTTCATATGTAAGAGCTGCCTTGATTACTGTTTTTAATGAGGGTACATCCTTTTCTTCTTGACGGACATACGTGCGTAAGTTCTTGTCTTGCAGGCCTCGTATAAATTTGTCGGATGCTTCTTCCTCTGTCATACTAGGTAGCGCTACCTTTAGGTCCATAAACGCATTGATGAAGTCCACCAGGGAGCCAGTTTGTTTTAAATTGGCTATTCTGTCACGGGTGATACGTGTTGTATTTTCAGGTCTAAAAAAAGGATGTATGTCAAAGGAACTCTCACATTTCTTTTTTTTTTTTTCTTAAGGACCAAAGGTCCGCGCCTAAATTATTTATTAATAAAAGAAATGGAAAAGGTCACTGTCAAAGACAGTAAAATCAAAGATTTTCCTTTTCACATTTCTTAAATATGTTTTTTTGGTACACCAGATGGTGTACTTTATTTTTTAATAATAATATTAATATAGGATCAAAATATTAAAGGAAAATCTTTGATTTTACTGTCTTTGACAGTGACCTTTAATATTTCTTATTTATTATTTTTTCAGACTAGAAGAAAAGAAAAGAAAAAAAAGGTTTTTTTTTATTTTGTTTTATTTTCTATGATATGAAATTGAATGAAAGAATCAGTATCTAAATGTTCTGATAATTCAACTTGTTGAATAATGAAATGGTATCAGGTTATTAAGAAGATTCTGGAATGAAATATATTAGAAGGTAAGCTATCCCTGTGGATAGAAAATATTATGGCAGCTACCGGCTATCGTGTGGAACACACTCCATAATAAATGAATAATACAGAACCAAGCTATACTCTGGGGTTGCGGGAAGTAGCAACGTTGTTAATCAAAAAATAATAAACTCAAAACGAAAGGAAAAAATATATCTTCAATAAAATATTGTCAGAATAAAATATTCTGAGGTTTTATATTACCCAAAAACCCATAAACGCCTAGAAGATGGTTTTTTTTTATTTTTTTGTTTTTTTATATTTTTTTTTATTTTTTTTTTGTTTATCAAGAAAAATATTTATTTAATAGTATTTTGTATTATGAACTATTAAACAGATTAGTTTATTGACATAATCAGGTCAATATAACTATGAATAATCAAAATACGTTTCATATTATTACTTTTTATTTTTCTTATTTACAGAAATTCATTTTTTCCAATATTTAAAAATAAAATATAATATTCAAAAACCTGAGACCTCCTTCGACAATGACCCTAAAAAAATCTCTCACCATTTGTCTCAGTTCTTGCCAGTTCTTGGGCTGCTCCTCCGTGTATTCGATTGTTCGATACCATGCATCGGCACTATGCCTGAATAAGGCGGCCACAAACAGGAGAGCTCTCTGGTCGGTCCAATCTCCGTAAAAGCCTAAGTAGCGGTCAACTGATCGGATCCAGCTGTCTATGACCATGGCGTCTCTTCTAACATCATAGATGTCAGGAACCGGTAGTCTTCTTCCATTATCAGTAGACGTACTGATAGAAGGTGAAATTCTGGGGGGAGGTGCTGGTGGAGTAGCCATCTTCTTTTGCTCTTCCGAACCTGTTGCTACCAATTGTCAGTGTTTATGAGTATAATGTACCGAACTACCTAAGGTTCGACCCGTAAGATTAAATGGAAGATAAAACTTGAATAATCTTTATTTTTCTTTTAAAAATCTCTATCTTTTTATATAGTCAAGATATCTAAAGATTATGTACATTATCGAGTAATTTTACTAAATTAATATATACAACAATATACTGTAATTGTAATTAATAGCCCATCTACATTCTTGAGGGATATTACCTATGTTAGCTCTGTATCTGTTTAGTCTTCTGTAGATTGGGTCTAAATCTTTTTTTAATTTTAGTGGAGTTAGCATTCCTCCACTCCGAGCTCGACTCCTCTCCATCGGGATGTGAATGACGCCTTTTTCTAGTACTGCATGCGTCATCCCCGTCGGGAACTGAACCAGCACCGTGCACGTGACTGGTACTTTTGGTGTATCCCATTGGATACCATTTCGCTGTGACAAAATATCAAGACCGGCCTTAGCTCAGGTTAAAGATTTTTGTTTATTGAAAATAGTATATAAAGCAGGCGATTAATTTTATCATTATTGCTATACTAGGGGGAGGAACAGGTTGAGAGCAAAAAAACTATCTATAAGGTTCAATCAAGAGATAGAAAAAGGGGAGAGTGGGAAGGAAGGGGAAATTATTCGTACTGGTGAAAAATTAGTAATGGCTGATCGCTTGGCAGCTGTGTATTAAGGGTTGTGACAGTGCAAGTCGAAAGCAGTCCACGAAAAATTAACCATTTTCGGAAGTTGAATGGGAGGCAGCGTAATTACGCCAAAGCGCACCTGGGTCAGGGTCTTCTGGAAATTTCACATTTGGTTTAACAAGGCATTCAATATACCACAGCAGTGTCAGTAACACAGGCCAGTAATGGCAATATTGAGATGGATCTGTTGGCAGCCGGTTGAGTGCATGATCAATTGTATGAGTTGTCGGAGGGGCTTGAGGGAGAGATTCCCATAGTTCACTGGGAATAGCATCACATTCGTATTTGTCAAAATGACGACGAGATGTGTGGTCGCGATCGCAATTGCAGTCGTGTGGGGCCCCAAGAAGCCAACCTAAACGCCAGCGAATAAGTCGACTACGATCAGTACGAGTGGCAGGAAGAGTCAAAATGGGATCGATTTCTAGTTTGGCTCGGCATGCCCGTGCCAGTATATGACGAGATGACTGAGTATCACGAAATGCAGTATAAAGTTTTTGACGGTCATCGTAAAGAAAGGGGGCAGCAAAGGATGTGATGGTAGTTGCATCAGTGTATGATTTATACAGGCGATTGGCTTTGAGCTTGTTGATATATGTATCATTACCCCGAGAATGATGTAGTAACAGGACAAGAGAGTCAGCGGGGAGTGTTGGTAAACGGAGGCAATACTTACTTTGTAGAACTTCCATTCGCCATTGGATAGCAGGTATCATTGTGAGGATTTTCAATACAGTAGTAGAAGTATGTGGATTGCCACCTATGAGTAGACGAAGGCATCGATTTTGGAGCTGTTCAAGTTTATTGATATCCTTGGTATGCATCATAGTTATCGCGACACCGTATTCAAATTTAGGTCGAATAAAGGAGCAGTATAATCGGGCACTGAGAGAGAGAGAGAAGCCAGATCTATGAGCGCCCATCTTGTGTAGTGTGGCCATTGCAGCAAGGGTTGTTTTGCTACGTGAGCGGGCAAGGGCAGAGCTAGATATATACCTCGCTTAGTAAAGGGGATACCAAGATAGATAACTTCATCAGCAGTAGGAAGAGCAACCCCATATAGGGTTAAAGGATTGGAGTGAGCACCAGTAGCGGTGCGGGCGGTAGGATGGTTAAGAATAACGCATTTCTGCGGGTTCCATCGGTATCCAAGTTGATGGGAATGGGTAGCAGCATCATTTAGCATTGTTTGAACCTCGGAGCGAGATCCAATGATAGCGACATCATCAGCGAATAATAAAGAATTAATAGCAATAGATTCAGAACTAGTAGGGAGTTTGACTTTGGTAGTTAAGGAGGAAGCGGAACGTCGGAATATAGGTGGTAGTGTATTTATGTAAACAGAGTAGAGTAAAGGACTAAGCACAGAACCTTGTAGGACACCGGTTTTGGGCTGGAATGTTGGTGAGTGGTGATTATCAATAAGAACAGAAATATAAACATCATCGAACAAGTGTTGTAGAAGAGTGAGTAACGGCAAGGGAATAGTTCCGTGCTGGCGAAAGGCTTTCCAAATAACGTTACGGTCAACTGTGTCGTATGCTGCTTTGATATCCAAGAGGCCGACCACTGGTAATTGAAATCGATGTGTTTGTTGATAGTCTTGTATCAGTTCATGAAGGCATACGGCCTGGTCAAGGGCACTGCGTCGTTCGCGAAACCCACCCTGGGCTACATCTAAAACAGGAGCGGATTGCTTGATAGCTGGTTGAAGAACGACTTCAAATAACTTACGGAGGACCGACGTTAATGAGATTGGTCGGTAGTTACTCGCTTGCGTAGGATCACCTTTTTTGAAAATAGGAAACACCTGTGCATGACGCCAGGAAGAAGGAACGGTACCCCAAGAGTAGCAGAGAAGAAATAGTTTAGAGAGGAGGGGGGCGATGATATTAGCGAGAGGTTGGAGCATTTCAGCTTTCAGATGGTCAATACCGGGAGCTTTTTTACGAGGTAGAAGGTTAATATAGTGAGTAATGGTAGTCGGTGAAAAGAGGGTAGTTACCCGTATGTCCGTAGAGTATGGTGGAAATAAAGGAAGCTGTAGGCCAAAGTCAATAGATGTGGGTGGGTCGTCTAGAAAGTGTCCGTCATATACGGATTCTAAATACTCAGCCATAATGGCTGTTGCGGTGAGAGGGCCATCAGGATGGTTAAAAGTGCAAGATTGGTCCCGTTTTCGTTTTTGATTTTTGATTTGGCCTTGGGCTTTCATGAAGTCTTCCTCTAGTCGCTTACAATAATCCTGCCAAGATTTCCTTTTTGCTTGGCAAACATCGTATCGAAATTGTTTTTGTGCTTTTTGGTAGGTGGTCCACCATCCAATCTTGTCGATGCCTTTGCTTCTACGCCATTTCTTATAACAATGATTGCGATATTCGGCTGTTTGTTGAAGTGCTGGTGTCCAATATTTATGCCATTCTTTGGGCCTAGCTTTTTTAGAGCCAATGACCGTATCGAGGCTGGTGTATACAGTATACTGTTGCAAAGAGAGGCGGCTAATAGATCGAAATCTGGCCTTATAGGCGGTGATGTTTGGCGCTGTAGTAGATCGAGGTTATCATTCAACATCTCCCGAAATTGTGAGGAAAGCTTATTGAATGTATCTTGATAAAGCAGAGACACTTCGAGTTCCTTCAGCTTTGACAAATTCCAGGTGCGTCGAGGTTGGACAGGTGCTGTGTCATTGGGAGTGGATGGTTGCATAATAGTAGAGGTATCGGTCAGGGTGAAGGAGAGTGCCAGAAGGTTATGGTCAGACCCTAGAGAGAGGTCGGAAAATACGGAAAGAGAGACATTATGGAGGACAGCGTGTACATCATCAGGCACAACAAACAGGTCAATGATACTGCTAAGTTCAGTGGTGTTACGAAAAGTAGCAAATGTAGGGATACCGTAAGCATAAGTACGGTTCAAGATCTGTAAGCCATGGTCTTCAAACCAAGCCTTGAGAGCCGTACCCCGAGTATTAGTTTCGAAAGTACCCGATGCAGATGTGTCGCCAGTTATACGACCAAACCTTGCATTAAAATCACCACATAGAATGGTATTTTTATGGAGTGGCATCTTGTCAAGAGTAGCAATCACCTCATCCAAGGGGAGATTCGGTGGAAAATAGAAACAAGCTAGTCTAAAAGGACCAAAATTGAGAGAGAGAGCATAGGGTGAAGGGCTGCTTAAATGGCTGACAGGAACGGGGCAATTCGGATTGACGAGGGCAACAATACCTTGAGAACCACGATAACCGCCCTGGACAGGTTTACCATAGGTATGAAATTGATGCCAGGAAGTAGGGAGACGAGAGGGGGAAAGAATCCAGGATTCAGTAACTAAGAGAAGAGACATGGAACTGCAGTGAGAGAGGACATCGGCAACAGAATCATTATCATCAGCAAAGGCGCTCTCGTGGAATTCCTCACCAGCTTCAATCATCTCAGAATCACCGGTGACAAAACCTAACGAGGTCAAGAAAGCGGCAGCAGTAGTAGAAGAAGAGCCAATATCACGGGTACGTTTCAATGGTCGGGGGTTTCTCTCCGCAACAATCTCCTTGGCAATGGAATCAGCGATCCAACCTTGGTCAACAAAAAAACGGGCAACACTGGGTACCAGGTAAGCCCGTACATATCGTAGGGCACGGATACAACGGTCTTGTTGTAGGGCTTTAGCGAAACGAGTGCGGTCAGTGGCAGAAGCATTGGTCATAGCAGGATTAGCAATATGCTTTTCATCCAAAGGGTCAAAGTGTTCCAAAGGAACAACTTTACAGGCCTTGAGGTGGTTTGAGAGATCGGTAGTAAAGTCGTTGTGTACCAAGAGGCCAATCACACGGTGGGCAGGTAGAGTAATATCTACGATACGACCAGTGTCAATGCCAATGGTACTGAGGCGGTGGCGAATTTCACTACGGTTGATTTTACGAGCTCGAGGTATGTACACGTAGGAGTAGCCTTGTGGGGCAGTAGGATCATATTGGCTGAAAGCCCTTACAGTGGCCTTAAGCTTACGCTCAGTTAGTTTCTTAGGGGCGGGACGCTTAACAATTTGAACCCAAGCAGTTTTGGGAGTAGTAGGGGCAGTTTGCGTCGTAGCAGTGGTGTTGATGGTAGTAGTAGGAGTAGTGGTGGGTGTACAGTGGGTGAAAAAACTGTTCACGTAAATTGCAAAATGCGCTATATTCCCTTGTAGCTCACGCTAATCAACATCTACGACGATGAAACTAATACTGGCAGATAGCCCAAGAAAATCTCTATAAAACAAATGTAATTCGGAGTTTCAATCAAGCTATTTTATTAAGAGGAAAATTCCGTCGAAGATTTCTAAACACGTGAACAGTTTTTTCCAATGTTAACTAGTATCTAGTATGGCCACCATTCGCTTCCAAAACTGCTTGTATACGAGCTGGCATACTTTCAATATACCTCCTACACTCCTCCTCCGTAATTTTGTTCCACTCAGCGTCGAATCTTTCCCATAATTGATGGACTCCAGCTGCCCTTCTCTCATACATACTTAAACGCACCTTACACTGGTGCCAGAGGTGCTCGATTGGATTCAAGTCGGGACTTTGAGGAGGCCAATCGTCGATTACGTTCACCTGGTGCTCCTTAAACCACTTTTTAGTGCTATTGGATGTGTGTTTGGGGTCATTATCGTGCTGGAAATACGATTCTTGCCAGTCTAATCCATAGTACTCCATGGTATCCCTAAGTGTTGTGTCCAGAATATGCTGGTAATCCTTGGATTTCATGGTCCCATCGTATATCTGGCATGCGTAACCAGGTCCATAGTAGGTCATACAACCCCAAACCATGATATGGCCGCCCCCATGCTTGACAGTAATATCAAGATGGTGAGGTTTAAGTGGGTCACCTGGTCTAGTCCAATAGTATTTGCAACCATCAGACCCCCAAATATTGATTTTCGTCTCATCTGAGAACACAACACGCTTCCAATCGTCGACTGTCCAATACTGGTGGTTTTTGGCCCATCGCAAATGCTTCTTTCTATTCTTCTCGCTGATGAAAGGCTTCTTTTGTTTGATACCAGAATGAAAACCCATAGATTTGAGAGCATTTATGGACGTTTTGTAAGTCAAGTCGTAACCCAAATCAAGAAAGGCTTTATGGGCCTCTTGGGCAGTCTTTATAGACCCTGTTAATAGCTTGCGACGAACCACAGCTTTACTTTTCTCCGCTACAATAACCGGTCTACCACCTGCTTGACGTTGTCTGTTAGGGAACCACTTTGTTGTATATTGAGGCATAAGTCCGTATATAGATATTGACAGAGACAAATAAATCCTGCAATACTTGCTATGTGACTATCCCATAATATGACATTAGTCTCTTCTGGTACTTAATCATTCACTGTTGAGATTACATATGGATAAATGATATTCTTTATTGTCTGTGCATTATGAGATAATATTATTACAGTGCTGCTATTAACCGGCTCACAAAAATATAAAATGATCTGTACAGTGCAATAATTACGTCAGAGCTACGAAATAAAGACCACTAGATAGCCCAAACGTCATAGTATAAGAAAGGAAGAATGACGTAATCATATGTTGTTACACAAAGCTGCAAATAAAAAAAACTTGATTTTGGACTAAATGTAAAATGATACAAATATGATTCAGTGTACCTTAAACTCTATTTTAGCGTACCTGATGCAATGATAACGTATCATTATGATGTAGAGAAGCTGAAAAATATATAAAGGCTGTGGTATTTGACGACTTGTGGAGTTAAATATCACTTAGTTAAAACAATAAAAAGTTAACGAGATCAAACTAGTACGTTTTTATTTTGAATCAAGTTAAGTTCAAAGAGAAGAAAAATATCTACTGCAAAAATTTAAATATCTTCTTCATATTGCGGAACCTAGAAACTGGCAGCTGAGTTATTCTACTCAAAGAAGACGTACGTCTTCTGAACCGTAAAAGAATAGAATTCTCCCTTGAGGAGATTACGCATCTACCCGGAGCGGGTGGACTTGTAAACGTATCCATGGCTTGATCTAGTGATCATGCAACTAACCTATTTTCCCGTGCTAACCATTATGTAGCACTGCTTGCAGGAAAATAGAATTAATTAGGAAAATAGTATTCGTGCGTGGTGTTTGAGTTGAGTGAACAGTTATTGTAAAGGATGATCACAACCTATTATCTTGTAATCATTCTTTATGCCGAAGGCAGAGAATAGTACTTATAACCTATTATACCTTGGTGTTGAATCAATATATCCTGCATGTCCATATATTAATTCTACTATATATCCTATGTCATATAGTAACGTATTATAGCAAAATAAGTAAACTATATATCCTAAATGACAACCTGTTCAGCCTTATACGAGGTAGCTAATCTCGTATAAGAATCATCACTTATTCTATATTCGTTTCCTACTCTACTTTATATTATTTCAGCAGTAATGAGGTGTGGGGATCTTGTATAATTTGTATACGAGTTCTCCACATCTCATATGATGCTGTCAACTAAACACAACACTTAATTCACGGTACTCATATATTAGAGTTTATGTAGTTTCTAATTATTTCTGGTTTGCAATATTGTATAATTCATCTTTATCATTCATAAAGTGAATTATATCTTTAATATTTGTATATCATCTACCCTCAAATACGACAAAGGCGACATTTTTACACAGTTTTCCCCATTACACTCTCACTTTTATCTCTCACAACTACTTCTCTACAATGCCATATAAACTCAGTAACGACAAACGAAATGACGTCATTTCAATGATCAAGGCCGGAAAGGGTACTAAAGACATTGTACAAGCAACTGGAGTGTCTAAAGCCCAAGTTGTTCGCATGAAAAAAGAACATGATCCTGATCGCATTAAATCTCGTGGTGGTAGAGTCAGTATTGTGTCCAATTACACAAAGCGAGTCATATCTTTTAGAGTCCGAAAAGGTTTCTTATTATCAGCAAAAGATGTCCAAAGATATCTGTGGTCTCTTGGTTACAAATCTCAATACTCTTCCACAACAAGACTCATGAGATCCCTTGGCCTTAATTCTCTGTATAAAAAAAAGAAGCTTTTCATCAAGAGAATCAACCAGAAAAAGCGATTGCAATGGGCCAAAAAACACCGTGACTGGACTGTAGAGGACTGGAACAAGGTTATATTTTCCGACGAAACCAAAATTAATAGATGGGGATCAGATGGAGCTCAGATTACGTGGAAGCATAAGGGACGACCCACTTCGACCCCATAATTATCAGACTCAATTAAAAGGTGGCGGAGGCTCAATGATGGTTTGGGGATGCATGACATCATTAGGAGTAGGTTACGCATGCCGTATTATCGAGTATCCTATGAATTCAGAACTGTACACCCATATCTTGGCTACTTCGTATAAGGATACACTTGAGTACTTTGGTTTTAGCAACGAGGAAGTCATCTTTCAACAGGACGGAGACTCAAAACACACCTCGCAATACACAAAAAAATGGCTTGCAGACAATGGAATAAGGTATATTGAAGACTGGCCACCAAATAGTCCCGATTTAAATCCGATTGAACACCTTTGGCACCATGTCAAGTTGAAGTTAGATGCATACGACACTAAGCCCAGAAATATGAATGAATTGTGGGATAGATTCGATAAAGAATGGAATAAATTCACTAAAGATGACGTGAAGAAGTATTACGAAAGCATGCCCAAAAGAATCGAAGAAGTCATCAAGGCTAAAGGTGGATATACTAAGCGCTAATGTTTTGTAGCCTGATTGATTTTACAGTCATTTTTACATTTTTTCATATTCCGCCCAAATTTCCTAAATAGTATTTTATAAAATTTTGTTCAATAAAACTATGTTACTTAAGCAATATTCACTCAAAATTTGAAGAGTCTAGCTTCATTTCTGCAGAAGTTATCTTAAATTATATTTTTGTGAGCCGGTTAATAGCAGCACTGTATAATAATAGAGTCCAATGCTACAGCATGTTCCATACATATTTTTATCCTAAGCCAGATAATATTAAGATAGATCCAATGGACATAATAGACTGAGGTATTCATGATATGAATGGCGCAGCAGAGACCTGAAGGTCGGATAAAAGATCTCTGGCTCAGCAACACCACTTGTATCAGGTATAGACCCAGACATTATCCAGAAAGATCATGTCTATTCCAGCAATTTCCATATTCTCTTAACATACTGTATCTATATCCGCCTATGAATATCCAATTGTATTCTTCCACATAGTCGTATCAACTGATATCAATGATATGGATGATTAAACATGTCTCATGTTACTGTTCTGATTTCCTAGAAATTTCCAAGCAAGCAATTCTAGAACTCCGCAAGGCATATCTCATTCTCAGATCAAGTTCCTGAAAAGTATAAATATGATCCCAAGTTGAAGTGTAGAAAGAAACTAGTCTTTGTCTTATCTTTATCTTTTGTCTTAATCGACTCTTAATAAACCTACCACGAGTTTTCACAGACTTTCTCTTTGTCTTTCTATTCTTTTACTATTATATTTTACCCATACACAACACACTTATTGCTATACTTGGAAATCACCCCTTTCGATATTCCAAGTTTCTTCTGGATGCTTGCCATAGATGTTTCTTTCGCAAGTAATGCCTTAAGTTCTATTTGAACGGCAGTAGAGAGTGTACGAGTCATAATTATAGGTAGGTATCAGTTGTAATGAAAATGGGAAAGAAAAGTGTAAAAAAGTCGTGAATTTTTGGTACCTTTACAGTGCTGCTATTAACCGGCTCACAAAAATATAAAATGATCTGTACAGTGCAATAATTACGTCAGAGCTACGAAATAAAGACCACTAGATAGCCCAAACGTCATAGTATAAGAAAGGAAGAATGACGTAATCATATGTGGTTACACAAAGCTGCAAATAAAAAAAGCTTGATTTTGGGCTAAATGCAAAATGATACAAATATGATTCAGTGTACCTTAAACTCTATTTTAGCGTACCTGATGCAATGATAACGTATCATTATGATGTAGAGAAGCTGAAAAATATATAAAGGCGACATTTTTACACAGTTTTCCCCATTACACTCTCACTTTTACCTCTCACAACTACTTCTCTACAATGCCATATAAACTCAGTAACGACAAACGAAATGACGTCATTTCAATGATCAAGGCCGGAAAGGGTACTAAAGACATTGTACAAGCCACTGGAGTGTCTAAAGCCCAAGTTGTTCGCATGAAAAAAGAACATGATCCTGATCGCATTAAATCTCGTGGTGGTAGAGTCAGTATTGTGTCCAATTACACAAAGCGAGTCATATATTTTAGAGTCCGAAAAGGATTCTTATTATCAGCAAAGGATGTCCAAAGATATCTGTGGTCTCTTGGTTACAAATTTCAATACTCTTCCACAACAAGACTCATGAGATCCCTTGGCCTTAATTCTCTGTATAAAAAAAAGAAGCCTTTCATCAAGAGAATCAACCAGAAAAAGCGATTGCAATGGGCCAAAAAACACCGTGACTGGACTGTAGAGGACTGGAACAAGGTTATATTTTCCGACGAAACCAAAATTAATAGATGGGGATCAGATGGAGCTCAGATTACATGGAAGCATAAGGACAACCCACTTCGACCCCATAATTATCAGACTCAATTAAAAAGGTGGCGGAGGCTCAATGATGGTTTGGGGATGCATGACATCATTAGGAGTAGGTTACGCATGCCGTATTATCGAGTATCCTATGAAATCAGAACTATACACCCATATCTTGGCTACTTCGTATAAGGATACACTTGAGTACTTTGGTCTTATCAACAAGGAAGTCATCTTTCAACAGGACGGAGACTCAAAACACACCTCGCAATACACAAAAAAATGGCTTGCAGACAATGGAATAAGGTATATTGAAGACTGGCCACCAAATAGTCCCGATTTAAATCCGATTGAACACCTTTGGCACCATGTCAAGTTGAAGTTAGATGCATACGACACTAAGCCCAGAAATATGAATGAATTGTGGGATAGATTCGATAAAGAATGGAATAAATTCACTAAAGATGACATGAAGAAGTATTACGAAAGCATGCCCAAAAGAATCGAAGAAGTCATCAAGGCTAAAGGTGGATATACTAAGCGCTAATGTTTTGTAGCCTGATTGATTTTACAGTCATTTTTACATTTTTTCATATTCCGCCCAAATTTCCTAAATAGTATTTTATAAAATTTTGTTCAATAAAACTATGTTACTTAAGCAATATTCACTCAAAATTTGAAGAGTCTAGCTTCATTTCTGCAGAAGTTATCTTAAATTATATTTTTGTGAGCCGGTTAATAGCAGCACTGTATAATCTTTCAGGCACCCCTGCCCTCATTTAACACCCCGCTAAAATTATTTTAATTCTACCCTGTTCAGTCTCCACAAAAAGTCTGATGCAAGGTTTCTACAGTAATTTGGAAAAAACTGTTCACGTGAGGTCTCCTAGTAAATTCAATCGAATTTAAACTTAGCGCCAATGAAATTGCTTGATAATACAGGTACTTATAGAGCAGAGTTTAAGCTTTTGAATGATACCGGTTTGACCTGGATATCGCTTACTTTCGTCTCAACAGAGCTCAAAATATCTGAAATCAGCAATTACGTGAACAGTTTTTTCACCCACTGTAGCATATTTGCTGGCAGCGGTACTCAATGCAGTGGCCTTTGAAGTGGCATTGGGAGTAGAGATCGAATCTGCTACTTTTAAGCCTCTAGCGGCCATATTGGGCGTGATAGCGGCATTTTTCTGTTCGAAATTCAAATTCTGAAGATTTTGCACAGTTGCGCTTAAACGATTTAACTCCCGCTGGAAAAAATCATTCGCAATCTCATGGTCGGAGAATTTTGTCACTAGCTCGGCGAACTGAAGTGCGAGGCCGTCGACTTTTTCGGTCAAGTTTTGGAGGACTGTGAACACTCGGGCGAGTGTTTCCTCCAATTTTTGGGTTGACATGTTGTTGTTGGGAGCTGTAAGGTGATATCGTTACGGAAGGATATCGTGTGTTGTGGAGGTAATCCGTCTAAAAAAAATAAACAGATGGTGTATCCTTAAGGCTGGGTTGGGCAGGTACCTAGCTTTAGCGTTGTATGATTGGATGGCTGTAAACAACTGATATTCACGTGACCTGAGAGGTAATTGTGTGTGGATGTCTTGAGAAGTGTTGGATAAGCAAAAGAGCCTCCGGCCTTAGCTCAGTTGGTAGAGCGGAAGACTGTAGTTAAATTGTCATCTTTAGGTCTCTGGTTCGAATCCGGAAGGCCGGAACATATTTTAATATGTTACAGTTTGTAGTGCGTGTAACATTTCACGACAGCTGTTTTGCTGGTGGTACTGTATTCTGTGGGTTCTGTTGTACATCATAGATGCTCTTTTCCTCACTTTTTAATAATTCTATATCTTTATTTTTTATTGTTGAATAAATCGTACCTGAATTTAAACAAAAAAAAAAAATTCTGTGGGGATCTCTTTCGTGTATTCATCACTTTTTCTGAATCCACCAATCAGATTGCAGCAACTACTACCCTTACAGTACACATCTCCAGCATCTCAAGACCCCTAGATCTCGCAATGATGAGTGATCTTAAGACCAAACACGGAACCAGTTGGTCAACCATTGTTTCGAAGAGTTTAAAGACCAAAATTCCACCTGCCCGTAGTCGTTTTGATATATCGGGAAACAAAGAATCGTACAGCGTCGAAACTCTAATGGAGGAGCCTGAAGTGGCAGAATACCTACGTTCACAACGGGTCCAAAGCATTGTTCATACTGCTATCCAGCCTGGGAGCTGTTATTTTTTCAGTTCCCAGTCGTTTGTTTTCTCATCAGTCTGAGGCATTCAACTTGGTTATCGACCAGATTGGTCCCGTAGTGGGCAACTATTTCAATCCTATCTCTCTTCGTGGAAGCCGTTCCCGTAGTGATTAGGTTTTTTACTGTATACCAAGTTCAGATGATTAGACCAGCATACCCAACAAGCTTTGCAGGAAGGTTTTAACCATAAAGGTGTGCAATACAAGGCTGTTACATATAAGGATAAGACAGAGGGAACGACTATTGTCGTGTCTTCTTGACTTTGCCTGTTAGTGACGAGAAGGATGTCCTATTGACCAATCTTCAGGAATCCATGGCCCATTATGGTCGGGTTCTTCAGATTAAGCAAAGACTTAATCATGGTTTCTTCGAAGGAGATGTTTCCGTGCTTTTGGATCGTCGTGTAACCGAAGATTCCCCTCAATACCAAGAGTTACAACGAATGTTGTATTTGGAAACTTGGGATATTACTGTTCCGGCTAGCTACAAGGGGGCACAACCCATCTGTTATTATTGTCGCGAGGTTGGGCATATGAAGAAGGATTGCCCGTCGTTGCAGAAAATTGTTTGTTTTCGTTGTGGAGGTAATGGTCATACTCAGCGTCGTTGCCGTGTAGAAACCTTAAATGACCACCCTACTGTTTGTTGTATCCAACAGCATATTACTCTTGGATTATTACATAATACTGAAATAAGAGATTGCGGATCCTTATGAAGGTTAGAATAACCGTGAGTGATAGATTTGTTAGAACAATTCTTTTCTTTTACGGAAGAATATTTCATCTGTATATCCGAGACAGCATTGGATGAGTAATTGACTTTATTTAGGAACAAGATATTATAGTATTTGGATTTGATTAAATCAGATAACTTTATGTAGCAGATCAAACCACAATACATAAATCTAATCTACTTAAGCTTTTATCTTCTAACTTGTTGATCCTTACTTTAACCCTTTACATTCTGACAGAATTCAATAAGACTGAAAACGTAGACGTCGGCAGAATTAAGGAATAGTTTATCCTGTCCGTCACGTTAGTTATAATGAAACTGCTGAAGTACTGGTCAAAGGAACCTTTAGTTAGATCAACCCACTTACCTCCTGTCACCGATCCAATCGGTCAAGGCACCGCTATAGCATGATGAACCGTGCAGTAACAATTGGGTATGTCTTTTCTTTTATCATCAGGTCATCTTGTACCTAAGAGTCTCGATAGAAAAAGTTTTTTACAATATCCACAAATATAAATAGAAGTACTTTTTTCCTACATGGTTTTTGTCTTCAATTTCTATATCAGAATATTCTACCTAATAAAAGAAGATAACTTGGTCTTCACTGATTTCCTTTTTGTTTTCTTTTCCTTTATACTTTTATCTGATCGTATACAACAAACCTGTTCAAGTCTTATGTGAGGTAGCTAATCTCACATAAGAATTATCCTTAATCCATATTCTTTTCTTATCTTATCTTTATTTGTTATACATTTGATCTAAGGTTCAAATGTATGCAATCGAACACACCGCTTACCAAACGGGAACGAAGATATGAGCAGTACTCATATCTGAGATCAAGTTTTATTTTACATTTCGTTAGACGTTTTGAGTAATTTACTCATATAATATTGCCATCGTGCCTCAAATACGACACTACTATCGAAAATGGCGTAAAGCTGCTGGAGTTAATGGGCTTCATTACTGGATCCTCCTCCACCAAAAGACCCAAGCCAAACTTCGAAGATTAATACATCAACGCAAACGTGAAACCTGGCAACAATTTTGCTCCACCATGGAGAACAAGGAATTTACTAAAGCCATTGCACGGTTTAGCAAAATAAAAAAACGACGGAACTTAAAGCCTTCCTTTTCTAACATAGCAGGTCCTCAAGAAGCAGCAAATAAGATGGCTACTCACATGGAAATGATATTTTCAGGACGATATCTCCCAGAAGACCGCAGTCCATCCAACAACTCTCCACTCCAAGGGACAGCTTCCTATAGTCTGGAAAATTTCCCTATCGACAAAGATTTGATACAAACGGCCCTCACCTCGTTACCCACAAAGAAAGCTCCAGGTATTGATGACGTTCGCATTGAGATGCTCCGTCCCGTTGCAGATATTATTACGCCCCATCTACGGTATTCATTCCGCCTCTGCTGGCAATGGTCCTATACACCGAAGACATGACGAGTGGCACAAACAATCCCAATCTACAAGAAAGGTCCTCCGGACGACCCCGGAAACTACCATCCAATCAGCCTAACTTCCGTATTTCGGAAAATCTTCGAATTTTGTCTTAAGGAATACCTTATCGGAAACGGCCCCACCATAGATATAGCCCAAGGAGGCTTTCGTATTGCACGTAGCTCCTTAGACCAAGCACTATGTCTGGCTGAAATATGCCAAATATTACGACGACACCATCGCATCAACCCAGTACTAGCTTTTTTGGATATTAAATCTGCTTATGACACGGTGGATCGACAACATATTTGGAACATAATTCGCCATCACGTACCGACAGCTCTCCTTATGTTACTTAAGAGTCTCTTTGATGAAGTGGAAATAGAGATACTGTTACAAAATGCTAAGTCCTCACGTTTATGCCCAGTTACTGGTGTGCTGCAAGGCTCTATTCTGTCGCCATTACTGTATTCATACTACATCAATGACCTACCTACTCAACTACGAACCCAAGAAGAGTGGATGATCTACCGCCATTGGAATTGGCTCGGAACATGAACTGTTTATTATATGCGGACGATGTGGTTTTGATTGCCGAAGAATCCCAAATGCAATCCCTATGTGGTATTTGACGACTTGAGAGTTAAACATCACTTAATTAAAAACAGTAAAAAGCTTAACGAGATCAAACTAGTAGGTTTTTATTTGGAATCAAGTTAAGTTCAAAGAGAAGAAAAAAATATCTACTGCAAAAATTTAAATATCTTCTTCATATTGCGGAACCTAGAAACTGACAGCTGAGTTATTCTACTCAAAGAAGACGTACGTCTTCTGAACCGTAAAAGAATAGAATTCTCCCTTGAGGAGGTTACGCATCTACCCGGAGCGGGTGGACTTGTAAACGTATCCATGGCTTGATCTAGTGATCATGCAACTAACCTATTTTCCCGTGCTAACCATTATGTAGCACTGCTTGCAGGAAAATAGAATTAGTTAGGAAAATGGTATTCGTGCGTGGTGTTTGAGTTGAGTGAACAGTTATTGTAAAGGATGATCACAAACTATTATCTTGTAATCATTCTTTATGCCGAAGGCAGAGAATAGTACTTATAATCTATTATACCTTGTTGTTGATTCAATATATCCTGCAAGTCCATATATTCATTCTACTATATATCCCATGTCATATAGTAACGTATTATAGCAAAATAAGTAAACTATATATCCTAAATGACAACCTGTTCAGCCTTATACGAGGTAGCTTATCTCGTTTATAAGAATCATCACTTATTCTATATTCGTTTCCTACTCTACTTTATATTATTTCAGCAGTAATGAGGTGTGAGGATCTTATATAATTTGTATACGAGGTCTCCACATCTCATATGATGCTGTCTGTTGTATACGATCAGATAAAAGTATAAAGGAAAAGAAAACAAAAAGGAAATCAGTGAAGACCAAGTTATCTTCTTTTATTCGCTGGAATATTCTGATAAAGAACTCCATTAAGAATGAAGACAAAAACCATGTAGGAAAAAAGTACTTCTATTTATATTTGTGGATATTGTAAAAAACTTTTTCTATCGAGACTCTTAGGTACAAGATGCCTTGATGATAAAAGAAAAGACATACCCAATTGTTACTGCACGGTTCATCATGCTATAGCGGTGCCTTGACCGATTGGATCGGTGACAGGAGGTAAGTGGGTTGATCTAACTAAAGGTTCCTTTGACCCGTACTTCAGCAGTTTCATTATAACTAACGTGACGGACAGGATAAACTCTTCCTTAATTCTGCCGACGTCTACGTTTCAGTCTTATTGAATTCTGTCAGAATGTAAAGGGTTAAAGTAAGGATCAACAAGTTAGAAGATAATAGCTTAAATAGGTTAGATTTATGTATTGTGGTTTGATGTGCTAAATAAAGTTATCTGATTTAATCAAATCCAAATACTATAATATCTTATTTCTAAATGAAGTCAATTACTCATCCAATGTTGTCTCGGATATACAGATGAAATATTCTTCCGCTAAAGAAAAGAATTGTTCTAACAAACCTATCACTCACGGTTATTCTAACCTTCATAAGGATCCGCAATCTCTTATTTCAGTATTATGTAATAATCCAAGAGTAATATGCTGTTGGATACAACACTATTCTCCCCCAGAATACAATTACTCTGTAATTGTTATTCGGCTCAAAGATAATAAAATATAGGTACAATCATGATGCATAAATAAGCACTGATAGGATAAGATTAAAATCTCAGGCACAAAAAATCTGTTGATCAACTCAGTGACTGTGTTGCGTCATTTATTTTCTGGTTCTTTTGCGCATTGTCACTTTATTATTCATTTTTCTTTTCAAGGCCCTAGCCTCTCTTGCAGATAGACTAGCAGAGGGCGTAGACTTCTCAATGTCCTCATTACTGTTCTTAGTTTGAGCAGACTGAAACTCATTTTGTAAGTCATGTCTTTCCCAATACTTTTGAATCATATCAGAACTCGAAAAGTCTTCGGCTTTTTGCCAAGTGTTATGGTCATGAGAATAACCTTTCCATTTCACCAGGAATTCACGATTACCTCTAGGACCACGATGTTCCAGAATGTCCTCAACTTCATAGAACTCTTCAAATGCATCTTCTTCGAGATTGACAATCTTTAATTCAGAAGGAACATAGTTGCGTGGAAGAACTTCATTAGTTTCTGGAGTTTTCAGAATATAAGCACCTCCTTGATTACGTCGAACGACTGTGTAAGGTCCATCGTAAAGAGCAGCTAATTTGTTGCTTCTTTGTGGCAACCTGACCATGACATGCGTACCAGAGGGTATATCAACGAGTTTATGTTTGTCATTATAGTACTTGTTGATCTTCTCGTTGATCATTTGAGTTCTTTCCGCAATCGCAGGAAATACTATACTTTCCATTTTTTCGATTTGATCCTCCAATTCTTTCAAAGTGGTCGTACTATTTAAGATGGGGTATCTTTCGCCATTAGTATAGTCATCTGGTAAGTTTACTCTTCTTGCAAACATCAAAGAGAAAGGAGCACTCATTGTTTTATTCTTAATTTGCCTATTTGCGCAGAGTTGGACCATAGGAACAAATAGATCCCAATCTCTTGTATTGCCTCTTATCATTTTACGAAGAGTGTTCATTACAATTTTGCAATAAGCTTCGACATGTCCATTAGACTGTGCATACAAAGGTGTATTATAATATCTCTGAATGTGAAGATGTTTACAGATATTGTCCATCAGTGAGTTCTTGAATTCAGTACCGTTATCAGATCTCATCAAACGTGGCAAACCGTAATCAGCAAAAATCTTTACCAAAGTCCTTGCAAGAGTGTCTGAATGTTTGTTAGGCAAAGGTCGAATAATTAAATATTTCGTGCACATACAAACTACGACTAGAATATACATGTGGCCATCAGCACTAGCGGGAAGCGGTCCAACAAGATCCATACTTATTTCATCAAAGGGTCTATAACTCACAATATTCGTGATGGGATGGTAGCCTCTTTGTACAATATTGTGCTTTTGACATTCTTTACAAGCTGCACATACTGCTTTCGCCTCTTCTGTCATAGTGTTCCAATGGAAACCTTGATCATGAAGATCTCTGACCATATATACACTGGCTGCATGTCCGAGGTTGTGTATGTCGATCAGTAATTGTTGTCTCTCTTCTTCAGGAGGACTGATATATTCAACAGGTTTGTTCTTATTTTCGACCAATTTAGTTGCTAGTATATTAATTCTTTTATCTTGACTATATACTTTGCGTTTAGCGACACGTTTCTTATTAACCCATTTCTTAAGTCTAGGGAAGCTTCTATTCTCCCCCAGCTTATGTTCACTCTCAATTTGAGGTGGATATAAGCGGCTTAATAAATCGGCTAAGCGATTGTCAATGCCTGGAACGTGCACAACGTCAAAATCGTAATCAAGTAAAGTTTCCATCCAACCAATCAACATAGGATTCATCACCTTTTGAGTGTGTAAGTAGATTAAACTCTTATGATCAGTGTAAACCGTAAACTTACGACCCCAAAGATATTCCTTGAATTTCTTTAGTGCGGTAACAACAGCGAATAATTCACGCTTGGTAGTACTCCAATTACGTTGGGATGGGGATAGTGTCTGTGAAATAAAACTGACATACAAATCACGACCTGTATCATCTTTTTGAAATAACAAACCTGAAATAGCAAATTGACTAGCATCAGTGGCAACAAAGAAAGGTTTAGAAATGTCTGGATAACGTAACACGACATTCGATTGTAAAATGTCTTTCAGTGCTTGGAAGGATCTATCCTGTTCTGGACCCCACAATTGTTCAACATTAGCAGCATGACTAATGGAACTCAAAGGAGCAGTAACGTCAGCGACTTTAGGGATGTAATCTCTAAAATAGTTGATTAACCCCAAAAATGACTGTACTTGCTTAGCGGTCTTTGGTTTAGCCCAAGTCTGAACATTTGTTCTTTTGCTTGGATCAACTCGAGAACCAGTAGCATCCACAACAAATCCCAATAAACGCACAGAATGTTGCATCCAACTGCACTTATCAGCATTCAGAATAAGATTCGCCTTATTCAACCTTTCAATAACTGCTTTGACATCGATAATGTGTTGCTCAATTGTATCACTGGCAACTACGCAATCATCAACAAAGTTCTGCACGCATCTCAGGTCTGAAAATAAAATAGTGAGTACCTTTTGGAATTGTGATGTCAAAAACTTTAAACCAAAGCATGCTTTTACAAACTGATACTGATTGCCATCTAAATGTGTAAAAGTCAACTTATGTCGATCTTCTTCAGTCACCTCGAAACGATGGTATGCATTTGACAAATCAATCGTTGTGAAATATTTCTTGCCTTGCAGATTCTTAAAAATATCCTTAATCAATGGAATAGGATAATTAAATGATGGAGGCAGAATTTTATTCAGCAAACGTACATCAAGACAAACACGATGTCCAGTTATTTCTCCGGTTTTGGATTTCTTCGGTACCAGCAACAATGGACTATTAAAAGTTGTATTTGTTCTACATTTGACAATTGTTCCCGTTTTCAACCACTTTTGCACTTGCTCAATTAAAACAGGTCTCAGCGCAATTGGAATTGGATACTGTCTTCTGTATGCAGTTGCATCAGGAGGAGTAGGAAGACGTACCACAGATTCTGGGATTGGACAAGATGATGTCTCAGGAATGTTAGCATTAGCTTGAAGTGCTTTACTAATAGCATCCATAAATTTCTTTCTCTCAATAGGAGTTCCAGCAGGAGAAGAATCTGGAAGGTGTTCAACATCGAATTCATGATTGACATTATCAAACTGTTTCGCCATTTCTTCTGGATTATTTAACTTACAAGCAACACCATGAAGAGAAATGTTCAACTTAGGTAGAATGTCCACACCCAAAAGCACATCAAAATCAAAATGCTCATTGAATTTCATAACTTCAAAAGAATGTTTGAACTCAATACCATTCGTATAGCCAACTCTCAACAAGTCAGTCTTACCAATACGGGGAACATCATTCTTATCATTTAACATATTGTAAGTACCATTCAATGAATAAACTTTATTTATGGATAAATGTTTTAAACTATTGGTATTAATGAAACTTATATTACTGCCTGTATCAATCTGACCCATCAAGACCTTGCCCTCTATTTTAATAGGAGTCATTAGATTTAATGGATTCTTACGTGCAATATAATTAGAAGTAACATTGGACTTACAATTGTAGGCATCAGTCATAAAAGTGTCCTCCGCAGCAACGGGAACCATTTTAAGCTCTTGCTCCATTTGTTCAATTGACTCAATGGTCAAATCATTATCCACAGTGGGCTCAGTTGTGTCGTCTCCTCCTCTGACCGCCAAAACGGTGGTTGGCTTCCTGCAAACATGACCCGGACCGTACCTTTCACCACACTTATAGCACTTGCCTTCCTTCTTTGCTTGCTCAAATTTCTTCACCTTGTTCTTCTTTTCTTGTTCGTTCTTCAACGAGAAACAAGTGTCGGTGCTATGTGTAGCATTTTGTCCGTGTCGCTTGCAGAAAAACCTGTTACTTGCAGTAGTACCAGAAGAAGAGCTACCATGGCCACCTTTGCTGACCTCTTTCAACTTCATTCTTTTGCTAAGTCTATCCCCTCCTTGATATGGCATGGAAGCTGTATAAGGTTTCGTAGCACCACCTGGCAAGAGAGCAGTGGCAAAGCCATAGGTGGTTTGGTCGTCACCTAATACATCTCTAGCGAGTTCACTAAGCTTCTCAACGGTCCACTTTTCATCCTTATTCGTAGCCATTGACAGACGTAGTACCGTTTGAACGGGAGGAAGCAAGGAAGTTAAAAATCGATCGGCCACGCCTTCATCCGTGCTGGGGATGCCCGCCTCATGCATCATCTGGAGAAATCTCCTGGAATAATCAATAATGTTGTCCTTCGGCGCCATGTTCATAGTGTAGACCTGCTCAACAAAGCGACGTTTTGCAGTTCTTGATCCGTAATACTTCCGGAACTCCACCTTCGCATCGGACCAGCTAGTACACTTCAAAAGCGTCTTGTCTACCCATGCAGCGTCACCGGGGGGAAGGCACAAAGGGATGAGGTCATTCCAGTAGCGTTCAATGTCTCTAATTGAGGAAGATCTAATGATCTGTTCAAAGGTTCGTAAATAATGGTCAACCGACTCGAACACCTCTTCACCGGGATAACGTTTAAATACGTCAGAACTCAATTGGAACTTCGGAAGGTCTCTGCGGTTCAGCGTTAAACCACGTTTCTCACCAACAGGGTCAAAGAGTCTATTTGTGCCACTACCAACAGACGAAATGTCTTCAGAACCCTTCCTCAACAGAGCTGCATTCGCTTCCAAGCTATGAATTGCTCTGCGAGTTTTGTCCATTTTAACCATCGCAGCATCAAACGCTTCCATATCACCGATTGCACGAGCACGAGACAGTTTGCTGATGTCTTCTACCAGCTCCTTGCGAAAGTCTTCAATTGTGTTTACGACAAATGACGTGTCATCCATCACACCAGTACCAGCGCTCAGGGCTGGAGAGTTTCCATCACCGTCGTCGTCCACGATGCACATTGCATCTACACCTTCTTCTTCAATTACTACTTGCGTAGAGTCACCTTCACCTGTAGAAGATCCACCAAGAGCAGCAGCAGAGTTCTTGACTACTTCACCAGCAGCCTTCGAATCAGTGACAATATTCTCGATAGACATCTTGAGTGATTCACTGAAAAAAATGTTGTATACGATCAGATAAAAGTATAAAGGAAAAGAAAACAAAAGGAAATCAGTGAAGACCAAGTTATCTTCTTTTATTCGCTGGAATATTCTGATAAAGAACTCCATTAAGAATGAAGACAAAAACCATGTAGGAAAAAAGTACTTCTATTTATATTTGTGGATATTGTAAAAAACTTTTTCTATCGAGACTCTTAGGTACAAGATGCCTTGATGATAAAAGAAAAGACATACCCAATTGTTACTGCACGGTTCATCATGCTATAGCGGTGCCTTGACCGATTGGATCGGTGACAGGAGGTAAGTGGGTTGATCTAACTAAAGGTTCCTTTGACCCGTACTTCAGCAGTTTCATTATAACTAACGTGACGGACAGGATAAACTCTTCCTTAATTCTGCCGACGTCTACGTTTCAGTCTTATTGAATTCTGTCAGAATGTAAAGGGTTAAAGTAAGGATCAACAAGTTAGAAGATAATAGCTTAAATAGATTAGATTTATGTATTGTGGTTTGATGTGCTAAATAAAGTTATCTGATTTAATCAAATCCAAATACTATAATATCTTATTTCTAAATGAAGTCAATTACTCATCCAATGTTGTCTCGGATATACAGATGAAATATTCTTCCGCTAAAGAAAAGAATTGTTCTAACAAACCTATCACTCACGGTTATTCTAACCTTCATAAGGATCCGCAATCTCTTATTTCAGTATTATGTAATAATCCAAGAGTAATATGCTGTTGGATACAACACTGTCAACTAAACACAACACTTAATTCACGTACTCATATATTAGAGTTTATGTAGTTTCTAATTATTTCTGGTTTGCAATATTGTATAATTCATCTTTATCCTTCATAAAGTGAATTATATCTTTAATATTTGTATATCATTGTTGTATATATGAGCCAGAGTTATTACATAATGATCGAGTTATGACATTAGGAGTAACCATATAGCCATAATATGAGATTATACTTCTTCTAGAATCTGCACAGTTGAAATACAGCGACTGATATTAATTATGATCTACAATGCTACATATGAGGTTAACAGATCCATAGTACATAGTACTTCAATAATTATTACTCTTTCACAATGATCTGTCAGAAAGCGGACATTGGTTAGTGGTCTTATCATTCTATTTTATATTCGTCGCCAATTGCTTACAGTCCGATCCACTAACCTCTCAATGAGTAAGTACCCGCGCTCAACCATGGTGAAGGTACCCGTGTCTTTGATGAAACAACAGTCTATATGACACCGGCTAAACCCGCTCTATTCAGCCCAACACATCATCCTATAAAAGATAGAAAATTTTTCATAATCTAGATATGTTTTTCTTTTGTACGATTTTCACTGAATAAAGAGTATAACAAGTTCTCACAGAATTCTAACTCTTTTTAATTAACCTTATTCTTTGAAGATCAACAATCATCTACCCTCAAATACGACACCCTACTTCAAAAATGTGAACAGCATAGTTACTCCCGTGGTTACCGATGGAACCCTGACAAGTGTGTAATACTGGCTTCTTCTGATCAACCAACGATGGAATATCTCCTTTATGGATTCACACTACAAAGCGTCAATTCCTTCCCATATCTGGGAGTTCCTTTCAAGCCCGGTGGTTACCTGGACACTCAAGAGCTCATACATATCAACACAACCAAAGCCCTGGCTACTATGAACACCTTATCGTCGATAGAAGTCAACCCTAACGGCTTTAATAAGCTACTATCTCTCAGGTTCTACGCTCATCTGGTCCGCCCTCAACTGGAATACGGATTGGCGATAAGCAAACTGAACAGGACAAATCATATGAAACTGGAAAACGTACAGAACAAATGCATTCGCAGGATATTTGGTGGGTCAATTCGATCCTCTGTCAAGATAATGCGTCACTTAGCCAACTTACCCTCAATGCGAGAAAGAGCCTATACTCTCCAGACTAAAATCCTGTTACGATCACAAACACTCCCAGATGATGCCCTACTGTCCCTACTGCTGCCATATGTATAACAACCAAATAGCTCTTCTATCTGGATTCAGCTATCTCGTACACCTCTCTGGCAAAGAACCAAGGAAAACGCCCAGACAATGGATCAGAAAAATCTCAAACAGTCCCTGAGAGACTTTCGTACAGAATCCCTACAAGCAATGCAAAGCGCCCCAAAAACTCTAAGCTCATATCCATCTGCCGCCCAACAGTAAGTTTAGATCCCATACTATGGCTCCCAATGACAAGAGAAGAAAGAAGTCGATGTCTTCGTTGGCGACTTGGTTGGTTACCTAGTGGTAACACCACCTACTGCATCCGGCACCCTTCAGCATTGTTAACAAAGACACACTCAATCCAATGCCTGAATATGCACTCGCGTTTGCAGCAACCACAGCAAATAGATGATCCCCTTTCGTATCTTCTAAATCAGCTACCTAACCACCCGCCTAGCCAACCTACGATAAAACGTCAATGGGAACACCAATGGCCGATCCTCTGCTACATCCTATATGAGCTAGACTACCTATTCCACGTCAAAGAACCCCCGCCCTTGGATGTTGCTCTAGGACTTTTACTGCTCCAATGGATGTTTCCTTCTAATCACTCAACCTTGTGATAAACTCGTTTTTACCCTTGATCTTGAAGGGCTTTTTAGATACTTTTATAAACAGTCGGATCTGCCCCGGGCAATTTTATATAACATTGTGCCCACGGGTTTTAAAGAAAATATTTTGTCAATAAAAACCTCTCTTTAAACGTATTTATGCAATCCCAATACTGTTCTCGAGCATAAACTCTTTGTCATCATGGCCAAAATGAATGCTCTTTTAGTAATTGGTAGATTGTAATAGTCGGAAAAATATCGTATTTGTCTATAGCTACTTCTATATCAATTGGTTCTTCGAGTCCCATCTGTCTGTATCTGTGACTCATTAATTGTTATCTATTTAACGATAAACAAACTTCCTACCAAAAAAAAAAAAAAAAAGGAGCATACAATTGATATCTAGCAATATACGTTCAAAAGTATTGTTCAGTAGTAAAAGCTAAAATTTCAAATAAAAACACAAAACACTCCATGTATCGCTCATTACGATAAGACTCACTTTGATATTCCAAAATGATGTAGAGCAGCCTTTTAGTTTTATTTCAACAACTAGATCCGAATTGTATATGAATTAAACTTTATATTTAAATTACAATGTTATTGCTGTTGATTTTGCTGTTGCTGATCATCTTGTTGTTGAGATATGAGATCAGCACTTTCACCTACAATAATTCGTTCTTCGACTTGATCTTCAGGTACTGAAAATTGCCTCTCACTAGTTTCTGGCTTGTTGACGAGAACTTTGTTATGTGATGTAGTATTTTGCTTGGTGTGCTTGTAGAAGCAATTCGGTCTGGTACAGGCGCCATCGAACTTACACTATGTATAAACATGATGGTTAGCGTATAATGCTCCGTTCCCACAGTGTATTTTGATTACCATCTACTTACAATAATCTCAGAAACAGGATTAGGGTCTTTTGGATGTGAAAAGCGACATCCGGGTCGTGTACATGCATCGCCATTCCTGCATAATATTGGAACACGGTGGCCAGTTGGTGGCTGGTTAGGTTGATACTGCATGAAGTATGCTGCTTGCTGGTTTTGTGGCGAAAATATCGGATGTATATATGGGCATACTGGGTTGGCACAATATGGAAAAAATTTACAGGGAACGGGTATTTTGGCCATCATAGGCTGAGCCATTTGTGGTGGCATGTCAGTTTCAGGATGGATGAACGTGCATTCAGCCGCTGGTTTAGGACAGTTAGGAAACTTACTGATAGTATTAAGAAAGTTGAAGTTAGTTAAATCTTGAAATCAGAAACTGAAAATCATATAGTATTGCTAGCTTCAAGAATACGTACGGGCAGATCCTTGTAGGATGAAAGTAAGGGCAGTTTTCTCCATTTTTACAAGTTGGCCAATACTTGCAACGTTCTTTTATATTGTGTACAGTCGGCTTTTCCATATGTGTATCAGTATCCATTGATTGGACCTCTTCCGCTTGTTCTAATTGTGATCTCTCATATCGAACATGTTGATCATCTGATTCCACATTGCGGCTGTTGTCCAATTGTCGAGCCGTGGACCGGGGACCTAAACGATCGAAAACGCTCGGTCTTTCACCCTTGGAACTACCATCATCTCTAGCGTTACGTGGCAAAATCTGTACAGTTCTATGGCTGTCAAGGCGTCCATCACGCTGTTCATAACGAGATCTATTATATCGGTCATTGCGAGCAGAACGACGAACAGGAGACCGTGAACGATCACGCATCGGATCAGCATGACGACTTTGTACTTGTCTCTTGTTTGTGGTTTGCTCTATACGTCTTTCTGGGTTTAGCGCTCCAATAGCATGATTAAAAATCCTACTCTTAGGTCTTTCAACATGCGTTGAGGTATCTCTTGGCTGTTCCTCATTCTGTTCTTCTGGTTGCTTCTGATTCAGCTGCTGCGGTTCGAATTGTGTCTGTTCTGGTTTGCTTGAATCAACTAGTTCCTCATGATCAGATAAAACTTGCTCCTTTTGATTTGGGAGCTCCTGACCGTTGGATTGTTCCGCAGTTGAGCCGCTAGTTTCCAGCTCATTTTTTCTACTAAACAACCATTCTGTCACATTCGAATCTATTTCAGAGTGTTGAAGAGTTAATGGAAGCCAGCAAGCATATCTCAAATGTTTGTACAATACCGTAATCTCCACCAATCACTGTGAATAACAGAAAACACGAAAAAATATTAATTATTTTTGGGTTATATTTCACAAATGCAATTAGGAATAATTACTTGAGAGTAACTCGCTGTTCACTTCTTCAAATGTCTTTCCAACACGAACCAAGTTTGTAATGAAGATAGCAAGTGAGCTGTCTGTCAAAAAAATGTCCATAAAAGTGTTATTATAGATAGTTTAGAGCTTTTGCAACGGATCAACAACATTACCATTAATGTCACTGTAGTCATATGCAACGCATTTGGTATGAATCTCGTTCTAAATAATTGCAAACTGGTCAGTAACTTTACTCCAATCAAGATTGAGAGCTACCCTAAACTGTTTACTTTCATCGAAATTGAGTGTTACCTTAAGCTGTTCCCACTTTTCAGAATTCATCTGCAATTTGGCTTTTATTCACAAGGAAGAAAAAAAAAATAAAAGGATGAAATTTCGGGTAATCGAGCAAGTTGAGGTTAGCTGACATTATTGTTTCGCGGAAAAATAGTCACCAGCGAGAGGGAAATTCCTCAACAATAGTACAGCAGAGGGCAGTTTTCCCAAGGCTTGAGTAGAAAGGAGAGTGAGCTATTGATTCAGCTAAAGAGGATCTTTCAGAATAGATATTACAAAATCTTGGATTACAGAAAAATGTATCTTTGACAAAGTATCA
Source organism: Mycotypha africana (assembly GCF_025528875.1). Classification (NCBI taxonomy): domain Eukaryota; kingdom Fungi; phylum Mucoromycota; class Mucoromycetes; order Mucorales; family Mycotyphaceae; genus Mycotypha; species Mycotypha africana. The sequence goes on from NW_026515730.1 coordinate 1,249,064, forward strand.
AGTATAAATCAGGAAGATGCCTTCGGATGCAAATACATGACGCATATTCTTCGACTCTTAAAAAGTTATAAGTATGGATATTTTGTTGCTCTTATCTGTGTATACTTAGGTGAGTATGCAATATAGGTTTTTATTTATCTATATTTAAATTGTTACCGCTGTTGGCTTACTTAGCCATTAAAAATGATGAACTTTTGTACCATTTTCATAATTCATTTTTAGACCTCTTCCATAATCAATCACCTGGATCAAGAAAGTACATAATCATTTAACCTACAAGAAATGGTTAATAGAAACCCTAAATCTTCTTTGTAACATTATCTATACTCATCTTTTAGTTAGCGAGGCATAATCCATTTAAGAGTGGTTTCTAATGCATATGTGATCCATAATTCTAAATGAATGTGTTCAACGTGGAATTGATTATTTTACCCAACAGATTTATGTATGGACGTAAACCCCAAATAAACCTTACTGTATCTATCTATGGACATTACACAATTGGGAAAAGACAAATTAAAGGCATGAAAGAATGTGGTTATTGGCAACAAGTTCAACAATAGATATGAGTTTGTTGACAAGTTTAAGACGAAAAAGCTCTTGATTCACAGTATCTTCACAATAGCTATACTTCTTCCCTCTTTTTAGCTTTCTGTTCATTTAACAACACAGCCAACGTTTTGTTGGTATTATTTGCGTCCCATCGGCCAACAGATTTTGAGCTCCCTTCGTTGTCATTCTACACGATTTTTGCTTCTACAATTATACAATTATGCCCATGCTTAAAAATGTTTATGCTCCATTATTTTTTGAAATTGCCTGGGAGATAGCAAACAAAGGTAATATGCTGGGCATAAGAACAATTGATTAGCAACATGAGTTCCCACTCTTATAAACTGTTTGGTATAATTGATTGTCATTTGCGAATACATCTAGTTGGAGGAATTTACACGGTTATAAAGACAAAAGTGCCTACTACAGTCAGAGATATGAGGCAGAAGAAGGCCAAATAAATAAGAATATAAAGGAATATCCTGCACTTCGTAAGAAGGGCGATAAAACATCGACGAGAGAAGAGGAGCTTCTGGGAGAAGGAGATATCGAAACTTTGAATAATTTGACTTAAGAAGAGAAGGAAAGGAGACAACATCATTACGTTTAAGCAAAGGATTTTTATTACTGACATTTTTAAAGCCCAATGGACACGAGATATTAAACTTATCTAAATTGCCCGGGGCGGCTCCAAAGGCTGAGGAGAATCTAAAAACCCCTTAGGGCTCAAGGGTAAAAAGGATTATGGACTATAAGGTTGGGGAGGGGAAGAGGGTAACCAGTCGAGCAATAAATGCCCTAACCGAGGAGTTGTAGGCGGCTCTCGAGAGTGATGTAAGTAGTCGAGTTCAAACAAAATGTGACAAAGTACTGGCCATAGAAAATGCCAATTTTGTATTTGGGATGGTTGTTGATCGGATGTGTAGGAAGATGGTTGAGGACATAGGATATGGGATCACAGACTGATGTGGGGAGTCGTAGGCGGTGGTGCATGTTTAAACAGGAGATAGCGTGGAACTTTGTAAGTAATGACGAGGGATGTTTAATGCAATAGGTTCGGTGGCCCCCAGGAAGCGAACCCATACGCCATCGGATACATCGGCTGCGTTCATTAGTTGACATTGTAATATAAAGGATCGGGTCGATTATTAATCGAGAACGGCATTGAAAGATCAGTTTGGAGTTGGGGCTGTTCGATTGTTGGATGTGAAGGAGGCTAGTACGGAAGTTAGCAATACAGCGTTGCAGAGCAGCTGATTCAGATCGTTGATTGAGCGGAGAAGAAGTGTAATCTTGCCAGATCGGAGAACGAGCAAGCTTGCAATATAACGACTTACTCTGTTGCTGGCCTATATATGGGAGTAGTATCGAGATTAAAGTATCAGTAGGCAGTGAGGTAGAACGTAATAGGAACTTAGCTTGTAGGACGAAGGAGCGTTCTTTCATGGTGGGCAGATTGGCAAGGTGGAGCATAAGTCGGGCAGACGATCTACTGGATCCACCAAAGATTCGTCGAATACACTTGTTCTGGGTATCTTCGAATTGTTTATATTGCTTCGCGGTTAGGGGGCTAATGGCCAGTCCGTATTCCATCTTTGCGCGGACTAATTGGGCATATAACCGTAGTGACAGCAGTTTTTCGAATCCACCAGGATTGACACCGATTGCTGCTAATTGATTCATCGTAGTAAGGGCCTTAAACGTGTTAGTACGTGCTAGTTCATTTATATCTATACTACCACTGGTTGAAAAGGTATTCCTAGATACGGAAAAGTGAGCTGACGTTGTAGAGGAACTCCATAATGCTGGTAATCTATAGGATGCGTTGATCTGTCTAGGATAACACATTTATTCGGATGCCAGTGATAACCTAGCCGAAGACTATGAGCTTCACATTGTTGCAACAGGGTCTGCAGATGATCTTTATTAGTAATCAAGACGACATCGTCGGCATATAGTAAACAGTCGATATTTAAAATCAATTCCGGAACAGCTAAGGAAAGATCCAGTGGGCTTGGACGGACAACATCATTACAGTATTTTCGCTTCAGATTTGGAATTTTAGAAAAATAAATTGCACTTCATTGGTTTTTTTTTTTTTTTTGAATTAAATGGAACTAATATTGCAATCTGTTCTAGACGCTTTCTTGAGATAAAATTGGACTGATGGCAGTCGTTCAGTGCAAGAACACCATTAGGAATGGGAGCATAACAGTCTGAACAACCCTTCTCTCACATATTTTTCCCTTCATAATCCCTTTGGAAAGGATACAATATAGATCTTATTGAGCTGAAAGCTCTGCAATTGCAGGTTCCGTTGAGCGCTCGAAAACAGATAATACTCTATTACAATGAGTGATGATTTAGAAAAAGTATATGTCTGATACCGTTATAATATATAGTATGGGAGAATAGGAAGATACACATAATGTAGCTTATGTAAATACTGTGTATATTTGGCGTAGGTGATTATAAGAAATCTCACACCATCCGTACTTTGTAAAGCCCACAATGTTATCCCCTTGAACCTGTCTTCTCAGCTCTTGCGGGAAGCGGCTGCTCTTGATACAGATATTGTCTTCATCCTTTCCATGTCCCACCGCTAAGTGATATGTGACTAATTTGTTACTTCTCAATAAATAATCCTTAAAAAGAAAACTATTCCCCCAAAAAAAAACTCACATATTGTAGAAGACTTGGACGAACAGCCTTCAAAAGTAGGTGAACCGGACTTATTAAAATGGGCCAATATTAGTGATAACCAATTTATGTTACCAAGAACTCTAATTTAGATCCACTTGTTGCTCTTAGACTATTTTTTAAAGCTAAGCTACTTCACTGCATCTTTGCTCCAAGAAATATCTACCCGACATTTATTGTTTTATATCGCATATCTCTTGATGCGCATACAAAAATTCTCAATCAGGAACTTATTAAATAAACGAACTAAAACGAGTAACTAATGTTTATTGCGCTTAATATGGAAAATCCTGAATCTTTTGATGGACAAGAATACATCGAAAAGCAGCATTTTGGAATATACACCACAGTTCGTTTTACATGACAAGAGGAAAAAAGAAAAGTTTTTTTTTGATGAACTTAGTGCAGAGAATGACGAAGGCCAGCAATAAGAATTAACCTTTGACTATGAAAAAGGAATGAAGTCTATTTAGAAGTTCATGTAAGAAAAGTCGAAATAAATAAGGCATTGAATTCGTAACTTTGTTTATTAGAAGGTAAGCAGAAGTGAATAGCAACACAACGCCAAAAAGGAAACATACTCCTATGAATACTCGAGACTAATGAGCCTATAGGTTTATACGTGAGAAACATATTGTTTTTAGTAACACTCTTGGGTATATATCTGATCTATTATCTTTAGTATGATACGAGAGGTCCGAATATAATGTAACGCTTGGTCAATACATATGATAAACATTGCACTTTTTTTCGTTTGTATACGTTGAGAAATTATTAAGTGTGAGTATAAGAGATGAAAATATAAATCAAGGTCGGCACCAAAGTTCGCAAATTGTAATAAATATAGCCCGTATTTGAAACAAAGATTCTTTAATTCATTGACTGCAAAGAAGTATTGCGGTATTTTAGAGAGTGACAACAAACATTTAGTACGCATACAATAAAAGACAAAGACGTTTGTAAATAAAAAAAAACTTAATGGCATATTGAGTTTAATTTTTGTTTTCATTTCTTATTGAGTATTATTCGCTTCTTTTATACACTTTTTACACCAGCGAAACACTTCTCCTTTAATTGGGTCTTTGAGAAATTCTTTTTGTCCTTGACAATAGAGCACCAGTAACGCGTCTCGTGAAGACTACCAAACAACAACAGTTTGTAGTGGTCCCTGGGAGGGTACGGTATATCATATCGTATTCTTCGCCACTAAAATCAATACAACTATCAAGTTCACCTAACGGACTTTCATATTAGGGAATCTTAACAGAAAAAAGTTGAGAACTTTGTTACTAGATGGCCTAGTGCCTGATGATATTCATGGCATCTGGCTTATTGTTAAATACAAATGCAATCAGAATATGAATAAGCCATAATGAGAGCTCACTCGTTGGGAGAAACAAGTAGTGTTTAATATCGTATCTACGACACATAGCCCAGATGATAGATTGGACATAAATAATTGCAGTTGAGAACTGGGGCTTAGTTATTTCTTTCTTCTTTGAATATGTTCACTTTCCAGTACCTTTTGTGTCCAGACTTTCATGAGACGTCCCATATTCCCAGAGGTAGAAGCGCTACTATGCGCAAAAACAGAAGCAGAGCGCACAAGGCTAGAAGCAGCCCATGACGATGATGACATAGAGGGCAATCAACCAGAAACAAGCGCCGCTGCAACACAGAGAAAAAGACCAAGAGGTATCGATAGAATCCGCTTCATCAGTCACTGTAGTAGATGATATACACTCAAGGTTTCTAACAATATCACTTGCTTCATATTTAGGTCGAAAAAGCAAAGAAACCGCTGAGGAGAAGAAAACGAAACGCAAGAGAAAACGTAAAAAGGAGTCAGCGCCACCGCGCACCGCAATTCGACCTTGCCCTTCTTGTGGCCGATAAGGGCACTATTCAAGTCGAAGCTTGGATTGTCCAGTTACCTTAAAGGAGTCAATTAATTACAAGCTTGGGAACAATTATGAAAGCTATACGCTATCCATTCCTCTAGAAACCTTTGTAAGGAACAATGAGTGCTTGGAGAAAATAACGGAGAAGTCAAATTTTTTGAGAGAGGTCATAAGCAAGGCTCAATACATTGTAAATCACTACATTCTGACGAATCCAGCCAACATCACGCATGCCCTTTTAGAACAGAATTTTTGGTACACAGTATGTCACTTTGGTTACGGTGCTGTGAACATAAATGAAATCGAGGATCGGTATCCTGCCCTCGTCAATTTTGGCCAGTCTACAATCAACTTCGACTTCATCCACATGTGACGTTGACAGTGGAGCAAACCCGCTATCAGGTACTTTGGCCAGGTCGTTTCTTCAGCATGCGAAACATTAGCAACCAGTTATAAGAATTCTTATGTTAAAAACTTCGAGGACCTGATTGCTGAATACTTGCTTTTCTTTGTTAAAGCAACCTTCCCTTTGAGTACATGAACTCATTGTGTCTATCACTACCGAACAATCAATTTTAGCCTGACTGCTTATATAGAATATCAGAATGAACGCCGATGAAAGACCTTGTCTATGGTCGTTTACTGGATTATTTATTACTCAATGCTGAGTGGAAACGCTTTAAGGATACTCCGAACATGGTTTACAATAATGATATTATTGTACTTCTTCGACTGCAGGTATTACTCATACACATCCAACTCAAACCCGCAATAGGTTGTCTAGAATTCGTTTGACCAAAGCAATTCTGATAGACGCCCCTAAAACAATCATACCTTTGTTTCGCCAACTCCTACAGAATATTGAGCGTTTGAAATTGCTCAAACAAACGCTCAAGTAGTGCTTGTTGATCGTATTCCTGTACCACACGATGAAAAAATTAGTGCTGAAGATATTGCACTTCTTCATTATATCTTGGAAACTGTGCGTCACCAGCAACTAAGCACTCCCCGCAAATTCTCTATGTTCCCAAATCCAGGTCTTAAATGGAGATTTATCAAAATTGATCCAGAGAATATTTTTCACTTTTTTGGGCATGAACGTCACACAAAACTCAGAAGTGAGAACAAGCTCGATTACTTCATAAGATGCTTTTTCCGGATTTTTGACTTTTCTACCTTGCTGAGAATCGATGAGTGAGTATAACATTTAGCATATCTTTACAAGAATTACTACTCAATAATATACCATCAGCCCTCATGATCTGCAAGTTCTTCCCACGACCAAAGGCAGGATGTTTCTGAACAGCATTTACACTGATGGCTACACCTGTAGGGTCTCTTTCGCCTGAACCAGACAAGTTTCTATGACATCGGAACAACCTGAGTTGGCAGACTTCACAAATAATGAGATTGATCAATTTTTCCGTCCTGTTACCGTCGACCCTGGTCGTAGAGATGTTTATGTCCCATACTACAGTGGTCAACAATTTCACAAACTCTCTACAAAAGAATGTTATCATATCTCTGGATCTCCTGGAAGGTCTAAATTAGAGGATCAACGCAAGCAAAGGGTCGGAGTTAAAGAGCTCGAAACAAACATACCGACTACAAAAACTGCTAATGATATGGCTATCGCAATCATATTGGGTATAAGTGCCAACATATGGATCAGTTCTATAGCTTCTACGATTATAGGACGGCGGAATCAAATGGAAAAACTTTCGTGGCTCTCAGGTTGCAAAAGATACTGCTGTGAACATCTTGCTGAACGGCTCGAAGAAGTACAATAAAAGAAAGAGAATTAGAACGAGCCATAACAGAAGGAAGCGGGAAAAAATGAACAATAGGAGAAACCCTGGAATAGATTACAGGCCCAGGTTCCAATTAAGTAAATACCATGACAGTGGGAATGCTACAAAGATCAAGAAAGTTTTACTAACTTTTAGAGCAACCCACAACATTTGGACGTGCGTACAGGAATATTTGACGAGGGTGATCGCACAAAAATGCTTTTGACTGTCTTTGGCTCAGGCTTACGAGGAAAAGAGCAATTACGATTTCGCGGTCCTCAACATGGTGCCTCCAATGCTATATATATTCACCTGAAGGTGAAAGAAAAGCAGGGCTATTTATGTCTGTTGGATATAGATAAGTTCAGAACTGTAAAAGTAAGATAATATCTCCACTCGTTCACTTAGAATTTGTTTTTAGCAATAGATTGTAGGTTTGTAATTCATGTAGACAGGAGGACTTTGGAAACTTAATTGCCACCGACGGACAGACGATTCATGCGATATTGATTTGCAACAATTGTAATGTTTATTGGAATCGTGACGTCAATGCGGCGAAGAATATGTTTAGCATTTCTGAAGCCGTCTGAGCGGGAGAAAGAAAGCCTGTGAGTTCACCCGACCTAATCCTCGGACCACTTAACAAAGCGCCATCCCCAGTATGGTTGCTCCCCTTGAAGATTCTACAGGTAATAAGTCTACATTTTATCAAAAAATATATCCCAAAATACTGTACTCAAGACTTCCAATTTTTTTGTTCTTTTGATCTGAAAATTAACTCAACGCTGTCAAAACTGAACCGAAAAGGCTGTAGCATATGTTATTTTATCCCTTTTTTTTCTAGTACCTTTTAGGGTTTTTAATTCCTGCACGTATTTTGGCCTGCCCAGGGCAATTCTCTGATATGTAAAATTTACAATTTATTGAAAGAGACTTTATGTATAGAGGAATGAGGGTATCAAAAAGGAAATTATAAGCTGTTCTCTGCTATGAATGTATCCCAGGCTTGGTTTAAAGTCGTGAAGATGCCGCTTGCTAACATACGCTGTTCAACAGTTGCAGTAGCAGGAAGCTGCCAAAGAAGAAAAAAAAAAAAAGTATACGCCTTTTAGTTATGGCTATAGTTGTACTCAAATTAAATGAAACGTTTTTATAGGTCTTTCTTACCTTATCAGGGTGAACTTTAGCAATAGCTTTCATATACGTTATTTTACATTTTCTAGGTTCAATTAAATCTGACATAGTTACATTTTTCCATAGTACATCTGTCCATAGGATCATATCCAAAAAACTTAACAATGCTCGCAGATTCTTTTCTTTGCCTGCTTTCCAAATAGTAATCTGTGAATTCATTTTGTCGTCCTTTTCTAATCGTTCCGCTTCTTCTGCTTCCTTTTGCCTCTCTCTATCACGCATTGCTTTTACGGCTTTGCTATTGTTGATTTCCTCTAATTCAGCGTCTGTTAAATGGGCTTTTTTGGGTGGCATAAACATATTAAAGTCAATATCAGGGAATGCAGTTGCACTGCTATTCGTACTGCTCTGGTTAGCTGTTGTTGATGATGGTGATGATGGTTTCCATTTAGCATTATTCACTGACGATCCATTTAGCATAGCTTGCTGACATCGCTTGATACCCTGTACAGCGAGTGGGCTTTCTTCACCATTGATCCTTATATATCCCTCATAAACCTGGAAAGCTGCTTCGAAAGAATGCAGACCTTCCAACGCACATGTTTTCTATGCAAAGACTTTAGCAATTGTGATTTCATGTTTGCATTCATAGCGCTCATGATTTTGCTCGGTGAGCTGTTACTGTTGATATGTTTTTGAGCTAAATCAATAGCTAGCATACAATCCAATAAACAATCTTGGAATTTGCCTTGCTTGAGTCGGGCAGCAGCGCGGTTGTTGTAGAGCAAGACGCTATCACTATGATCCGCCGGTAGGGATGGTATTGCAAGCGTGTAGGCAGCTTCCGCTTCAGCGAACTGTCCATGGTTGAACAGATAATTGCCTTCTTTTCTTTCTTTATCCGCATAATCAGTAAGGGGATCCGTCTGAGGCGGAGGTGGAGGCGTACTGACGTGAGAGGATGACGATGTAGTAGAGTGGGAAGACATTTTGGCGGACGTGGGCTGAGACTGTGCATGAGGAGGGGGAAGGGGAGGCGGGAAAGCCATGTAGGGTGTATCATGTTGTTTATCATTCCAATGGTCATTACTGCTCCTGTTGCCAGAATTAGCTGTGGGTGGGATTGGTTTATTCCGTCTAATTTGCGCTACATATTCTTTTCTGCGCTTTACGTTCTTTTCTCCATTGCTCTTCTTGCGCCCTAAGCACTACTGGGTCTTCCTCCTCATCTGAAGAGACATCAGCGCTGTTTGAATCATTTTGTGCAGGTGTCCTATGTTCATTGGCATAAGCTCTTCCTTTCGATGGTCCCGATGTGGTCGTGTTTTGAAGTAACGTGTCTAATATCTCTTGGAAATTCCCGTTTTTGCTCGCCATCATCGCTACTTTGATCGCCTCTACATCAAAACCCATATCTACCAATTGTGCAAAAAACTTATCATCCGTTGATGTTCCATTTAATGGTACTGAGCTTAAGCTTGTTGTCTAAGTGCGGGGAATCTATAAATGATGACTGGCAATAAAGAAAAGATTCTAGGATTTCAGCTTACTTACATTTGTATAGTTTGATCTTCCAGGAGTACCCTTCTTGGAAGAGTCAGCATGAAGAGGTTCTACCTGAGAAAGAAGAGAGAATATTTCATCAGATTTTATTCCTTGGCATTTTTCAACCCAACAATTCTTCTTACCTTTGATAAAGGTACTTTGGATCCAACACTATTCAATCATTTGGAGTTTCAGTTAGTTGTGAGGTCATAACCCGGTTGATAATATCATGCTTAACGCTTTCTGAATACCTTATAGGTGAAGTCGGACGCACTGAAGGATATTCTTTTGATAAAGGATCAGATGCACCACTCGCCGCATCTTAATAAAGATGGGATGAAGGTGAGGATGGTAGAAAACTATTATAATTTGTAAGCGGTTGAGCTTTTGGTGTAGAGTAGGCTTGTTGCGTAGATGGTGATGGTGATGTTGATGTAGATGGCGCGGTTGACTCTCGGTTGTTGTAACTATGTAAAGGTTGATTCGAAGTAAACCGTGGTATGGGGTTAAGCTCTCTTCTTATATACATATCCGTAGGTGTTGTGAAAACAGGTACAGTTGCTTCACTTTCTTCGCGTGTCGCATATCGTCTCTGTTGCTGCCTTGACGGTTGCTGCTGCTGTTGGTTGATCGGGGAGGTATATCGATTGAATTGGTGTTTATCATTCAAAGAAGGAGGCGACGGAGGGGTAAAGTAACTGTTCATATTGATATTCCCGGATAGATATTGTGCAAACTGTTTCCCTCTTCTTTATTAGGCATTGCGGTATCTTAGACCTTCCCAAGGAGAATGGAAAAGGAATGAGGAAAAAGAGGCATAATGACGAAGACAAAAGAATGTTATTTCCAAAAGAGACATCTGAACTTGAATGGAAAGCGTTTGTTCTTGAGCTTAACCCATCTGTTAGAATCCAAACCCAATGACCAATGTATAAATGATACGCCAATCAAAAAGAAAGAGTATAGTCTAAATAAATTTTATTTCATCTTCTAAGATGGGATGGCTGGTCTAAATTAGCAAATAAATAGAATAAAGTAACAAAAAAAAAAAAAGTCTAGTTTGTGATATCTTTTGAAAGGGTCTTCAAATTCACATAAATTAGTCAAAAAGCTTTTGGTGAAAAGAGAAGAAAGCCTTTCAAAAAATAGTGTGCTTATCTAAAAAAGAGAGCAAGAACCACATGTGCGCAGTTACTATATCCCTTGCTCTTCAATTATCGTGTCTATTAATGTACTTTTAAGCCTACTTCCAGCCATAACCACCTTTGTGGTAACCCTTTTTATAATCATCCTTGCCATAGTGACCGTAGTGTTTCTTTTTGTTATACCTATCATTAATGACGACGGTTTCAGTCACAATGCTGGTGACGGTAGTAGGACGGTCGACAATAGCAGTTAATGTAGTGGTGGTAGGTACAAAATCAGTGGTGGTGATAGGGAAAAGCTCAGTGGTGGTAGTAGGTACAAGGTCAGTAATGGTAGTAGGTACAACTGCAGTAGTGGTAGTAGGTACAAGGTCTGTGAGGGTAGTAGGTACTATTTCTGTGGTGGTAGTAGGAACTGGCACTTCCTCAGTAGTAGTAACAGGAATTACTTGCGTAGTGGTAGTAGGAACTGGCACTTCCTCAGTAGTGGTAACAGGAAGTACTTGCGTAGTGGTTGTAGGAATGACCACTTCCGATGTAATGGTAATAGGGACTACTTGTGTAGTAGTAGCAGTAGAGGTAGTTGTCAAAGTATTGGTACAATCATTGGCATTATGATCTGGGTGGGGATTACATCCTTGGAAGGCATCGCAGGCGCCGCCAATAGCGTGGTAATCGTGGATTTCAACACCGGCACCCAAGTTGAACCAAGTATAGTCCCTACCTACGACGGTACCAGCAAAGTTACCTGTAGTACCATCAATAATGTGGGCTAGAAATAGAAGAAAGAATAGAGTTATTAGGCTTTTTTTTTGGCTTTTTTTTTTTTTCTTATTTTCATACACGTCTATTAGCAGAAGATTGGCTTACCTTCAGGGGCCATGGTCAAACCACCCAACTGAGAAGCAGTGGCACGGTAAACGGTGATTTCACCCTCACGCAGGTAGACGCCTCGGTCATCAACAGGGTAAATATTCCAAATGACTTTACAAGGATTGAGACTGTCAAGAGGATTATTGGTTCGAAGGGTGAGGGTACCACGATTGATGACAGGAATCTATGTATCGTGGAAAAGGAGGGGGGTTAAAAGAGGCATATGGACGAATGGCATCGAATAATTAACAGCGTTTTTCTACTTACATTAAAGACATAAGTCTTATTGGGATCAATAGGTTGGAAACCGTTCCAATTACCTGTGCCTAAAAGGATATTGGAAGGGTCTGATTCCGTATTGGGGTCAAGACTACATTGCATTCCCCCGCATCCGCCAAAAGTGATAACCTCGTAGTCAGGATCGGATCTGAATTGAGTAAATGCGCCGTTAGGTTCGATGATAGCAGTAGGATCCATAGAAGCATAGCCTTCATTGTTATCTCGGGCAGCTTCTCGAACGGCAAAGAAATCGAAATCGCCGGTGCCAAGTTGGTCAGTCACCTGACAGCCGGCTTGTAACTCTGTTATTTGGCCCAGGGTGCCGCCACCGGCGATCAAAGCGTTACCGTGGACATGTGTATAGGAAGTAATGGCAGTTCCCCCGACAACAAGACCCATAGAACCGATGGAGGAAGGATTGGCAGCACAGTTAGAGCCGTGACTGGAGTTAACAACATAATTGGGAGCAGTGAAATTGCCACCAACAGCGAGAGGGCCCATGATATCAGAACCACCACCCGTTCTAAAATTACCAAAGAAGATGCCATTGAAACGGCTGAACTGTAGAAGACGATGATGTTAATAGATGAAATGGCATTTCATGACAAATAGGAGAGTCTTTTTTCTTTTTCCTTCAATACTTACAGCATCGCTATTTAATCCATAACCAGTACATGTACCGGGTAGAGTTGGAGTTATGGGAGATGGAATGATAGGAACAGGGTTACCAGGATCAGGAGGATTAGGAGGAGGGATAAAAGGATCATGACCATGATAGGATCCATGGTGGGAGCCTTTGTGGGAGCCATGATGAGGAGCATGGGGAGGCATCACAACACGACCTCTTGCATGTACACTTGCAACGACGAGCAACGCTGAGAGTGCAATAGATAAAAAGCGAACCATAGTAAAATGAAAGGATGTACTTTATTTCAGTAAGTTGATGTTTGAAAATGATGAACAAAATATTCGTCAAAGTCGAAAGTCAATAAGCTCTTCTTTATAAATGAAAAAGGGCTTGGGACGACGATAGATAAGCTTTCACTTGTTACGGAATGTTGGTGGTAACTTCAACATTAAAAAAAAAGAACCTCCATCAAGACAGCACCATTTTGTACGGGTTTTTTTTTTTTTCGTGCTTTAGGAAACGGTCTTCCGATTTCAATATTTGATTGCTTCTTTCAATTGAAACGGACCGCATTCCATCCTTCGGGGGGCTTATATCAACTTATCAGTAACGAAATGTTTACGCAGGAAAAGCGATGCACAAGACTCTTTCCATATGATGATGTATTGACTATGCAACATCTTGAGAGCAAATAAGCAAAAGACGCTCTCATAGGGTTCGAAGTATTTCCTTAATGCCCGCTGGTCTGCGGAAAACATACAAAGACGTGGGTTCAGAAACATATTCAATTTTTTGAAATTTAAAAAATGTCATAGCGTTAAGAATGACTTTGTGAACGGGGGAATTATCCATCTGAAAGGATTCTGCCTTTCATAATGCACACATCCAAAGAAAAAAGATCCGTATCAGGGCTCACTTTCGTTTTATAAACGGACAATAAAATGAAGTCAGCAGGTGCTCAAGAGAATGGCATGGCTGCTTTCTTGTACTGATAAGTTATTCGTCATCTCATGCCTTTTATTTAAGCCACAATATCCCGCTCCCGTTCATAATATTACTATGCATCACAACATGGATAGGTTGCAAAAGGTGGCTCGAGAGTAAAGCGAACCTTCATTTTCGGTAAATATTCCTACTTTTTCAAATGGCTCAAATAATTTGTCATATACAACTTCAGCTGTATCAGAAAAAGATACAATACTGCTGCAATAAAGTATTATCCGATATGCTACTGCTCGAATCACTCAGGTATACAAGTTGGATTATCAAGACATTTTTGATTGGCACTTTTTTTCTATCTTTTTGAACTCATGCCGGCTCATTTTTTCCGGCTTATAAATAAATAAAATAAAAAAAAAAATACAGAAAGTGTCAATTGTAACTCTTTTTATCCTCCTTCATAAACAATAGTTCCAAAGAAAATGCCCACCGCTACTGAAAAGCCAATCCCTATTACTGTCTTCACAGGTTTTCTCGGCAGTGGTAGAGTATCAAATTCTCTTAATACTCCTCTGAGTTTGTTTATGAGTTATTCATCAATTGCTAAAAATTTGTAGGCAAGACTACTCAAATATTAAGTCTTTTGCGTCGTATACCCGAGGAATACAAAGTTTGCTTGTTAAAAAATGAATTTGGTGATATTGCTGGTAAGTTTGATCCTCGACAAGCCTTAGTTTTGGTTTACGAAGAATTAATGTATAGTGACATGCATATAGTCGATAGTCAGCTAGCCAAGGAAACAAATATCGGTGTTAAAGAGATGGTTAATGGCTGCATGTGCTGCGTTCTTGTTGGTCAAATGAAGTTAGCTTTACAAGAATTAAAAGGTAATGTTGGCGAGATAGTCTATATTTGTCAGATGTTTACACTTTAGTAACATATATATACATTTAGAAAAATTCAATCCGGATAGAATTCTCATTGAAACCAGTGGTTCTGCTTTTCCTGGTATGTAGCATGTATTTTCTATTTCTATTGCAATAGCATTCATTATCTAACAGATAGAAACCACGCTACTGCTTTACCAGCTCCTATTGCTTGGCAAATCCGTGAAATGGAACCTGAAGGATTTGCTTTGGATTCTATCATCACCGTTATCGACTGCGAGAATTTCAAAGGATATGAAGATACCAGCTATACTGCCAAATTACAAGCGCAATATACTGATGTCATTCTGCTTAATAAGCACGAGTTGGTCAACGAACAACAATTAGACGATGTCATCGATCATATCAACGTTCTGAACACAGATACTCCCAAAGTAAAATGTGATAAGGACGGCGTTTCTCCAGATTTAGTCTTCGGTCTTGACACACAACTTTTCAAGGTTGGCTATAATAAGAATGATAAACATTTGGAAGAATCCGTGTTTGATCCCAAGCATCAAGAGAATGAAGTCGATTTACTTCGAATTTTGCAATCTGTTGGTGAAAATAACAACAGACCCTTGACGCTCGAACAATTCGAAACCTTCTTAAAGTCAATGCCCAAGGAGGATATATATCGTATTAAGGGTTTTATTCGTTTGGACAATGGCAAATTGTCGATTGTTAACCATGCTTTTGGACGTTGGACGTTGACACCTGTTGAAAATGAAGATACACTTGATAATACGAAGGATGTTCAAGTTAAAATCACAGTAATGGGCTCAGGTTTGCGCATGTACTCTGAGAAGGTCAAGGCCTTGTTGAACGGCGGTGAGGGTGATGTCAAATTCACTCCTACTCATCGTCATTAAACATACATATTTCATTTTAGCGAAACAAACATCAACATAGAATTTGCATAGAATCTGTATAGAGTCTGCATAGAATCTGCATTCATCAAATAAAACTGCACTGCATCCATGCTTCACATAGTCAATCAACGTGAGAAAACAGTTTATGTTTTTAATGATTATATATTATAAGACTGTATATACAATGAGATTTCCAAACCATTCATACGTTACTTTTATGAAAATGAAATGCGGAAATAGGAAAAGAGGGTATACTTCAAGCAATTATTCTAGATGCTCGTAGTAAGCCGTAGGTCTTCGTTATCTATTTCTTTTTGTTGTTTCGCTATAATAGCCTCTTTAACAACCTCTAATAGACAATCCACACCAGCGCGATCAATTTGATGATGCAACACCAAACGAGCCTTATGCCCCATACCACCCATCTTAATATTACGTTCGGCCAAAGCAGGAATCAAATCCTTCTCAATTTGTAGTCCAAGACGGGTAGTATCAATAAATACCATATTGGTATGAGTAGGAATTTGCAAGTCAACACCCATAGATACGAGCTGTTCAGCCAGGTATTTCGCTAATTTGTGTGTATCCCTCATGGTAGGCACAACGGTATCAATAGCATGTTTAGCAGCCGCCGCCATGAAACCAGCTTGTCTCCAGCCACCCCCGAACATCTTACGATGATGACGAAGACGATCAATGAATTTAGCAGAGCCAACAACCATAGACCCAATAGGAGCGCCAACGCCTTTGGAAAGACAAAGGGACATGGAGTCGAAGAGCTTACCATATTCTGATAAGGAGACACCTGTCTCTTGGGAAGCGTTCCACAAACGAGCGCCATCCAGGTGCATGGCAAGTCCACGACGACGAGCCATAGCAGAGATTTCAGATAATTCATTGTAAGGAAAAATCATACCGTTCAGCGTATTTTCTAATGAAACGACACGCGTAGGAGCAGAGTAAATATCATCACCAAGGAGATTATTTTCAATTTCTTGAGCAGTAAGATGCACACCGTTGGAGGCAATGACAGGAGACACCGAGGCACGAGAATGAACAGCAATGCCACCAGCTTCCCATAAATAGACGTGGGCGCGATGATCGCAGACTACGGAGTGTGGTGGATTAACCAGATGAGTACGAAGGGCCAATTGATTGGTCATAGTACCACTAGCGCAGAATAGACCAGCTTCATGACCGGTCAATTCAGCCACATAATCTTGAAGATCATTTACAGACTTATCTTCCTATGTAAATTATCAATATCAGTATTTCAAACTGCTATCTCAAGGATATTTTCATCTTTACCTGGAAGACGTCGTCATTTCTCGAGGCTTTTTTCATAATTTCAAACATTTCATCAGTAGGGGCAGTTACAGTATCACTTCGGAAATCATACAATTTAGCCTTTGGATCAACCAATTTATGTTTATCAGATACCAAAGAACTGGTATAATATGCATTACGCGCAATAGCCGTGGAGAAGGCCCGACGCACCACAGAAGAAGGGGTCAGCAAAAATTTCGTTGTTAAAGACATGTCTATTACCAAAAGAGGTTCCACTCTGTAAAGAAAAAAATTTTTTATGGTAATTTTTTTTTTCGCAGTTTTTATATGAAAATACATAAAAATAAGGTTTCTTTTTCGAATGTGACGGGTAGCGAATACAAGAAGAATTAAAGTCAGAAAAAGACATGGTTGGCCCTGACAAGACAGTAAAGTGAACAAAAGTGACGAAAATCAGCGCACGAGCATTGAAGTCATCAATTCAACGTTAAGCGGACAATCACGTTTTTTTTTCCGTTGTTTCTTGTAAGTAACACTTTTGTCTGGCAGAAAAACCGACCTCAAAAGCCTATGCCAGGATTTGATACTGATTGTTCTAGGTCATTTCAACTCAACCATCATGTTTTACAGAAAACTCTATACCTCTATCAACACCTGATTTCTGTACCTGAATTTTGCAACCATGTCAACATACAGTCTATCTCAAACTTTCCAGCTCTACAAACTTTTCGGTCACTTCAACTTTACCATTAATTTCCAATATGTCTTTCTTCTTACAGTCCTTCATTTCCTTTTAAATATTTGTCCATTTTGATTACGGCAAACCATTGAATTTATCGTCATCAAAACCCCACCCGGCACATTATATTTTTATTTGCGACTCTCACAAACAGTAACTTCGCTTAAAAGTTCTTTCATGAATACAATGCTACTCACAGCTTATATGAATAACATCCTTATACATTGACATAGCCGTTCGCAACCCCTTTCTTCGGCAATACACTCTACATGCCTATAAATTATTCCCAAAATTTGCATTGACATCAGCCTTCCACAGCAACTTATTTTGCTTCCATTATGGGCTCAGTTTAAATCTGCCAAAATTAGAATCTTCAAACTTTCCAGCAAGCGATACACTACGTTTAAACGAAGATTTTATTACATAATATTAATTTTTTAAAGCCCAATGGACACGAGATATTAAACTTATCTAAATTGCCCGGGGCAGCTCCAAAGGCTTAAAAGAAACTAAAAACCCCTTAGGGCTCAAGGGTCAAAAGGATTATGTACTAAAGGATTGTGGGAGGGGGAGAGGGTAACCAGTCGAGCAATAGGTGCCCTAACCGAGGAGCTGTAGGCGGCTCTTGATAGTGGTGTAAGTAGTCGAGTTCAAACAAAATGTGACAAAGTGCTGGCCATAGAAAATGCCAGTGTTGTATTTGGGATGGGTTGTTGATCGGATGTGTAGGAAGACGGTTGAGGACATAGGATATGGGATCACAGACTGATGTGAAGGAGGCTAGTGCGGAAGTTAGCAATACAGCGTCGCAGAGCAGCTGATTCAGATCGTTGATTGAGCGGAGAAGAAGTGTAATCTTGCCAGATCGGAGAACGAGCAAGCTTGCAATATAACGATTTACTTTGTTGCTGGCCTATATATGGGAGTAGTATCGAGATTAAAGTATCAGTAGGCAGTGAGGTAGAACGTAATAGGAACTTAGCTTGTAGGACGAAGGAGCGTTCTTTCATGGTGGGCAGATTGGCAAGGTGGAGCATAAGTCGGGCAGACGATTTACTGGATCCACCAAAGATTCGTCGAATACACTTGTTCTGGGTATCTTCGAATTGTTTATATTGCTTCGCGGTTAGGGGGCTAATGGCCAGTCCGTATTCCATCTTTGCGCGGACTAATTGGGCATATAACCGTAGTGACAGCAGTTTTTCGAATCCACCAGGATTGACACCGATTGCTGCTAATTGATTCATCGTAGTAAGGGCCTTAAATGTGTTAGTACGTGCTAGTTCATTTATATCTATACTACCACCTGGTTGAAAAGGTATCCCTAGATACGGAAAAGTTAGCTGACGTTGTAGAGGAACTCCATAAAGCTGGTAATCTATAGGGTGCGTTGATCTGTCTAGTATAACACATTTATTCGGATGCCAGCGATAGCCTAGCCGAAGACTATGAGCTTCACATTGTTGCAACAGGGTCTGAAGATGATCTTTATCAGTAATCAAGACGACATCGTCGGCATATAGTAAACAGTTGATATTTAGAATCAATTCCGGAACAGGCAAGGAAAGATCCAGTGGGCTTGGACGGAGCAGTGTAGGTAGTTCGTTAATGTAATATGAATAGAGTATAGGAGATAGTATGGATCCTTGAAGGACACCAGTAGTAGGGCTGAAAGGTTCTGACTTGGCATTGTTCTGGAGGACTTCAATGCTGACATCGTCAAACATGTTTTGAAATAGGGCAAGGAGCGGTACTGGAATATGGGGACGAAGCACTGTCCATATGACGTTACGGTCAACCGTATCGTACGCTGATTTGATATCGAGGAAAGCTAGAACTGGTTCGATCTTGTGCTGGCGTTTCAAAATATTGCAGATTTCCGCTAAACAAAGAGCTTGATCTAAGGAGCTACGGGCAATACGGAATCCACCCTGCGCAATATCGAGTGGGGGACTATTGGCCAAAAGGTAATCTTGGATGCATCGCTCTAAAATTTTGCGAAAAATAGATGTAAGACTAATTGGACGGTAGTTACCTGGATCGGTTGGGGGGGGCCTTTCTTATAAATCGGAATCGTTTGGGCAATGCGCCATGACTTAGGCGTATAGGACCATTTCCAGGTTAATTGGAGGATATTTAATAGAAAGGGCGCTATCGTATCCTCAGATATGAAGAACTCGTTTAAAGTGAACGCTTGCGTGGGAGCGATACACTACAGTATTTTCGGTTTTGATTTAGACGTTCTTCTATCAAAATTGGATTTTTTCAATAACCTAATTCAGACAATCCAAGTAATTATTTTTCGATAACTTATTTCCAAAATTCGGACACTTTCAGTATATCCACCACCCATCCCTACCTTCGTCTGAACAGTCTCGATTTTTCACCGGCTGCTTTAATATCCATTGGAAAATATGGACATCGTTTTTTCGAATGATATTGTATGCCATTCCGTTTGACACCCCCCGCCAATCCATCCTTAGTAAAGTTCACAATGTTAATTCATTGAGCCTGTCTTCTTCACAGCTCTTGCTGGAAGCGGCTGCCTTAGATTAATTACCCACCACAGAAAGTGTCTTTTTCTTCTCCATGCCCCATCCCTCAGAGATGTTTGACGAATTTATTTATTTTTGAATAAAATAATCTACAAAAAAAAAAATAAAAAAATAAAAAAAAATAAAAAAAAACTTTCAATAAACTATCTTAGGCCCTCTTCTTTCTGTACGTATCTTTCCCTTCAGCATGCCTGATCTAAGGAATAAACGTTTTGCAGGCTTGCACAATACGTGGTATAAGAGCTTATTGCTGTCTAATGGTGTGCCTTTGGTGTTATTTTTATCCTTAGCCAAGCGCTTACTTATAGGATCAACAACTGGTAAATAAGATGGATGAAAAAGCGGCCTATATCTGCTTTTGTTGATGGCATATTTAATAAGTGAGGTATGGTCATGGTATCCGTTTCTATCTGTTTTTCTACCATTATAAATTCTTTAAATGTTGGAGACCATACATTTTAGGAAACTTCTTATTCATAAGCTTCTGAACGATAACGTACTATTCGATTGATATAAGCACAGGCTGTGTCGTACTACTCCGTATCTGGTTCAAAACAGGCTGCCTTTTCTCTCAAACAGTCATAGTGTGATCGTCTGTAACTAATTACGTACATTTTTCTTAATTGCCATGACAACTAGGCGACCAGTTGTATTCTATGTAAATGACTCATATTTTTGCATTTTCATTGACTGTTCGGCATCTCTGTTCATCTAAAACTTTATCACTTTTTTTCTTTTTCTACAAGAGAAAGTGTTCCCACTCTACTATTGTTTACCTCTTCTATAAGCTTATGTAATTATGCCTTCTCGAGAAGCTAAGAGGCATCTCAAGCGAAAATTAGAAAGAAAGAAAAGAGAAATTGCTGAAGGTATGTCTTTGCTATCTTATGTCAGTTACAGAGTTTTACAATTCAATACTCTTTACGAATGTAGGAATTTGTAAGGACTGTGGAGAAGTTGGTCATATCAACAAAAAAAGTTACAAATGCCAGCTTTACGATGCATGTAAGCCGCGTTATCACTTTCCGAATGAAAGGTAAACAGATCTCTTACCATACCCGTTTTAAAGCCAAAAAAAGAAAAGCAGGAGCGAAGGATGATTACGAGACTAAGGCTGCAAAGGCTAGAGGAAAAAAGAAGAAGTTGGAAGACAGCAAGAAACGAGCAGAACAAGACGTTGTTTGTTCCTCTTGCGGTAAAGCAGGCCACAGTAGATCATCTTCACCACTATGCTTGAACTACAAGCCCCCAAAGGATGTCTTGCTCCGCCAGCTGTTCGAAGATGGTCATGAAGTCTACAGCAGGAAACTGCTTCTAACCACACTGATGAGACCAGCGTTTGCTCAAGTCGCTACAGAAAACATCATCAAATTAGCAGAATTTACCCGTCAAGTGGTGTATAGAGCCCAACTATTTGTGAACTACTACATTACTGATAACTACGAAACAACGACTGGTCACCCATACCTTTATGAGCAGAACTTCTGGTACAGCATCTGCAAGCTTATATTAGGGAAGCGGGTCAGAAATCGACAATACATGGACATGTCGGTCACGCTTGCCTTTGATGACTTTAAAAGCAAATTTCCTACAATCGTTTACAGTCTGAAGACACATCCCATGAAAGGATACAGCGATTCGCTGGCAGCAGCCTGCGTGACATTGGCCACTACTTATTCAAACTTTATAGTAGAGAATTTTGAAAATAGGCTCAAGCACTACGCTCGAACATGTTTGAAGCATCTGTTCCCTGTAAGTCATGATCGCATCCATAACAACTGTAGTAGCAGAGTGTCTCACGAAGTTCTGTTTATTTATGTTCTAGGAGCATAAGAAAAGAGAAATCGACAGAATCGCCAACGAATACTGCTTCAAAAAGATAATGAAGGGGGACTACGAATGGCCAAACGGGGTGGCCGGTTTGGAGCGGTTAGAGGAGGCTAATGCCATATGCAAAGCTGTTGAAGACGTACTGCCCGCGATCCCGAACATAGAAAATCTTACTGCCAACGGGTCTATGTTCCTACCAGCGTTAGGCTTGATGCTGCAGAAGGTGTTGTCTATTTCCGAAGCTACTACAGACGAGCAAAAAAAGCCACGACTTTTCTCTTTGTTTCCAATGCCCTCTTTGAAATGGCGCCATATCCATATCAACCACAAAACGCTGTCTATTATAACGAGCCAAAAGTATCCTGGAAACACCTACAGAGAACAGGTTGAGGTTTTTCACCGCATTTTTAACTTGTATACGTTTGGATACAGTTCCGTCGATGATATTGTTAACGATCGTGAAATAAAGCTAAAATGCACTGCCCAAAGCGATGGACATGGTATCACACTACAGTTTGTCAGACGAAAGGCTACTTCCGGTAATACAAAGGCACTACTACAACTAGACGACTTCAATCTCGTGGAAGTGGGTGAGTATTTCCACCCAATTACTGTTGATCCTGGGCGGAATGAAATTTTTACAGCTGCGGTTGGCTTTAACAATGTTAATCACGAGATACGCAGTTGCAGCAAAAGTGAAAGAGCCAACTTTGCGGGCTACACGAGGAGAAGTACTTATTCGAAGAAATTAAAAGAAAAGAAAGGAATAACGTCCATTGAGTCGTCGCTGCCTTCACCGAAGGTCGTGTCCAAAGAGGCCTATATTGTGTACTTGAAATACACATTGCAACATCTGCAGACACTATTTGACTTCTACAGCTTCAAATCGGCCCAGTTCAACTTCAACAATTACCAAGGCAAACAACGGGCAGATGCTGAGGTAGCTAATGTGCTAATCGACGGCGGTCGCAAGTATAATAGGAGGAAAAGAAAACATACAAACAGAAACAAGAAAAGGAAAAGACGACTGAAGAATGGCCAGAAGAAGACAATTAGAAGTAAAGTTAAAAAGACAAAACGGGAGCGTATGGAGGCTCAAGAAGAAAAGAAGAAAAAAACAATAAAAGAGGAGCCGAAGAGAAAAGAAGACGTTGACTTATGCAGGTAAGCGTTTTTGGTGGTAGATGGCTATTCTTAAGGCACTTAAAGATCTACTTCTGATACAGATACAAGGAAGATGGACGGAGAATCTGGCGTCAAGAGCAGTTTATGGACAAAAGGCTAGTCATTCCTCTTGTCGTGTTCGGGACGGGGATGTCGGGAAAAGACACAGTAAGAATGAAAGGACAAATCTCTGGTGTCACAGGTGTCCTCTATAAAATCTTATTAAAAAGGCAGAAGCAACAACTTGTTGCGGTAGTCGACATTGATGAATATTGCACGTCGCAGGTAACTAACATTTCCCTTATACTGTGCAATATATGCCGTATTTCTATGAGCCGTTTTTCTACATTCCTTACTTATACATGCACAATCAAATATTAGGTCTGCAACAACTGTTTGCTCAAAAATATGGAAAGTGTAAAGATCGGTGCTGGTTCACGTTGTTACAGTACGAAAGTTTGTAAACACTGCCACATACTTTGGCAACGTGATATAGATGCTTCAAAGAATATGATGACTATTGCCACTTCAGTTTGGGCAGGTCATGGAAGACCCTCACAGTTTACCCCACAGAATCGCCGTAGCGAAGACGGTGCTGTCGGTTCCTCGAACCAGGCGGCTTAAAGATACTTACGCGTTTAGGTGAGTTCATCTTGTGAAATTTCTCACTGTACGTTTCTGAAGCTTTTATTAAATGCTGCTTGACGTTACTACATACTCTAACATGGTAGGTATTCTGTGCTTCGGCACAGTATATTTACCTTGTTTGAGTAAGAGTAGGTCGCACATTTGGCATTGAGCATTTGGACAGAAAAGGTATGATCTGAAAAACTATACATTTCATCTAAATAATTTTTTAAATTAGTCTGAATTTAATTGTAAGATAATCTCAATTTAATAGCCATTTCGTGCGAAAGTCAAGCGAAAAAACAGTATTGCTAGCTCGTCCACTATCTCAGCATGTCCTCCGCGGCAAACTTCCTCATTGTTTCTACAATTCAGCAGATCTAAGCTACATTGGCTGCTTCTTGTCCGTTATGTCTTGATTAATTGAAGCCTCAAATCACTTTATTCTACCTTGCAATACAGAAATTCATCTTTCAGCATTTTCAAATATTTCTGTACAAAAGTATCGAGAATGAAGGACAAGTCTAGAAAACTGCTCTTACTTTCCTGAATTTGGTGCTCTTTTCAATATACTTTAATCGCTAGTGGTTTCTTTTCGATCTGTGGAGAAATGTTTACCGTCTTTGAACGGAAATGACAGTTCTGTGCAAACCGAAGAATCATGAAAAGAGAAATACAAAGAATAGAGAACAATTCGCTAATTTAGCAGAGTTTTAACGAAAGTTCATGCGGGAATAGAAGCATATTCATTTAGTTATGATCATTGGCGTTTGTACCAAATTTGAGATAAATAGCAGCAAAACTTGTTTTCAGTTGAATGCTGCCTGTTTTACCCACTCCATTCATTAATTCACCATGATCATCGAGCGCTTCATAAGTAATGGTTTTAGCAGGCTTATGTCGATAGCCTATTACTTGACCTTTGCGAGCATAGTCTATCCTTATCCAAATGAGCGGATCAATAACCTCGAGCTTATTCATCCGACTTGTATCTATCCGGAACGGGCCTTCAAAATTGATAGGCTATTACTGTATTTTAGGTTTCATAAGAGTGTGTGTTGTCCAAATCTAAAGTTAATAAACTGTAGTTGAAGCCAAAAGTGTTTCTTAGTTTTACTGGCAAAACCTGATATAGTATTATTTAAGGATTACTTACTGCAGACAACGATATCATTGCATGTGACGTCTTGACGCTTATGTTGGAGTGAGTTGCAGCATCGTATATATGAATAGGCCCTTTAGAAGACTAAAAATAAGATTAATTCGCTATTATTGATCTGACGACCACGTGTCCGTTTCTTGTTGTAAGATCAACAGTGCCGTAAGCCTTCAACATTGGTGCATGTAATTGTTCCGTAGGTAAAGTAGTTTTAATTGTGTCAATATTGGCATTCGTAGTTTTGGCTATAATTGAATGTGCTTTGACTGGACTTTTGAATTGTATGTAGCCATTGGCGGTTGTGACATACAGGTTACCTGTTAACACTATTGGGCTAAGTATATTTATGTGAGCATTCGATGTTTCGAGCCATATATTTCCACCTTTTCTTTGCGAGTTAATGTCGATGGCTTTATTGGAAGTCTTCGAGCGAAAGTTTTTTAATCATCATCGTGTCGCTATCACAATCATCATCACTTATATCGACAGCAATAGCGGAATTGTAAAGTTGAATATCTATAAGCTCGACTGTTTGGTTATCGGCTAAAATAATGATAGTATTCAAGTCGATACAAACAGAGGCAGGTATATAAATGCTTAAAAATGTAGTACCGTTTTGCAACTGTTTTAGGTTGTATTTCAGTCCGTGAGAAGGAGCAGATAACGATGGCAAGGACATGGTGGAATTCACTTGTCCTTTTGACAATGCTCCTTCTTCCGCACGAACAATGTTAACACACCCAATAGACGATCCAGGTCCGTCAATGTGAAGAATGGAACCACCTCAAAGTTCGAATCTAAATCCTGCTGGAAAGCTTTGCCATGAATGAGTCATTGAGGGACAATAATAAAAGCTATCATCATCCCAATAGGAAGAGTCTGTACTGGCAAGATATAAAATGGAACAGATAAACTGTGCAATTGTCAAGCAGTAGCCGAGAAATCTCTTGGAGCAGCTACGCTTTGGTTCAACTTCCCGATTGCAGTATTTTATGTCAGAAAAGCATTCAGTTAAAGCATATGGTCCAGTATTGCTTTCTTACTTGGTAAGAAGGCATTAGCCAGTCAACTTTCCCCTTTTTCGCCGGCCTATCAAAGCCCACAAGGACAACAGCAAATAACAAGTGGGGATTACCCACCTCCATCCTTACCTTCAAATGCAGGTAGCTCCAAAAGTGGTGCACTGGGGTCTGTAGGGCTTGTAGCTTCGGAGTAAGACGGAGGAGAATCAGCTATCCGGTATGAGAGGATGCTACTGCTAAATCTAAAGTATTTAAATGGTCATGCTTCTCTTTTGGTAGTGTTTTTATTCTCAACTGCAGAAGAGGAGTTTATAGAGTTTTGAAAGAGGTTCGGTTCTACTCTTTGGAAGGGGGGGGGGGTGTTTGTATGGTGACGACGACGAGCCGTAATTATACATTACCGTACAGAAATTTGTCGTTAAATTGATGAAAAGAACGACAATAAAAAGAAGTTTTTAAATGGGAGCGAAAAAAACTTATTCTTGCCTCAAAGCTTAGGGTGCATTTTATACTTTTCGACAAAATAATGACCTGCATTTCAAGTTGTTTCACAGAAGCAGATGACACTTTCCAGGTTTATGAGTAAAAAGTATGCTGTACGAAGGCTTAAAAAAGCTAGGGTATTAGAGGAATGAAGATGAATTAAGATTAGCATAAGTACGTACTGACATTGTGAGATTTGAAAGCAAAGAAATAATTTAGCAGAATGGGGTATATTTATATGGCTTATAATGAAGACCATATCGTTTTTGATGTGTTCATATCGGTCCTGACTAAGATTATTTTTGGGCATTAGCGTATTTAACACAAATTTTAACAAACGGTTCGCCTAATCTTAGATACGCTCCTGGGTTCATATCTGTGGCCAACAAGAACTCTCGCCGATTAACTGGTAGCTGTGTTGCCTACATGAAATAGAAATTGGGTCGCTTAGTCTAACATGGTTATAAAATAAAAACCTGCATATGAAGAACATACAATGCGCCTTAAAAGGCTATCTGTCAAAATTTGCCCTGGAGTACGCAGGTTGAATCTAGCCATTAAACCCTGCCGTAACTTTTTCATTTCGTCATAGCATTTTCGTATTGAATCATTTTCTATTGTTGTTTGCTGCTGCTGCCTGGCGGGTAAAGAAGTGTTAATTGATGTTGAAGCTACCGTGGATGCTCTTGATAGGGAGGTAGGCGTTGTTCGAGCGACAGAAGTGGTTGCCACTCTACTTCTCCTAATTGTTGCTGTACCTGTACCCGTAGTCGTAGTAGTTGCTGACGCTACGACTATACCATTCTGGATGCGGATACGGGGCGCATTTTGGTTCTAATCAATAAGCATTCGAAACGGTTAGCAAACCAAACACTTACAATTTAAAATACAATGTTGTAACAAGATAACCCACATTCTTGGTATATGAGATAAGGAGCTTGTGATTTCCACGCAACACATTATCCGCATTAGAGCTCAACTATATCGAAAATTACAAATTAATCTTGACAAAACTCAAACAAAGACAGACTACATAAGCTCTACTTACAACAACATGTGTTACAGGGAAGCCTCCTGAATTCATTTTTGTCCTTTCTCGAATGACGCCATCGTGTATCATAGTTTTTAATATTCGATCGACTTCTGTCTTTGTCATTGATTTTCCACGACCATATCCTTCCATTAAATGATAATCTGCTTCTATGTAACGCTTCATTTTAGATCCACGATAAATATCAATCAATTGTGGCATCGTAATATAGCCATTGGGAACACTGGTGATATTTTTCAGCATTTTGACGAGTGTCACTGCATGACTCGACATATCCTCCACCACACGGGTTGAGCGTTGCATACGTTTACAATTATCACACATTTTTCGACATAAAGCAGGATCAAACTTCTGCCCAAAGTATGCTAGAATTTGCTGTCGTCTGCAATCTGTTTCGTTTTCACAGTAACGCATCATTTGATTTAGGTTATCCCTCAGTCGTTGCTTCTGCTCCCAATTACCATCTCCATTCTCAATTAGAAAGTGATGTGTGCGTGTATCAGAATAGTTGTAGTACAGACGACAGACGGCTGGTAATCCATCGCGCCCTGCACGCCCTGTTTCTTGGTAATAACCCTCGACAGAGCTTGGTACGGAATAATGAATTACGAAGCGAACATCAGGCTTGTCAATACCCATACCAAACGCAATGGTGGCGGCAATGACTTGCACACCACCCGTTTGCCATTCACGTTGTACCTCGGCTCTTTCTGCAGCTGTCATGGCGGCATGATAGTGCTTTATCGAAACGCCAAAATTTTTGCGTAAGCTTTCAGCGACATTTTCACAATCTTTCTTCGTGATACAATAGATAATACCCGATTTTCCTGCATTCTGCTCTTTGATGAAATTGTTAATATCCAACAACAATGTTTTATGGCTTTTTTTAACGACTTGATAAATTAGATTGGAACGATTGAAGCTTTGACGAAGAACCTTGCAATTATCAATTTTCAAGTTGTGTAAGACATCTTTTTGTACAGCATCATTTGCTGTTGCCGTCAATGCCATAATAGGCACAGTAGGGTAGTCATCTTTCAGTGAGCCAAGTAGCTTATAATCGGGGCGAAAATCATGTCCCCATTGGGAAACGCAATGAGCCTCATCAATGACAAAGCGTGCCAATTTATTTCGACGGTACAGATCATCCAAAATGGTCTTCAAGTAGGCTGATTTACTGAGCAATTCAGGTGTTACGTACAGCAGTTGAATGGTGGGTGTAGTGTTGTTCTTGAGATCTCTGTAAATCCAAGCCTTTTGTTGAGCGTCAACTGTACTATTGAGCATAGCAGCGGCAATCCCTCTGCCTTTCACCAGTTGTTCAACCTGATCCTGCATGAGAGAAAGGAGAGGAGAGACAACCATAGTTACTCCCTGACGTGCATAGCGTTGAATAATAGCGGGTAGTTGATAACAAAGGGATTTGCCTCCACCCGTTGGCATCAATATGAAAACGTCTTTGCCATTGAGAGTGGTATTAATAGCTTCCAATTGATTAGGACGGAACTCTGATAGTTTAAACTTCTGAGTTAGTGCTTTTCGAACGTCTCTGCTCCACGGATAGTCGGGCTCCTTTGAAACAGGAGGTAATGCAGATGCTTGTTGAGACGAATCATTGGTACCACTAGCTGCTGTGGTGTTGATTGCCGATGTCCTGCCAGGCTCATTCGATTGTGCGAAGAATGGCGAAACTTCGACAATCTCCTGCTCCATTTCTTCCAAAGTCTCATATAACGACTCAGTTTCCTGTTTCTCTTCCTCTTCCATTTCCATTTCCATTTCCTCATCGTTTTCGTCATCCAAAATAATCCATTTTTCAGCTGATATATCGTCAATGTTTATAGGTGCTTCTTTTTCAGCAATAGCTTGTGCTGCAGTAGACACAGAAGGCGAGATGACTGAATCTGCAACTGCACCGTTTGGAATAGCATGGCTATTGTCCAGATTCTCTTGAATATTATTGATTTGCATAATAAGATCCCTTCTCACGTTTATCAGCTTCGGTAGCTCCTCCTCGCCAGGATTATCTCCTTGAACAAATTCAGCGATTTGATTGTTGATAACCTGCTGTCTTTCTTTTAATGATTCCAGAAGAGATTCCAATTCTTTTCGTTCTTTTTCCTTTTTATCTGTAAGCCCTTCTTTTTGTTTTGATAACAGGGACGTCGATGCAGCTGTCATATTGTCCAGATCTTTTATTACGTCTTCGTCGATAATGAAAGAATCATCCAGGAAATCTTCTATATCTTCTGTTTGTCCATTTAATTCTACTCCTTCCTGTGTATCATTGAATAGCTCAATCTGGTCTTGGTCAATGTCGTGCTGTCGCTTATTTTCGTAAAAATCGCAGAGATCATCAGTAAATGATTCTATGGGATCTTCCTCATCTATTTCTGGCGCTGTATCCAAGTTCGCATCAATATTATTGGTACCAAAATTATCATGATCGTAATAAAAATTGTTATTATTCATCACTATGTCAGTGGATGCTGGTAGTGATTTTATGTTCTCAGATGCAGTTTCAACACAGTTGTTGGGACTGTCACTGGAAGTTTTAGGCCGTTTGGCCATGGGTTGACTATCAGTTAAATCGATATAAGTCGACGATGTAGATGCACTTTGTTGATTGTCATAATCTTCTAATTCAGCAGCTCGTCTTTTCAAACTAGTTGTGTCTATAAAGTTAGTGGTATGTTGAGCTTGATTTTTGGCCGAGCCATGTCTTAAATTATTGTCAATGTTCGTCAAATCCTCTAGGGTGATATCCACATCATTGAAATAGTTAAAATCTTCCTCTTCATTCATATTCTTCAAATTCTTGTCTTTAGTAACAGTCGTAGGTTTAGTAGCAGTGGTATTGGCTTTTACTGCTGCTAAAGATCGTGGTGTGGCATTGATACAAGGGAAGAAGGATGCAGCTAAAGAGCAGCATAAAGATAAAGAGGAAAAATTTTTTTTAATGTACAGACATTGCTAACGCCTTAATGTTGCTTACACTTTACTGTTATTCGATATCTGATGATGTACGCATATCTTGGGTTGTATTTCTTTTTTAAACCATTCCAACTGTTCCTTATAATTGTTATTTGGAATATGAGTCAATTTATTCTTTCTCATTTCTAAAGCTGAATAATTTGAACTAAGTAGGCGATAATGGTAGTTTGTCTTTCATGTACGATTATAAAAATGTTTCGAACTTAAGAATAGATAACAGTTTGAGTAGGTGCCACAGTAAAAAAAAAATGGAGAAGAGAAGGAGAAAAAGATAAAACGACAGATCGTAGTTACCCATTTTCTTTTTGGTCTCTGCGATTTTTTTATTTTAATTGGATCATCGCGTCCTATTCTACTCGCGGGTAATGAAAACTTCGCGTCTTTGACAAACAGTTTTTCTGAAAAATATTTTTCTGAAAATGGCAGAGTCGGAACATAAGAATACAGTTCTAGACAAACTACTTATTTTTTTTAGACACATTTATAGTTTATTTGCAGCTTTTTTTTTTTAGATAAACCAAGAGAACTTTTTTAAGCCCTACTCGTCATTCTTTTAGATCACTTTTTCCGGATAAGCAAGAAAAGTGGTTTATATGCTTTAATGTCTTTCAGCAAGACTTTTCCCGCTTTTTGTTGTTAAAGTTATAGTATGATGAAGAGGATTATGTAAACGGGGAAAAGATTCCTTCTTTTTCGTATTTCGCATTTTTGCGACTTACAGCCCTTTTCATGTACAAAAGTTTTATTATACAGAAAGTAATACCTGTGAAAGAAAAGCGCAAGATAAGGTTAAAAAGAATCCATTTGGTCGGTCAAACATATTAGAAGCATTAGACACCGTCCGTGGCTGTAGTATCCTTGTTTGTAGAAGTTGTAATAGATTATAGACCCGCGATGTCAATGCAGCAAAAAACATGATGGCTATCAGTATTTCTATTTGGAAAGACAAGGAGCGTCCAACGAATTCAGCCGAAAGACAAGATTTTGGTCCTTTTCCTATAATAACGAAACTGGCTCGATTTTACAGGGAAACGTCTCCATCTTGGTGTAGTTCGGTTTTCAAACTCCAATCAAACGTCTCAAAAAATCTGGTTCGTTCTGTCCGTTTCATATTGCAGCTTTGACTATTACTGAAAAATTACCCGCTAATAAGTTATACCTTCGGGAGTAACGCATCCAAGACAAGTATTGTTTTGCTTAAAGTAGTCATTATTAAAGTTATCATTACAACCCCCCCCACGAACGTGAGTCGCTCAATAAGCAGCTCCTAAGTAGATCAGTGATAGTTTTCTCTCCGACGTTGGCAGCTCGTCAAGTCACAGGTTTGGATATGAGTTGAGATTTGCAGACAACTTCACTTTTCCAATTCTTTTGACCAAAGCATAACATAACAGACGTCTACTTTTTTACAAAATGGAGATAACAAGTGGTCCTTTTTTCACAACTTCAACTGGGCTAATAGACAGTATCGATAGTAAAGTTCAGCAGAGAATGTTAATATTATTGAAATAGCCGTGTTTAACATAAGCTCATGTTATGTCCTTTTTGTTATTTGTACCCGGTAGAAAAGTTGATGGTGGTTTTGAGAGATGGCCGTAAATTAATCGGCACATTACGGTCGTTCGATCAGTTTGGTTAGTTTTGGTAGAATACATCGATTGAATGGCAGATTATGAGAGCCCGTAAAAAAAGACTGACATTACAACTTAAAATCTTCTTTCTGACCCGTAAACAAACTCCACAGCTAATTTAGTTTTGCAAGACACTATCGAAAGAATTTACGTGGGTAACTGTTACGGTGATATTCCACGAGGCATATTCTTGATAAGAGGAGAAAATGTTGTCCTGCTAGGGGAAATTGTGAGTGAAGATGCTTTTAAAAGGATACGAGCAGAAAAGTTGATTAGTCAATGCTTATTCAACGTTTAATGTATGTTGAATAGGATTCGGATAAGGAAGAGCAGATGAATTTAAAGATGAATTTAAGGCAGGTGCCAGTGGAAGATATCCTAGTCGCACAGCGTGAAGAGCTCGAAGCAAAGGAAAGGATTGATAAGATCAAAAGTAAAGTGTTGCACAATCAAGGCTTCTGCGTCGATAATTTTCAAAACGACCTGTATTAAAAATCTTTATGTTGTATGGAAAACTTCGTTGGCCGACATTACCATTCGTACTTTTATTACAACTCTCAATATCTTTTAGTGTATTATATTATAGATATACAAAAAGAGAAACATACAACCATTATAATCAATAATCGTAAAATAAAAATAAACAAACTGTGTATAAACACTCAATAGTAGACTGCGATCCTTTAATTGGGCCATTTTGCAATCTTTCTTCCAGTTTGTTCATTGATTCCACAAAACGAGGCCAACAGTCTAAAGCCTTCACCACAGCAGATATGACCAATCATATTTGACGACACTTAAGAAATATTGAAAAGCTCCTCAATGTGGTTGGAGGCCATTAGTTGCAGCATCGTAAGTCATTTTGTTGACATTATAAGTCTATATAGTATTATTTATATGCAAAGGAGCCGATGAGAGAGTTATGCACTATTGCTACGTAGTCGAACTTAATACACAAGGACCTTTGGCTGCTAGACTACTGTGCGTTATCAACTTGTAGAAAAAATTTTAATCCCTTATTCACCAAATTAAGGTCTGTTTCATTTCTATTCGATTGACAGCTGTGAAAAACCAATCAAAATTTGTAGTTTTCATTCGACGATCAGGAATCAAAGCAAAACAATAACAGAAGAAGGCAAGATGGACTTCTTTTAGGGCAATCAAAGGGCCAGATCCGTTTTTTTTTTTTTTTTTTTTTTTCTTTCTTTTATCCTCTCCTTTTTCAATACCTGTCGCGCCTTTCCAGCTCTAACCTACTCTGCTGCCCATTTATCCGTTCGAAAGCTCACTGTACCATGATCGTTCACAAAACATCCGAAGAGCTTCTGCGAGAAATTGAGGAACTATCTAGTTTAATTAGATTTCAGTACAAAAGAAAAGATGCCGAGGCAAAGCAAAACATCCTTTCTCTGTTAAATGCTTTAGAACAGCTTATTCAATTATCAGCCGATCGATTTCTTAGCTTAGATGTTGAGGGATATTTGCCAGCAGAAGAAGAAGAGCAGCAGCGTAGTGAATTTATCGTTCATCCAGATGATTTGTTAAGAGCGAAGGATTATTCAGCTTCTATTTTGTTGAAGTTGATTTCCACGGAAATTAGTTTCCCGGACAACAAACAGGATGAGGATGAAAACGAAAGCAGAATGGAAAGAGCATCAAGAATATTGGCTCATATGTCTGGTAGAGGAGGTAAAGTTGCAGATAAAATATTCAAAGGGAAGTGTTACATATTATTCTGATCCAATCAAATCTTAGCTGCAGGATCAATAACTCGAATTTGGCACATTCCGTACCTTAATGATAATGGTGAAAAAGAAGAGCTCCTTTTACCTTTGCATGAGCCATGTTATGTAGGCAATGATTTAGGCTTCAAAACATGGGGTGCTGCCCCAATGATGGCTAAGTAAGTTTTTTTTTTTCTACGATTTTTGGTAGTCATGAAATGAGTCTTGAAATTCACTGACACGACCCCGTCATCTTTTTGTAGAAAATTGTTGCAAAACAACATTATTCCTCATATCTGTGATTGCACAGTGTTAGAAATTGGCACAGGTACTGGTATGGTTGGTATTGTATGCGATTACTTAGGTGCAGCGGAGGTGCACATGACTGATTATCATCCACGTGTGATTGAAAACGTCTCTTACAACATCCATTTGAACAATTCAAGAGCACAAGTTTCAAAATTGGATTTCATTAAACTTGCCAAGAAAGGCACTGCGGATGAAGAAGAGAAGGATGATGCACAATCGGAGATCGTGGATAATGGAAGACAGTATGATATTGTCATTGCTAGTGATCTTCTCTATGAGCTGGAACATGCCGAATACTTACCGCCAGCCATCAACAAATTAGCCAAAAATGAATTTTATTTTATGATACCCCTGAGAGAGACACACTGGGAAGAAGTTCGTCATTTCGAGTCCAAAATGGATTCGCTGAATCAGTTTTTACTTAGAAAAGTAGAGGATTTAGAGAAGGAAGACGAAGAAGAAGGACTCATTAAATTTAGATATTACGAATATGTCAGAATCAAATAATAACTTTTTCTTGAAACCCCTCCCCCCATGATATTAGAGTTACTTAGAGTATCACACGCATATTTACTTCTTAGAATTTCGATTTATAGTGCCTTAGTGTATTAATAACTTGGGACAGTATGTCATTCTGCCTCTTACTGAATAAAATCAAACCCAAGATACATCCTTTAATTTACTACAAAACTTTTTTTTTTCTGAGCTGATATCATTATCAAACCGTTATTAGGATTCGTCTCAATACAGACTGTTGTAGTCAGGGTTTAAAGTATCAAGGGATACAAGTTACTTCGTGTTAGGATTGGAAACACAAAATTACCATCAAAATTGAACCGCCTGATCCAGCCGACATTTCCGCACGGACTGTTACAAATTAATGCAAATGGCTTAAAAGTCCCTTTAAATACTTGCATCACATTGTCTAACGTTGTTGTACCTTTTCCCCAATTATTTTCCCTCTCTTTTTCAAATTTGTTTATCAAAGTCTCCATTTGATTGAATTTTCGTAACGAGCACTAGTAGCATCATCAAATATTCATTAGTATGAACTACGAAACAACACCTACACCTACTTATAAAGCAATGCGTACGGCAGTCTACACTCAAAATGGGACTGCTTGGGTTCAGCAAAATGATAGCCATATCAACAGAAATACTGATACTAACAATACTGGCAACGTCGCTACTATGGCAATAACACAACAACAGCAGCTTTTAGATGAGGAACTACAACAAAGACAGTAAGTAATAGCCATTATATGAAAGATCAAAAAAAGAATAGTATGCATTTCGTTCTGTTCCTATATTCTACAGTTTCAATCAGAACTAAAACACAACCATGTGACCAACTTTTCTGTTACTGAATTCAATATATACAATTTATAGCATGCAATTAATCTTTGATAAAAAAAGAAAAAGACGAGAATCTCATAATGCTGTTGAACGTCGGCGACGCGATAATATAAACGAACGTATTTACGAACTATCAACCTTACTGCCAGAGAGAGATGCCACTAAAAATAATAAGGGAACCATCCTAAGAAAGTCTGTAGATCATATTAGATTACTCCATGATAAACTGAATCAATACCAGCAAAGAGTAACTGAGCTCGAGTCTATGTTAGAGATGTACAGGTTAAGGTGGGGTGATCTGACTTTGCCTCAACATCACCATCCTTCCTACCAACAACAACTACAACATTCTTCAAATGCTACTATCACGTCAGACAGTTCTAGTCCTCTAGTATCTACTAATGCTGTTACTTCTACAACTGCCGTCACTATGGCAGCTATCCAACCTCATCAACTAACAAACACTACGGCCATCACACATCATTCCAAAAGTTAAACGCGTTACCATGTTTAAGAAACGTTCAACTATTTCACTAGTGTAACTATATTATCACTCTGCTAAGCCATTTTCTGTAAGTTAGCTTATATTCCCCCTCATGAGTTGTACTTCACTCAGATAATTAGAGTGCAGTTGGTTGTTTATTTCAAACACATTTTATCTTTACTTGTTAATAAAGAGCTACTTTACATTCTATTGACCTAAAAATGTTTTTTATCTTTAACTGTATATGCTATAATAAGATTAGTGAGGTACTTCAACACATGTACAATTTTAAAATTGAATTTCTCTGGAAATAGTCATGCTCCGGCTTACAAGTCCATTTGTACTCATCAGACACAAAATAAAATGAATTGTTACTTCTTTGATACTCCTATCTTTGTAGCTTATCAGGCATTTATAATCAGTGTAGATTGATAAATTCATCTTCAAACAGAATCGTCCATTTAAGTCATAACGTCTCGGATTCATGCTCCCCCTCCCCCAACAACAAGTCATTTGGTGTCATATAGGAGAGACCTTGACTAATTCCGATACTGGCAGTGGATTTTGCATACTCTTGTCGGTCGTTTTCACTTGATATCAACGGTAGATCTTGAGGGGAGGGGGGGATTTTTAAGTGCAAGATCAGTGGTACTATCTATTTTATCATTGTTATAGCAATTAGATTTGCATTAACAGTATCTCCTTTTGATTAGAAAAAAAAAAAGAGCTGGGTAGATCCTGCAGCACCAGCAATATCAAATAAATGGTCACTATGGTTACCTGTGTTGTAGCTGTCATTAATATAATCGAGGAGCCTCAAAAGATAAACAGTTGCATTGACATAGCTGTCGCAATAATTTTCCTGTTGTTCGTTGCTTGTTATCCAAATAGATACTGGACAATCCACAATTACTATTTTTATTCGAAGAGTTCCTTCCGGGTAAAAAACAGCATCGCTACCGCTTTGCACTTGTTGTTGTTGAAGGATAATATAGTCACTGTTATTCACCTCAAGAGCCAAATCGAACCGTTTTTTGATTTTGCTGGCGTTGTAGACGAATGTAAGCCAGTATCAGATCTTTGGTCTCTTGTTCTGCTTTCTCTTGATGTAATGCAAAGCCTTTATCAATTTCCTATCGGTTCTCTCTTACCGGCTAACATAAAATGATTCACAACATCGTGTATGCTTTTTAGGGCTGTTTTGCATGTGGCTCGTTCCTTTACGATAAGCGCCATCTCGTACTTTTTAGCTAGCTTTTTATCGCTCGTGGTAATGTGAATGACGACAAATTTTTGTCGGAAACTGACGATCATTTTGGGAGGTAGCGGAAAAGTTAAAGATCTGAGACGTCAATAAATAGTTTTCGCTAAGAATGAAACAGGATAACATAACCGCATCCCTATCAGCTTCTTTCAAAACCTAAACGGCGAATTGTCTTTCGGAAATGAAGCAGAGGTGTATTTAAATTCAAAAGCCAATGTTTACATGAAATCAGTAGAATTTATTCATGTAGAAAGAGTGGTCAAATAAATACAAAATTGTGATATATTTCGGTTATTGTGTTGAATTTTTATACTACAATAAATGTATGACAAATACAGAGAAAAATATGAAAACTTGATTACAAACGATTGAAATCGGGCATTTTCTCCACTGGGCCAATACCGACAACAGCAGCATCTCGCTGTAAATAATCTTTTGCTACACGTTTAACATCTTCCACAGTAATTTTAGCTACAAGATCTTCGACAGCTTTCGGCGACATACGTTCGCCTGAAGTGAGCAATTGGCGGCCAATATCCTCAGCGATAGGAGTACTGCCATCTAAACTTAATAAAAGGCCGGCTTTAAGTTGTTGTTTTGCTCTTTGAACTTCTTCGTCTGTCACCGAATTAGCTAATCGCATCCATTCTTTTTTTGTTGACACTAATAAATCGTCAAGACGATCCTTATTTTCAGTAATCAAATAGATGCCCCATAAGCCTGTATCTTTGTAAGAAGTATTGAATGACATGAAGGAATTGGCAAGCTGCTTGTTATGCAAAACTGATGATAAGCGCGAGTCTAGATGACCTGTTGCACCTAAGGAACGATCCCAGGATCCAATAATTGACTGCATGACTAAAAGGGGGAAGTAATCAGGTGACGTCCAACTGGCACCTTCAACTGCTACAGCAATATGTGCTTGTTGAGCTTCAGGAGTGTAAATTCTGAAATCATCACCGGTGAATACAGCCTTTTTCATGGCACTTTTGCTGGTAGATAGATTAAGCTTATTGGGTAATTGTCCAAAATGATTTTGGGCTAGTTGTACGAGTGCATCATGGTCAACACCACCTGTTCCAACAAGAATCATTCTTTCACCTGTATAGTTCGTCTTAATGTAAGATGAAAGGTCATCACGGGTGAGCGACTGTATATTCTCTTTAGGGCCCAAGATCGTCAAACCCAAAGATTCATTTTTAAATGCTGTAGCGTGTAAGTGGTCGAAAACAACCTCCTCCATTTGCTTTTCAACTTCTTCCTGCTCTCTTAAAATCACATCACGCTCTCTTTCAATGGCACCATGGTCTAACGTCGAGTTTTGAAGAATGTCGGAGAGAATTTCAACTGCTTTCGGTACGTCGTATTTGAATGCTTTTGCATAATAAACTGTTTGCTCTCTTGAAGTATATGCATTAAGATGTCCACCCATGTTTTCAATTTGAAGTTCTAGATCTCTTTGACTTCTGGATTTAGTACCCTACAACAGCGGAAATGGTGTAAATGACCATTTCCAAAAACTGCTCGCTTTGACATTCCGTAGTCATAACTTACTTTGAAAGCCATATGCTCCAAAAAGTGAGCAGCTCCATTGTTCTTTTCATTTTCAGCACGAGAACCAGCATCGATCCAAACCCCAACAGTAGCTGTTTGTGACGCAGGGTTTTCTTCTGTTGCTACTGTAAAACCATTTGGTAGTATTGTTTTACGTAAGGTAGGAAGTAAGCTCGTTGTTGTTGCAAAGGTGCGACCAGACTAGAAAAAATATAGGTTTGTCAGCGGGTAAACGAAGCTTGGCAAATGGCGCATGGAGCAATTCGCAACACTACTCACCAACAAACCTCTATTATTCCTTAAGAATGATTTAGAGAATTTGGAAAGAGCTTGCTTTGATGCCATGTTCGTCTAGTTGTTCAACAAATTATACGAGTTGAAGGATATCAAAGCACTTGAAGTTAGTTGGAGAATATCTATAGGCAGCCAGGGCCATTTTTGCCTTTTTTCCCGTCAGATATGCTTTTCGTCCAATGAAGGAGTGATTACCAATCCATGATTTTTCGGACTCAGTCAGTCCAGTACCTTAAACGAGACATTTCCAATTTTATTTTATTTTTTTGTGGAAAGCATTTGTAGACTTCATTTGTAGACGGTAGCATTAAAAAATGGATGACGTTTGTTTTTTGTATTTACACTTCCCTATAAAGTATGAATTACATCGGTTACAAACCCGTAAACGAGCCTATCCTGATTGAAATTGAGTATGCTTTTGGATTCGGTTGACGACATTGTTGAATTGTTGGTCGTGCCTTCAACAATCCTTGTTGACTGCGACTCGGACTCCAATGTGGTAACAAGCTCCAAGAGCCGCGCTTTATTTTCCTTTTATGGTTTAAAAATTATAATAAATTCAAACTATACTCTATACTTTCCCTTTTCCCTTTATACCTTCAAAAGCCGCGCATTCGTGGATCAAATTATGAGTGATATTAACATCAATGGCAACAACGAACGAACCTATACACAAAGTGAGATGGAAGCAATTATCCGAAACGTCATTCAACAAATCGACGTCGAAAAAGAAGAGAGAGCCCAGGGAACTGAAATACCAGTGGAAATCTCTGATGCATTGGCCAACACCCCACAGCATCAACTCCAGGAGAACTTTAAGAAATTCAAGCGGGAAACACAAAGGTATGCCCTGGGTGAATGGACAACTCCAGAAAAGATTAATGGAACCATCATGCCCTATCTCAAACGACATTCAACTGAAACAACACTGGTTGTCAACACGATCTATAAGATCACGGACAACACCAGGTTCCAAGCCAGAGTGGCAATGGACATATTTGAACAACTACAATACGTTCTAGGAGAAGCTACCAACCAAGCAGAAGTGCAAACTATCATCGAAAAATGTAGGGAACAAAGCAAACGTTTGGCGATCTTTGGGCTCGCAACGGCAAAGGCCCAAGAAAGAGAAGCAAAAGAGTATTCCGACAAGGCTCTTAACCTCCCAGTCAGCATTAGACATTTGGAATCAACAGAAGAGGACTCCAAAACAAAGAACGCTTACAGTGATGAATTCCTCAACAAATTCCATCAAGCCACCTTTGAACAGAAACTGGTTCAACAAGCCAGTGGAAACCGAGGAAGTAGTAGAAGCAATGGATTTGGTTCCAGAAGTAACCACCGAGGAGGCAGAGGCTTCAGATATGGAAGAGGTAATGGATCACGAGGGTCTTTTTTTGGCCAGGGTACCCCTCAGAGTTGGGGAAATCAACCGAACAGTTACACCAACAATTCACACAACAGCCATCAACCTCACCACGCCAACAACAACACCTCCAACATCCCCAGCAACCAATAACGGACACAGCCAACTACAGCATTCCTACCGATGGAATAGCACCAGGAGGACGACTACAGCGATTTATTCCACAATGGCAGGCCATCACAAGACACCCATGGCCTTTATCAGTCGTACAGGAGGGTTATCAAATTCCACTAATAAAAAAACCTACACCCTGGAAATTACGTCGGATCAACTTGAACCCGATCGAGCAATTAGCAGTCAACGAAGCAGTGGAGAAGTTTCTTCGTGCAGGGATCATAGAGATCTCACCCACGCAGAGCACGGAATATCTATCCAATTTTTTCACCATTCAGGAAACCACCAAACGTCGACCAATCTTGGATTGTCAACAAATCAACAAATATATTCAATGCCAACATTTCAAGATGGAGGGAGTACCAGCTCTAAGGGAGATTATAGAGCAGAACGATTTTATTTGCAAACTGGATCTGAAAGACGCTTATGTGGTCACACCGATTCACCCCAACTCAAAGAAATATCTAACTTTTCAGAACCAAGGAATTGTATACCAATACAAAACTTTAGCGTTCGGGATGAGTGTAAGCCCAAGGGTATTCAGCAAAATGATGCGTTTTGCGATCGAGCCTCTACGGCAGCAAGGCATTCGTCTGGTGTATTACTTAGACGATATATGTGTGCTGGGATCGACAATCGAAGAGACCAAGAATCACACCCACAAAGTGTTATCACATTTGGAAAATTTGGGATTTTTGATCAATTTCCAGAAGAGCGTTTTAACACCTCTGCAACAACAGGAATTCCTAGGATTCACCTTCAACACCAAGAAGATGCAAATCACGGTTCCTGGCAAGAAGTTAAAAAAACTAATGCTCCGAATCAAACAAGCACTCAAAGCTCAACACAACCAATACAATTGCCGGTGGTACGCGGGTCTGATGGGGAAAATGACCTCGATGATACCAGCAATGGGCGAAGCCCTGTTACATATTCGACATATGCAGAGAGATTTAGCGTTGACATTGAACAAGTACTATCAGAATTGGAATGCACCGATGTCGTTATCTACAGACAGCAAGAACGAATTAATTTGGTGGACACAATGGATGAACAAGAAGAACGGTCTACCCATCAGAAAAACAGTCTGCAACAGGCAACAAGAATTGAAAATCTATGTGGATGCATCGGACCTGGGATGGGGAGTAAGTTCCTCCACAATACAAGCAACCGGAGCGTGGACAGCTACGGAGAAGAATCTATCGATCAACGCGAGAGAACTCACAGCAATCTACTTTGCATTAAAACTCCATGCCAAACAACACCCCAAATCACAAATCAGATTGTTCACCGACAACATGACAGCGCTCAAATACAGCAACAAATCGGGGGGCACAGCGTCCAAAGTTCTACAAGATCTAGCAATACAGATTCAAGAGATATGCAACTGTTACCATCTAGAGGTGGAATACGAACACATTCCGGGAAGAGAAAATATACAAGCCGACTGGCTGAGCAGGCAACACCATCAAACATCGACAAATCTGATATACAATGCTCAGATGCCACGAAGAGTATTCCAAAGAATCAATCAGCAATGGGGACCCCTGAAGATAGATGCTTTTGCGGACAGAATGAACACAAAACTACCGAATTTTTGGAGTCTTCGCCCGGACCCGGAAGCAACCGCCACAGATGCTTTCCAACAAACTTGGATGAAACAGGGCATGTACTTGTTTCCGCCTTGGAAATTTATCCCAAAAACCATTCAAATGATCAAACAGCAGAAGATACAAAAAGCGGTACTGATACACCATATTGGCCCACTCAGTTTTGGTTTCCAACACTACTGAAGATGCGACACATCAACAACCCCTTGATGTTCAAGATACAACGATGGAAGATGGCCGCATGGCACTTATCTACCACAAGAGGAAAACCGTTGGTGACCTAGGAGAAGACACTATCGAGTTCCTATCCCATGCACAACGCAACAATACCCACAGGACCTACAATGCTGGCTGGAAAAAATGGACAGCATGGTGCGCATCTCAACCACAACGTACATCACCTACGATTTACGATGAAAACATTGTGCTACGTTTTTTGCTAGAACATCGTCATTTCTCATATCAGTATCTGAATGGTTTACGCTCGTCTATAGCATCCGTTTTCAAGGTTCTGTATCCAGCGAAAGAACCATTGGCAAGCCAAGAATGCATATTAGAATTCTTTAGAGCTAAGAAACGTTCCGAGGTGAAAATTCCAACGAGACAGAAACTACAGACATGGGATACCAACATGCTAGTCGCTTTTATCAAAAAAGAATGGCCTGATAATTAATCTCTGAATCTTTATGATCTTCAACAAAAAACAATTATCCTATTCTGCTTGATAACCATGGCCCGACCCCGATCCGACGTTGGCCGTGTACAATATCGCGATGTACAACTGGAACTGTGTGATGACGAACCGGTATCAGTGATGATACACTTTAGAGAGGCGAAAGAAGCCCAGGTTAAATCAATGGTACTAGGACTGGTTGAAGACCGCAATATGTGCTTGGTGTCGACTTTGTTCTGCTTTATCCAACAATCCAGTCACCTTAGGAGTAATTTACCAGAGAATCATAAACTATTTCTAGCATACCTCAATGAACCTGATAAGGTCAAGTCCGCTAGTCCCTCCACTGTCGCCACATGGATCTCTGCAACCATGGCAAAAGCTGGTATTGATACTAACCTTTATAAACCACATTCCATCCGATCCGCATCCAGCACCAAGGCGGTCGAGAATGGAATCTCAATAGATCAAGTCAAACAACATGCAAATTGGAGTCATCGATCCAACACCTTTGAGAAACACTATTTTAAGCCAACGGCTCAACGAAACAACAGTACCATTATAGCCAACTCAATTTTTTCTTCACAAGGAGAAAGTACCACATTGGAGTCCGAGTCGCAGTCAACAAGGATTGTTGAAGGCACGACCAACAATACGTCCGTTGACGGAGATGAGGACAAAAATGTGGTAACAACCCACCCTACTTGGTTTTCTTGGTTGAAGAATCAAATCATTTAATTTAGCTTTAAATCTTGCCCTCCCTGTCTTAGAGAAAAAAATAAAAAATTGAGCTGATACGCCTTTTGAAGGTATAAAGGGAAAAGGGAAAGTATAGAGTATAGTTTGAATTTATTATAATTTTTAAACCATAAAAGGAAAATAAAGCGCGGCTCTTGGAGCTTGTTACCACATTTTTGTCCTCATCTCCGTCAACGGACGTATTCGGTCAGACCGAAAAACTCGCTGATTTCGAAGAAATGTAGGAGCAGTCTGATGCTACTGTTGCTGTTGCTGTTGCAAAGGATGAAAGTATAGACAATCTAAGCAGCAGAACTGAATGGGTCTCCATTACGCTGAAAAAAATACGAGATGTATAATAAGCAAAGCTTCAGACGTTTAATTAATTTGATTCAGGAAGCAGGACTCACTGTTCCTAAAGCTGCGGCTAAATGCGATATT
Source organism: Mycotypha africana (assembly GCF_025528875.1). Classification (NCBI taxonomy): domain Eukaryota; kingdom Fungi; phylum Mucoromycota; class Mucoromycetes; order Mucorales; family Mycotyphaceae; genus Mycotypha; species Mycotypha africana. Next base: position 1,292,877 of record NW_026515730.1, read on the forward strand.
CCATAGTCTACAGCATATAGGTTCTTAATTGAGCATACAGAGTTCCTTATAGCATTGTTTGATGCAAACTCTTTAAAATCTATAGTTATTGCAAGATAGGAAGCCTGTGCTTATTTCGAAGGCTTAAGCATTCCAATCCCTAGCCTTTAGGAGCATATGACTACTAAGTGCTCATTATCCTTGAAAAGAGCAAATAAGTATAAAGCTGAAATGAGATACACCAGGAATCATTGAGCTTCGTTTCACTATCGTAAACGAATGGATTTCCGCAGGTGTTGATTTTTGCAGGAACTGCGTTTTTGTAGATGAGGCCGGCTTCAACACACAACTTATGTTGGAGTCGCGCATGGTCAAAACGTGGTACATACGCTGCAGTCAAAGTCATGACTCAAAATCAATTTGAGCCTAATCAGATGCATTTGTGCTTGAGGCATTAACGACTTTTTTAAGGTGCAATAATTGCGTATAAGTGAAGTGGCAAAACTCGAACATCGAAATCAGCAACCACCACACAAAGAAAAGGAAATCCAATAGTGAAGATCTTCCCAAAAAGCCGATCAAGGGTACTACTGCCTAATGATATGTGAGATTTACGGAAGTAATAATGTGTACGGTTTTGGACCTGAAAGGGTATTTCATCGTGATGGATAATTGTTGAATTCAACATGCCCTGTTTGTCATTGATGCAATCAACAAACGCGGCTATAAAACATTGTTTATACCTCCATACTTACCTTTATTGAGCTCTACCAAGGAGTGCTGGGTTAAAATTAAAGCAAGCATCAGAATAAACCCTCCTCAGAAAGGTGACGAGCTCTCTCCTTGTATAAGTGAAGCAATCAAAATGTTTATCCCCGATTACTGTCTTGGATGGGTTAAAAATGCAGGAAGCTTCTGGGACATATTTTAATTAAAGCAATAGCTATTATAAAGGGGTAGTTGATTGTATACATAATAGAAATCACCACGCAACATCAAAATCATCTCCACTTTCTTGCTTTCCGTCTTCTTATTCACCATCTTATTCACCATCTTCTTCATCTTCGTCTTCTTGTTCTTCTTTGGAAAATTGTATAACGGCAGAGATATACTCATCAATATTGCTCATAGCAGCAATCTTATTCTTCTTTTTCCCATTCTTAATATCATGCATGTTATTAGGAGGTGTTCTACTGTACTCAATGATCATCGCTTCAATATTTTTGATCATTGACTAGCAGGATCAAATGAAAAATAGTAGAACGAAAAAGAGAAGCAAAAAATTACTCATTTTCTCTAATGAAGCTTAGGTTTTAAAATAGTTCACTTACTATCACTAGGCCAAATCCTTCTAACAATGCCTTAATTCCACCTTTTTTAACTTCACGAAGTGTACTGGGATAATTGAATGAATATAGCTTCTACAAAGTATAAACTTTTTTGTCAACTATATTCATGTCGTACACGATGCAAGATAATCCCATAAGTTGAATTATGGGGGCAACAACGTTTTTAACTTTTTGGAGGGAATGTATGACATTCTTTTCAATGCAGCGTTCAAATGGGCTTTTGTCGCAAGCGCAGATTTTGTAAAATCTTTGTTCATTTTAACCGCAGTTGTTGATGAATGACGTGCCAGCTCTCCAGTCGTAACAACCACGTCTTCATTATTAAAATCCTTTCTTTACGATAAGTCTAAAGTCCAACTTGAAATGCCAATCAAAAGAACACCATGCACGAATATCTCTTCCTAGCTAACATTTAGAATTATTCCCACAGTATCTGAGCTACACAACTGGTGGCCGATAGATGCACATTGCTCACAGAGAAATGTGGTGACATTGTGTCGCCCCTACGCAAGTGTTTATCATCAGTATGCATGCTTTTAACCAAGAATTCGGATTTAAATCTACCATTGTATCAGGTATTTGTTGGGATCGAAAAAAAGCTCGATCACTGGACCCCAGAATTTGACCAGGAATGACATTTCCGATAGTTGGTTTAGTGAAGAACCATGGAATAAGATTGATTTGTTAACAATTTGATCCATGCTAGGTAGCGTGAATCTTGAATCAGTATATCGTCTGTATTCTATAGTGTTACAGAACCTACATATGTACATATATCATCTTTGTTCCTCTTTCATTCGAATTACTCTGATGGTATGATTCAGCATTCTTCGGTCTAAATTGTTCGCTAGTATTTGTACAGATTTTTACATAGTAAGTTGTGTTGTTTGTATATTACCTTCAAAGTACCCTTGTGTAATTCTGCTATGTCCCGCTCCACTCCATCAATGCTTAACTGGAATCTACTGTTTAATTGATTTAGTTTGATACCAATCAATTGCAGCTGCTCAGCGTCACTGAAGTCGATGATGACATTGCGAGACAACAATGCAATACACTTTGATTTACAGCTATTGATCTCCACTTCATAGCCCACTGAAAGAGTCTTCTCCCCTAATGTGCCTTTCAAACCTCCAAATACAATTTCATCAGTAGCATGAATTTTAGGTCTTCTTTTTGGCTGTACTCTGTGACGTGTTTGGTGAGATAACAACTACGGTACTCGAGTACGTACAACCGGGTAGAGAATACATTCCATCTATATTGCCTGTAATATAGGTTATTTACAACATATAATGAAATAATGGCTTTAAGTATAATAATCACACATCAAGCATCTGTACCTGAAATTAGTGACTAGCATACGCGTCCCCACAATACAGTCGTTCCAATTCGAGAATTTTTTGAAATAAATTCGCGGAGGTTCAAACAAAAAATGGGGGGACTAACAGAAAAAAATCAACTGATTGTTCCAAGTTTATTTTGAAAAAATGCTTAGATTGGTATATTATTCAATTGATTCTTGGAGTGCAAAATAATGTTCTTCAGATGCTCAATAGGAGTTTCATGAGCAGCTTCTATTTTCAAGTGTTTCGGTATCTCGCCGGCTATGACGTCTAACCTTACGCTTAACTAGAACCCAAAACTGTTCAATGGGGTTGAGCTCTGGAGAATAAGGAGGGATGAAGACACATTTATAATTTCTGTTACGTCCCTCGATTAAACTTTTGACCTCCCTACGCGAATGAATAGGAACGTTGTCTATGATGAGGTGAAAGCCCTTCATTTCATCGTACCTATCCATTATCCAACGTTTCTCTCAAGAATCTCAAATAATGCTCGGTGGTAGTTCCTTCTTTAGGCTCATTGAAAAGAGCGACTGCTTCAGAATTCTTCCTTTTCTTACCACCTTGAATTTTTTTCACCTTTGGTGGCTGTCTTGGAACACGTATACTCAAATTTATTACGCCAACTACTGAAATAGCACCAAGAATGGTATGGCTGGGGGCTTTTGTCGTAGATGTAGTGGTTACTGCCATTTGGCCCCTTGGTGCCCATGATCTGCTAGACTTCATGTTAATGTTAAAGCCGGCTTCATCAATAAACACGCAATTTTGGGAATATTTCATGTCCGTTTGACTCCATTCAACAACCCAATTGTAGCGTATCTTAATCGTGCTCATTCTTGCCTCAGACCAGAGAGTCGTTTGCTTAAAGGTCAAGTTACATTCGGTCTTCATGAATTCATGCACTCTAGACTTTTTAATATCAAGGCCTTCAAACTGGCTCGTGAGAATTTCAACAGCGTCCTGGATATAAGCATTAGGATTCTCGTCGTAAAATTGCTTCACGCATTCCTTATGCGTTTCCTGAAGCTGTGCTTTTGGTCTGTTCTGGCGGTTGGTGCTCTTGCCGAGAACAAATGATTCAGGGTTTTCTTCGTATTTTTTCCACCAGGTGCGCGCAGTGCTTTCTTCAACACCTGCCTGAAGTGCAGCAGCCCTGACTGACATCAGCTTTTCGATCTTGTGTTTAAAGAAAAGTTCTCTTGTTTGAGAGGCTATAATCACAATATTTAGGGCTCTTCAGAGCTCTTACGCACGGATGTTTCCCTCTCATTGTTATTCTGCTGATGCTGAACTTCTTTGGGCGTAGGTTATAGACTGATTGTTATCATAGCTGTTTATTATTTGACTGTTACCTTCTCCCTCTTCCTTTTCCTTTCCTTTTCACCTTTTGTTTCTTAAAAGGGTTTTTAGTTCTATACAACCACTGGAACTGGCCAGAGCAGGCCCAATGCATTGAAGGCATTACGTGCTCACAGGTCATTAAAAATTTTATCCAATAAAATGAATTATTTAACCGTAATATAAATTCCATCGGCCAACTTCACAGTCATCGACTCAACACAGTTACCAATTCTAAGCAACTAAGTAAATATCTCACATAGATTAGACGAATTGGTAAACAAATCGGTCTTATCCACTCCAGTATCTCAAAAGCAATTTTCTGATGTCTTTCTTGCAAAGTTCTGGGTTCTAATGATAGAGTTCTTTTTTTGGTCGAAATCAAATATTTTGTCCAGTAGTAAGTTATAAACTGTACTCAATAACTGAATTCATACGCACTAATGAAAGCTACTCATATAGGGGAGATACAATGTCTCTTCATTTGTTGTTGTCGTACTTACATTTTAAGTTGGGTTCTCGAATTATCATCAAGGATATCAATACCAAAGCGTTAGACACTTTAACTGGAGAATTTGCTCGCGAATCTGCAATAGCGCCCCCACAAAGTCTATTTCGACTATTTGAAGTCTACTTTATCAACCAAGGTACTTTTGAACGCTGCTTTAAGACGCCTGCCATACATACCCCCCCATCTGCTATTAAACGTTTTATTTTTCCTTTCGTACAGGTTATGGGTCTAACTTGCAATGTGTATAATATGAATACTATTGATAAGAAAGTATACACTATCCGAAAATTAGCTTCATTTAACTACCCAAATGCAAATGAAGTTAAGAACGGATTTGTCCTAGTTGAGCTAAGTGAAATCAGTTAAAACTATTGTAGTTACTTTAGAAGGCGTTTATTTAGCTTTTGTCTTCTCTATATTTTTTCATCGTGATTCGTTAGTCAATGATCATTAATATTGAACCATGATAACGGAGTACAGAAAGACATTCAGCTTTTAAAATGGACAACATAAAGAAGGGACTGAAAACCGCATCGAAAGAAGAATTATTGAATTGACGAATACATTTCAGCTGTAAAATCATACTCTGATTCTGATCTCACATAAGAAGCGAACGAAAAAGAAGATAGTATTTATGAAGGAATATAGCAAGGCAAAATTACACAGAAATGTATAATGATACACAAATACATATCGGTAGATAAGTATGTTTTAATATTATTCAATGGTTTAGGTCAAATATTCAAACTGATAAATGGAAGAAATACTGTATTGTTTATCTCTGAAAATACAAAATATGTGAAGATTAAATGTATCACTATGTCCAACAAACATGATACATATCCAAAACCAAGTTAACACTATCCTTTTACAATTCAATAGAGTACTTACAGAAAAAAAAAAAATATGAATAATTGCAGTAATAATTGAAAAATAAAGATGAACCCACACTAACTTATAGTTTTATGTATCTCTCCCTCTATTACTCTATTAGAGTAATATGTCCTCACCTGCCGTTTGATCCCTTTCGCACCATTATCCATAAGTTCTAAAACCAGTATATATTTGCACCATTCGGACATAAAAAAAATAGTAAAGAATTGTTGATCCTATTCGAAGACGATTCTACTTTAGAAAAGCTGGGCAATTGAACTCAAACAGTTGTTCAAACCACTTTTTTTTCTTGCTGGATCAATTGACCTCACACATACGAGCAAATTATGGTTTTAATTTTCAAAGTATCGTTAAAATGAAAGTGGAAGGACTGTACATATATCTTACAATTGTATGTGAAGTTGAAAATATACATTTTTCGATGGTATATAGTGCTTGGCACAATCCTTTTAAAAGATTGTGAATCAATAGGAGAGGATCTGGAGTAGATAAGGTTTTCGAGACAAGAAAAAATAGGCGAAGCTGAAGATTAAACCTACGTTTCTTAAATCAGTTAACGAGCTATAGTCATTTCATACGAAGAAAGTGAGTTTTGTCATAGATAATAGTACTTATACATTTATTAGAACAGATAGATAGTATAAATTTATATAATACATATGGTACAGAAAAAATTTTCAACAAATCATGAGTAAAGATACGATGATTTACCGGAAAAGGGGAATAATAAAGTAAAATAGGGTTTTGGGCTATTTAAGCACGACCATGAGCAATATTTTCACCTTCGGCAACTTTGGCTTCATTACCTGTGATTTTACCAGCAAGCTTTTCGATATTACCCTTGATCTTATCACTTGTGGAAGGCTTCCTACCAGTTTCAGTATTGTCATTATGGTTATCTGCTAATTCGTGTTCCTTCTGCACTTTGCCAGCATTAACACCAGGATGAAGAGGTTCACCAGCATGTCTTTGTTCGGGATAAGCATTGGTACGTTCGTCAGAATTAAAACCGACTCCACCACCTACACCACCAGCGCTATAATAGCGTTCAGCACCCTGGGCATTGCTCTTAGGAACACTAATATTGAGTCCACCATTGGCAGCACCTGCGCCTCCAACGCCACCAGCTTCATATACACCTTCTTTGCGAGGAGGAGCACCATGTTCGCGACCAGTAGCAGTGGAGCCAGTGAGAGCAGATCCATGATGATGGTTGTTAGAGGCTGGATTAGTAGTATGCTTAGAACTGTCAAGAGGATGGGCAGCAGTAGCAGCAGCACCAGTAGCAGCAGCACCAGTAGCGCCTGAGCCGTGATGACGATTGCTGGAAGTAGTGGTATCAGCATTCTCAGTCTGACGAACAGGAACAGCACCAGTAGCACCAACACTACCGGAACCACTAGAAGTCATGTTTTTAGCAGTATCAATAGGATGGGCAGCGGCATGACCGAGACTAGTAGAGTTCTTATCAGTAGTGTGTTTTTGATGATGAGAAGCGCCATGATCACCTTCTTTGGCACCGGCGTTACGAAGATCATGTTCTCCAGTACGATCCAAGCTATACTTGTGCTCACCTGTACCGCGGTGGATACCATCATTGACTTCGTGTCGTTGATTATGATGATCACCATGATGGTGAGTGTGATTACCGTGTGTATGAGCATTACCGCCAAGTTCGTCATGGTGATGAACATTATGAGGTTGCTCACCAGCTGTTAACTTGTTGCCTTTCGTTTGATCGACGGTATTGGTAGCAACACGTGGACCAGAGAAATTCATATCATTATGATCAAAGTTGCGTTCGGCGGTAGTACCTTGAGTTCGAGGGGCGTTAGCATGATTAAAAGGTTCATTCAAACCTGTTGCAGCAATACCATGATTTTCATTCAATTCACGACCATGAGGAGCGCTTTGATCCATTACTCTGGTAGATGGACCATCCAGACCGGTGTTATAGGAAGAGTTTAGTTCATTCGATTCATGACCATGAGAAGGGGCCTTTTGATCCATTACTCTAGTAGATCGATCGTCCAAACCAGTGTTATAGGTAGGAGCGTTGTTATGACCGAAAGTGGACGCTTCATTCAATTTATGACCATGAGAAGGGGCCTTTTGATCCATTACTCTAGTAGATCGATCGTCCAAACCAGTGTTATAGGAAGAGTTTAGTTCATTCGATTCATGACCATGAGAAGGAGCCTTTTGATCCATTACTCTAGTAGATCGATCATCCAGACCAGTATGACGGGTAGGAGCGTTGTGATGACCGAAAGTAGACGCTTCATTCAATTTATGACCATGAGAAGGAGCGGTTTGATCCATTACTCTGGTAGATGGACCATCCAGACCGGTATTATAGGAAGAGTTCATTTCATTCGAAGCATGACCATGAGAAGGAACCTGTTGATTCATAACTCTAGCAGATCGATCATTCAGGCCGGTGTTATCAGAAGAGTTCATTACGTTCGATTCACGACCATGAGAAGGAGCGGTTTGATCCATTACTCGAGTAGATCGATTATCCAGACCGGTATTATAGGTCGATGAGTTCATTTCGTTCGATTCAAGACCATGAGAAGGAGCGGCTTGATCCATTACTCGATTAGATCGTTTATCCAAACCGGTATTATAGGTTGAAGAGCTGTTATTATTGAAGGCAGACATATTAAGCAAATTAATGTTAATTCAAAGGAAACAATTATAAGATATCCGAATCTCAAAATACTTTTATACTATTTTTCAAGAAACGGGAATGAACACACTTTTTCATGCAAAAAGCAGGAAAAGAGAATTAGCACATTATGACGTGAAAGGATCAGCAGTATGGAAAAGGGAAAGAAAAGAACTGGACAAGTTTTCTGCGAAAAAGCGGTACTTCAAACATTAGCAATAGAAGGCTTACTTTTTTGCCTTTACCTCATAGGACACTGCTATGGGAATATTTGCCAAATCAGGGTAACTTGATAAATATGTATCGATCGTTGCAGTTGCTTTGTGGTATATACTGTTGCTTGTAACAAAATCAGAAATCTCTCAGTAAAAGACTGAAACCATAGGAAAAATAGCCTTACTATGAAGGAACTGAAAAGGACTGAGATTCATTATGATGGAGCAAACACGACATCATTTTTCGTTGATCTGTGTTCCAGTTGGAGGAAAGTCTATTTGCAAAAAATTTGTTTCAAGTATAATTAGGTCGAAATGCCTATAATGTCACTTCTGAACTTTCTATTCTCCTAGTGGAAGTTGGAAAGAGCATATGTTTGAAAGGACATTTACATCAGTGCATGATATACTCACAATGACATTATCATACTAAAACTCCTGTTACGATCCTTCCTTCTCTTCCTTTTATGGATGCAAAAATTATATTCATTATGATTTGGAGGCGGTGAAACAAATTTGAACTGCTTTGTGTAATCCGACGCCATTAAGCTACGTAAACAATCTTCGCTGACATTTGCATTGACGTAACTTATGCGATTTTTCGTTGGCGATATCCACGGCCAGTTAAGAAAGGACATTTGTCACCGATGAGGCGTCCTATGCCGGCAATGGTATCATCGCAATCATTATAATGTTTACATAATAGATGGTTTGCGGAGGTGCCTTCGTTATTGTTCCACTCTTTTCCGTAACTGACAAAAGATTTCCGGAGCAGGACTCCGCTCATTCAGTGAAATATCCCATATGTATAGTAAGACGTTTTGCGCTTGAGCGAGCTTTGTCTTAAAAGTGGAGTTTGTTCACACAGACAATTTTGGGCTCTACAGCACGTCACATTGATCGAAAAGGCTTTAGGGTTGTGCCCCTCATTCTTGAACACTCAACAATTTCTTTTCTATCAACGGACGTATTTCAAATTCTTATACTCACATTTAGCGCTATAAGCAGATGTCAACAAATTCGCCTCGTCCTTTCACAACAGTAGCGGGAAATGGGTTACGACCATACTACACCCCGGGGCTAAACACAAATAATAACTACACTACTGTACCTGATGCTCAAAGCGTCGCTATGCCTTACGCCTCCAACAATTATGATGATTTGATCGATTCCAAAGCTGCAGCTCGGGAGCTTATTAATTTTATAGTATTGAAGTATATGACTTCAGCTGTCAGTAGTCCATTCGAAGTGTCCAGAACATTGTTGCAAGTGCAATATATGCCGCGTGGAAATAAAGAATTGTCTTCATTTTCGCAAACGAACAATTCTGACAAGGGTTACTCAGATAATGAAGAAGAACAGGTAAAAGAGTGTTTGGCATATGATATATGAATTATGGATTGGCACTTGTATTCATCAACTTATTCGAAACACTATACTTTTCCTTTTTATTCAAATTCTCCAGTTTAGTAGTGACTCAGGCGAGGAAGAAGAGGAAGACATCGAAGAAGAATTCTTTGAAAATGCTCGATATAGAAGAAGAAAACATCACTCGGACGATGACAATTTGAATTCATCAACGTTAAATGTGGATGACCCTGTATTCAAGCAAAAAATGGACGTGGATGCCAGTGGATATGTGGTTCAAACGAGTGTTTATGACGAGTCAACACGACCACCACATCAAATGAAGCCCATTGAAGGCGGCGTATGGAGCGGTATAAAGAAACTCATGAAGCAACCACACGAAGGGTGGCGCTCACTGTTTAAAGGACAATATACCAATTGGCTTTATGACATTTCACATTTATTCTTACAGCCGACATTGGAAGGAAGTTTGAATGATCTATTCGGATTATACGATGACACTATCCCGCTTGTACATTTAGATAATGTGGGTCCCAATTTGGCCACATTGGTAGCGAGTAATTTACTAGTAGGTGTGTTTTTAAGTCCATTGGAGCTTATCAGAACAAGGTAAAAAGTCACGGAAATGGATATAAGTTGTACACTCCCATCAATTGCTCAAAAAACTAAAAGTTTCTTGACGATAGACTTCAAGTTCAATCGTCATCACCGTTGCAGCGAAAATATAAAGGCCCTTTTCACGCTTTAAGAACAATTATACAAGAAGAAGGCGGTGTTAAGGGGCTATATCTTAATCATAACTTACTACCAACCATCCTTTACCATACACTTACGCCACTTATTCAGAATTCTATCCCACTCATTATTGATCGAGTCTTTCACATTTCAGTCAACGAATCACCTTTCTTGTATAGCTTTGCGGAATTGTGTCTAAACACTTTAGATGTTATCATCATGTTACCACTGGACACCATACGCAAACGCCTTCAATGTCAAATTCGAACACGAACACCTGGAAAAAAGCAATATGAAACGGTCGTAGCATTACGACCTGTTCCTTATGCAGGTATTATAGATGCTCTTTGCAGTATTATGAAGGAAGAAGGCGGGCGTCCAAATTGCGAGAAGAAGAAGGCAAAGAATAGTAATAAAAAGCTGCTGAGAGGAAGAGGAGTGTTGACAGATTGGAGCTTTAGAGGTTTATATCATGGTTTTCAAATGCAATGTACCTCTAATGCCGTGGTGTTCCTTTTGCACGCTATCAATGGCATTGAAGGTAAGAAAAAAATATCTATTTTGTGGTATCTTTTCGCTTAATTTATGTTAATGGCTCCTCTAACTCTTTGTATATTCACAACAGACGATTATGAAGACTTTTAAATTGATTTAAACAGGCAGTTACTTTGATCAAACAGAGTAAACGTAAAGCCATAAATGGAAAATGCCCGAATCCTCTCTCCTTACCACAACATATTTTGATGCACAAGCATGTGCTTTTTATTCTTCCATTTAACACAGCAAAGTTTTTGCAACCTCCTAAGGGTATACGCTTAAATGTCACAGCAAGATAATTTGGGGTTATATTAAAATATTATCATCTTTTTGAAAACTAAATTATGCCCGCTCTTTTGCACAGGGCTTCGAAATCTTTCGAATCTACTATTCCATCATGGTCACGATCTGCTTCATTCATCATTTCCAAGATTTGCGGCTCTGTCCAATTCTCTTTTTGTGCAGCACAAGCTCTCTTTAAAGCCTCAATTGTGATGCCGTTTACTGCGGGATCAGCCAATATCTGAAAGGCTCGGTCTACCGTGGCACTTTTTTTTTCGCTTTCAACTTCTTCCATAACAAAGTCCTCCTCATCCCCCTCCATTTCTTCATCCACCTCCTATTCATCAAGTTTGGTTACTTAATGCACATAACGTAATAATAAGGGTCTGTCCTTTTTTAGCGATCTCAGTCTTTCAAGTGCATAAATATACCTGCAATTCCGTGACTATATCAATAAAATCATCCAGATTGACAGCACCCTCCTCTTCTCGACCCACGGACTCGAGTAAATCTGGCAGATCTGATTCTTCAGCAGGCAAATTAAGGGATACCAGTGCTTTCAGTAGATATTCTCCGCCTATCATTCCCGAATCTGTAATATCATGATCTGTAAATGCTAGTATTATTGAAAATGACAGAAAGGATAAGGACCATTATTTTACTGTATTGCCTGTATATACTTTTTACTATACTTTTCTTAATCTGATTCTTTGTGAAAGTTTTTTTCTTCATAATTTTCTTTTATTATAATGTAAAAAAAATGAAGATAACTGAAAGTGTCAGAAAAATGCAAATGTGCAGAGCGATGAAATGTAGAGCTTCTCCCAATTGTAGCAGCAGTAACATTTTCTAATCCCGCTAGCTTTTAGTTCTTGGCAGAACAAGATCAACCACATTGTTCGGTCAAAAGTCAATTAAGACATGCTAAATTGGGTTGTTGTTTGAGGCTATTTTGGATTCAACTTAATTTTTTCTTGGGTCTTTTGCGCAGACTAACTTTGCCCAACTCTATCAACCTTCAGGCTAAAATTATTCGAGAATTTTACACATCGTTAAGAGATAACAACTCAAAAAATAAAGCACTATTATCTCTAAAGTTTTGTACCAGCAATAAGTTTCATTAAGTTGCAGTGCATAGTGCACACTATATGCAAGCAATAAGGAATATGGCCTCGTGTGGTGTAATCATAAGATATGCAAGGATAAACGCAAAGTTAAATACATGACAGTTTCCAACTATTTACGGAGAAGAACACCAAAGGTTCAATAATAGGATGAGGTCTTTTTAGTATTGTAAACAATTCACTTTAAAAGGTAGATTCATAGTGGTATATTTCCAGTACGATATAATATGTATAATGTTTAACTGTTACGTGAAGAGGGCACTTTGGCTTGTAATATTCGGCCAATTTTTACCGGCTCTGTAATTTGGTAAAGGAAATACAGTGAAATGACTATGAATTCGGATTTATTGTTAACGTGAAGATTCTACCAGAATCAATAAAGATTTTTTTTTTTAAACAAACAATAGTATATAATTAGATGCTATTGGTATATGACAACGATACTTTGAATACTAACAGTACGACAGCGTTTAACACGACGTGCAGTGCTCGCAAAAGCAGTAAAGAACCTTGCCATCTATTCTTCTATCAGTTAAGATTTTCCTTGCATTCTATAATGGACACGTTAGAGACTTTCCTTGTCATAGAAACTGATACAGCAGAGAACAGGATATTCCATGTGTAATGCCGAATAATCTCTTCAGATGACTATTCTGATCATCATTTTCGAGATGAATATTGATAGGTGAAGTAATATTTATCGAACATTGGGTTATTCTACACTACTTTTACAGCAGATTGAAAACATTCGTTTTCATTTTGTGCTCAGTGCAAATGTATCGAAAGTTAGATTTATTTAAGCTTAAAAAGGATAAACACGTAAACGACGATTAAAAGAAGTTTGCCGAAATATGGGTCTATCCAGAGATCATCGTTCTCAATTCATTTGGTCTTATCAAGTATACAATGCGCTCTAGCCTAATGCTCGATCTTTTAAGATCAAAATAAGATGATTGTTTTGCGCTCAGGAACACTTACTATTAAGTACCTTCTCGTTTTAATGTTTTACAGATAGCAAAAAGTATTCAATAATTGATTTATGAAATATGTCCATATTGAATCTGGGGGGCTTCGAAAGATGCAATCTTCCATTTTAGGAAGACAGTATTACGTCTATGGGAAAGGTACCTATGCCTATTATTCATAACCACCACCTGCCTAAACAGGCCCCTTATGAAATTCAAATGTTCTTCTTTGCCTAGATTAAAATTTGATCGCATCATCAAAATAGATAAGGGTCAAAACCTCCAAAAATGTAATCCAGTTTTTGCCATCAAAAACCTTTTTCCAGAAAAATAAATTCCCCTATATTTTATAGTATACACATAATGTAATTGATGACATGCAGTTTGTTGGTATATAGGTTTACATTAAAATAAAAAAAACGGGTCCTTCTGGGGATCACTGTATAAGCATGATTCCAAAACCGAAAAGATATAAATATAAACTATTTGGAGCCTGTTTTTTCAAGTTCCAACTTACTCGCTTTTTGACATAATTAACAAATATTTACAACTATTTGAACATATACGTTACACATTATATACATAGCCATAAAAAATGTCTTGCGATACTATAAGCCCTGAATTTGCTCAGATTGACTTCAATTTGTACAACTACATAGCTGTCAATCCCAACACACTTATACCGCATCCTCCAAATGTTCCAAACTATACAGCAGCTTATGACAGTAACAACAGCTGTCTTCAACAGATAACTAGCAACTGCATCAACAGCATCAACGGCAGCGGAAGCAATTTTGACTTATGTACTGTTGATAATGACCTGAGTACTGATGCTTACTATCCTTCCCCTTTACAACCTAACACACCACCTTATTACTTTGACAAATTACAAACACCCATGCCACCATTCAGAACTGCTAGTACTGTCAATAATAACCTTAGTGACGGCAATAATTTGGCATACACACATTCTTACATTCTGCAAGAGGATAATTTCTCTATTGCTACAGCAACTGACTTTAATAACAATAATAGTCTTTTTACAGAATCACCAGTAACAGTATCTACGCGAGTAAATACAACGACTAATGAACAACGGCCATTACTGTTTCCATATCTGTCAAACGCAACACCCTCTCCACAACTGTCTAATTTGACTTCAAGCTATGGCTGCAATAGCAGTAGCGGTAGTAGTGAACCTGCATTTAGCCGTCGTAATACCTATCACGATATTTCTGTTACTACCGATAATGGATTACTGATCGCGCCGGTCGTGAAAGGAAATGCTTTACCGTATCCTACAACATTTTCATTCCATCAGCAACCGTCACAATATAGTTATAGTGCTGCAGCAAGACCAACGACTAATGCTGCTACAGCAGCAGCAACAGCCAATGTTAAGATAGTTAATAATAAGGGCTTGCTTGATGCAGCATCAGACAAAAAGCATGTGTGTCCCATATGTAATCATAGGTAAAGTTCTTGAAAACATGCTTAAATATTGTTAAAGTAGTCAAATTATAACCTTGCATTTTGTTTAGATCAAAGCGTAAACACAACCTTATTGAACACATGTTGACGCATAATCCTCACAGGCCAAAATCATTCTTGTGCAGTTATTGTACTCGACCTTTTGCAAGGAAATATGATATGAAAAGACATGAAAAAATTCATATTCGAAGATACCGGTCCTCCTGCTGATAAACCTAATATTTCATACCCTCGATATACCATTTGCTTATTTGCGATCATTTCTTCATTCTATGCCACTTTATTTTATTTTATTTTATTTTTTCTCGAGTATTTATCGCCTATCTATATACCAAATCGTCTCCAAAAGATCACAACATCCTTATATAAACATCCTGTCGCAGATAATTTCATTTTTGCCTGTATATTTGTTCCCTTTTTTTCTCCTCAGTTGTTTTGTCCTATGATTTTCTTTCGAATAAAGGTCCCCTTACCCAAGAAAAAATTGTAATAAAAGCAACAGAAGTCTTTTCTTGCAATATGCATATATTATTTACATTTGGTTAAATTATGATATTTACAGGTTTATGGTTGTTATACTTCTTAAAGGCTAAGAGATTGAAAGCATTGGTTACATGTACAATATGCTGTGTAAAATTAGTTTGATTTAGAGATGAAGGAAAAGTATTATCTTAAATCTTCTTCATCAAAAAGCAATTCGTCATCATCCCAGCCATCATTTTCTTCTTCGTCTTGTATATCATCTCGAATAGTCAATGGTGAAGAAGAAGTCATTGCTGTCTCTGGCCGCTCTTTAACTGCGATTTTAGGTTGTTTGGAAATATTAATCTCTTTTGTATCGGTGTCTTCCTCATCGTCATCTTTACAAAGATATCTTTCCACGCGAAAAAGATCATCGTCGTCGTCATCTGCCCAACCATCTGCAGTTGCTTCTTCAATATCCGTTTCCCCGGCCATTATTGCCAGATGATTCTTTTGAGGAAACACCGAAGATGAAGAACTTGATATTGTAGAGTGATCAATTGTTGCGGCCTTTTTAGTATCATTCTCCTCTTCATCTATTTTATCAGCAGAACCTGTTGGTAAATCTTGGTTGTCGAACAAAGTGTCATCATCATCTATTCCCCATCCTTCAGCTGCTGCATCTATATCCATATCATCAGGACTATAGTTTAAATGCAGTTTGGTATCTGTTAAAGTCGCTGGTGCAGTCGTCATATTAGGTCTATATGACGTAATAGTGCTAGTAGGTGGAGACACTCCTGTTGTTGGCGTCGGCAGCGTTTGATCCTCAGCTGCTGCTATCGTTGGGTGTAGGCCTGAGTTTGCGCTTTCATTGTCCGTTGCTAATCTAGTAGAGTAAGAACTGCCCTCTTGGATCTCCTTAATGTTCATTTCTCTTAATTCAGTATCTGCGAATAGCGAACACAACAATCCAATCATTTCCGATTTTTCGAACATATGTAATTTTCCTCTCCTAAAAGCATCCATGATGTCTCGCATATTCATCTCCAAAATATCCTTAAGCAGCCAGAATTTTTGCCAGCTGGGTACTAAGTTGATTATTAAGTTTTCTGTAGCGTCTTGACCAGGTAGATCGAATGCACCCACCAAACCCATTAATCTATTCAGGTTTTGCGCAATGATGTGTGATTCGTCTGCTCCAATGTCAACAAGTGATTCAATATCTTGAATTAGATAATTGAGAACATAATCTACAATACGTCCTAAGATGTCCAAAAAGAGTGTTTGCTCATCCACTACTGACTGAATCTCCGCTGCATAAGAACCGACTAGCTCAATGATTTTGGACATTGCATGGTCGCAATCTTTTTGAAATTTCATATTTTCGGCCATGCCTGTGAAGCCGTCGAGCGTTTCCAAAACGGATTGGAGAGTGCGGAAGCAACGCATGAGTGCTAGCTCGTACCATGCGTTACCCAACTCTTGTAAATATATGGATGCATCCTTCAAATACGTGATCGATTGATTGAAATGTTGTTGCTGTGCTTCAGGCAAGTTCAAAATAGAAAAGGTGAGCTGATTTGCTAACCAGTAGCAATCGTTTCGAAAAATGAGAGAGTTTGCAGCACTAGATAGGTAATGTGTTCTGTGGAAGCTGGGCATGATTGCTCGATACATATCCAGCAGATCTCGTATCCCCTCAATGAGTGTTTTAGCTGAAGTAAGATGACCGTCTGCTTGTAAAGTAGCAGCTTCGGAAAATGTATCCGATATAAGCACACTGAGCAGTTGAGGTGTTTGAGTAACTTGATACTTATAAGTGTGGCGGTCTGTTTGTTCTTCGACTTTATCAGTATCGTAAAGTCGACGGACCATCACATTTCTGCCTTCCTGTAAGATCTTTCCACTCCTTTTTAGGGCATAATGCTTATCTATGTTGTTGATGTAAGATCTCAGTGTTGTCACATCACTATCTGTGATCACATCAAAACCATAATATTGTTCGCAGTGTCTTTCAAATTCAGTGGCTGCTTTTGCAATAGGCTCAAAATCATGTAAGTTGTATCTATTAGAGGGCACAGCAGGAGCGATGCTTTCGTCAATCATCATCGTCATTAGGTCCGGCATCAGTAACTTTCCAAAAATTCTTTTCATCTCGTTGTTCTTTTGTTCATCGCCGTCTTCGAAGAAAGTATTGCATAAAAAGCTTAAAATAGACTTCATATCATTGAACATGATTAATGGCTCGGTATGCGTTGCTTTGACTTGATTTTCCACGTCCATATCTCCATTTTTTGTTAATGTATTATCGCCACTATTAGGATGTCTGCCGTTGACCTTCAATAATGTACCTTCGCCTAAATATTTTTCTTCCACACTTTCAGTACTGACAATGCAATCCTTGCATTCAAAATAGATATTAAAGATATTCTTAAATAAGGAATGCTGTATTGTCATCAGTTCCTCCGGCAGAAGTCCTAACTGATGGAGACAATAAAATAAATCTCTAATAAGTACTGTTTTGCTGCTTTTACTATCACTCATTGAAGGTGATGATGGATTCAAACTTTGAAAAACTTTGACACAGCCATGGCTAAATTGTATAGCAGTACGTAAATTATCCTGAAGATTAGTTACAAGTGTTTGTTTCAGTTCATCCAATCGATGTTTGAACATATCGATGATATGTCCGTCTCCCGCCTCCTCTTGCTCCCATTGTTGTAAAAGATGTACGAGCAAATTATTTAAATGGTCTGCTGCTTCCAAATACTGGTTTGTCTCTAAATATTGATGCACAGTTTTTTCCTCCTGCAGTAGCCGCTTTATCTGTTGCAAGGCATTCAACTTTGCGTTATTGATTCGAGATGCTTTCCACATCTGTTCGTACACCTCGATGCTTTTGGTGGTCTTCTGTCGTGCATCTTGCACTTTACTTTCTGTGTTTAACAGTTGTTGTGTAATACTATACATGTGAGAGTGGATTGCTTGGCTATTGTTGTACCGACGAGAGAATGGTTCAAAGTGCTGTAGAACATGTTGGTATAGTTCTTGTTGAAGTACGCGTGATGTGGAGTTAAGTTTTTGCAGTGTCGTTGTAAGTGTTTCGATATTAATGTTGGTTTTGAGTACGTCGTCAGATAAGTTTTCGTTAGGCTCTAGCAGATGAGCCAAGAAAGCGTCTTCTAATGGTCTTATAGGCGGCATAATTAGATTGAAGAACGTTGAAATGCGGTTTAAGCGAAATTATGCTTTTATGGGGTTGAAAAGGTTAAAGAATTTATAAATGTACAAGTGGTGTTGGTAAGGGCGGATTTTTAATACAAACTGTAGCCTTCTTTTAGAAAGCAAGTAAGAAGAAGTTCAAAATATGGATGGGAGTGTAATTGCGCTGAACAATATCACGTTACAAAGAGTTCTTGAAATAACGCTGGCAACTTTCGTGAGTGCGGGTCGAATGTTACCTCGCAAAATAGGCAATAATCACTTTTACATTCTTCAAAATGCTCAAAATTTGATATCTACTCCGTATCTTTTGACGGTACCCCTTCACTATAATATGAAATTGGCCAGGACTACGCATTTTGAATTCACTGACAGGTATTCTCACAATAGAAAATAGTCTTAACAAGAGCGTTGAGCAAATGGGCTATAATTGGGCTCATATATAGCATGGTTGTAGTAATAAGTAAGGCTTCTGTTAATGGGCATTTATACGTTCTTGTAAACCTGTGAAATATATGCTCTGTTTAAATCATTTGAAGCAAAAAGAGAAATGTCGTTCTCTTCCTAATTGATGAAGTGGTAGTAAGAAAAGTAAGATACTAGTGTCTTACATCAATAAAAAAAAAAATTCGAAAAGCAGAGTAAAAGCTAACGAAAGTGTAATAAATCGCTAAGCAATAAATATTCCTAATTGGTGGTTCAATGTATAACTACCAAAAAACAATGTTATTAGCTCGCTATGTCTTAAATAAACGATTCGATCCATAACCTAATAAAAGAGTGCAAAGTTGAGACGTTTGTACTCGAAATCTTCTTCTTAATTATCTATAACCATATACTACGCTCTTAAGACGGTATGAATATATTTCAGAGACTCAATTTATCTTGCAATGATTAGATTTCTTATTTGTATGAGACGTACGGTATCCATGCATACACTCAAGGAAGTGACAGAAAACCAAAAAAAAAGCACCCCAAACTGACGTATACCACTTACTACTACCTTAGGTCAAAATAATGGAAGGCTTTCTAAGTATTTTTCTCCATTGTACTTGCTCGAAATAAAATGTTACCAGCTTGCAATAGTTGCAGAGGAGGCTATGATTTTCCATCCTGCAATTTGAGTAAATTTACTGGGCAAGCAAACCGATTAGCACATATTTCATTATTCTCAATGTTGTTTTATACAATTTTCTATTAGTTTAAGCGAGTTATATATGTATTCTGTGAAAATGCACATATAAAAGAGACAAATACATCTTATCACAATAAATTTGTTCAGAAAAGAGATGGCTCATGCAATATGTGTTCAAGATGCGTTAATGTGGAGAGCGTGAAAAAATAATAGACAGATGATATTTGCTTCTTCATATCGGAAATACTGAGAAATAGATGATGAAGAGCTTCTATATAACAGAGGAACTATAATATCATAGTTGTACTTTGGTTTTTGGGCCCGAAAATCAAATGCCTGAAAGGTAATACATTGGTTCAATTTGTCATTGAAAGGATGAAATTTTTTACTCAATTTAATGCTCAAATAATACTTTTTTCAGGTCATAGTGTTGATGTTAAAAGCTGTTCTAATGCATGTGTATGACGCCAAATCAGCGACGTATATATAATGCATATAATGAATAGTTTGGCATACCTTCACCCGTGTAAATGTGATAATGAGGAACAATTGTATGTACACGTGTAAATTTTGGCTGCCTTCTACAGCCGTTAATCGTATTTGATCAAGTCAATAAATGCACCCGTCCAATGTAAAACCTAGACAGCACTTTTACAAATCCAGATATTCTGGGAAGTCAATCGCTATCAAAATTGAAGCTCAGCAAAGGATTGGCAACATGAATCTGCATTCTGTCAATCCTTTCACTTTCTACTACTTACAGAACGAAATGGAAGATCTAGTAACTTCAGATAGTAATAAGCCAATTTTCTGCGTTGAATGTACCGATCAAGAGGTAACAATGTCTTGAATTGTTGAAAGAAATATTGCATGAACGTTGGGATCTAAAATAAAAGTGCGTTTTTTTTTAAAAGGCTTCCATATTCTGTGAGCAATGCGATGAAGATTTTTGTGAAGTTTGCCATGGTAAAAATAATAGACAACAGCCCAAACAATTATGAGCAATTTCAAGACAACCGTTATAGTTGCAAATGTTTTGAAGGCAAAGCCGCTCATTCTATAAAACACGATCCGTTCCGTTGTCACAACGAAAAAATAGGCATGCTCCATCGTACTGGCAATCGTAAACAACATACAGCAAAACATTTGAAGCCTTTGCGACAATCAGTCAATGAATGTACTGATGAAGTGAAAGCAGATGCGTTTACGGAACCCAGTCATTTCGAAAAGGTAGGTCATTACACTCACTGACGGCGCGTTAAGGCTTAAAATTAAAAGCATTCGCAATATTTAGAGAGGAAAGGATGACAAAGAAAATTTAGTCATGAAGCAAAATGCTATGGAACTCGATGGAACGATTATTAATAATGGCAGTAATAACGGTATCACATTTGGAGATTATATTACAAAACGGTAAAGAAAAGGGAAATCCAGTTTGGTGTTATCATGCCAAAAGTTGAGAACTTGATATTGATCAATTTTCACGTGATGGTATAATAGATCGAAAACAATCCCACTACGTTTAGATGCCGAAGAACGACAATATTTGAAACTGTAGGGCAATCTATATTAGCTTGTTAAAAGTAAAAAGCTTACACGTCAGTTTTTTCCAATAGATTAGAGGCAGCATTAAATGTGTCAGAATATACAGATAGGGTGGATATTTTATCTTATTCAAACAAATCAAAAAGAATTGTTGGGCAAATCAAAGATCTTTGCTGCATCATTTCTGGTTTAGTGGTTTGCGGGGACTATAAGAATGGCTCACAATTATTTGCAGATAAAACTATTCGCGAAAATGCAACGACGTTACAGAAGATATTTGAAGTTGGAAGACGGTAATAACGAAAGGATACGAAAATAACAATTGCAACAATTGTAAATATTTACAATTGTAACTTGCTTCGCTAGACATAAAATTATGAACCCTGAAAAAATGAGATCAACGTACGGAAAATTGATGTACATGCTTATGGTCAGTATTATGCATATAGAGAATCATTTTGAAAGGTAACCAAAAAAAAAGTTGGAATATTTATTCGATTCTCTGCTTGTTCGTATAGGACTCTAGTATACCGGAGGTACAGGATTACCTTGGGTTTCCCTGCGTTATTGCGGTCAAAACAGTATATGATTTTCTGAAGAGTCGCGAAAGTGTTGAAGTATTGCACGATGAGAATATTGTCTTAGCTACCCGCGAGATTACCTCTGACTTCAAATCGCGTGATCAAATAGCAACTGAAGTGCAGCGTAAACAAGTGGCTATTAAAAATATTTGTGAAAAATACGCAAATGAAAATATCTCAAAGGATGAAATTGAACGTTGCTTATTATCTATGTCAGATAATAATGCTTTCTTAGCGGCGAATAGGTAACATGGGGCAGTGAAATAAGAAAGTACACAAATTTGAGCAAAAAAACCTCCTAATACGCATTTTTTATGGCGTTTATAGAGATCCATGCGATAAAATGCTCAGATATCTTCAAAAATACTTCAATCCTACCAAGCACGATCATGGTTACTCACTAGCTATACAGGCCGGCCGCCACGGTCACCGCCTCACCCACTCACATTCCGCACAATACACGTACATACATCAAACCCTGACATTATGGCGAGAAATCATGAATGAAATGTTTTTATTATGGTGTATGGCTGACGACGACCTTGTGGCCAGTGGCAGTCCTTACCGACTTACTAATACAGGTCAAGGCTTACAACGTATCCAACCTTGTCCTAATGTCTCTAGAGTTGTTCATAAAATACTCAACCGCGTGCATAAAAAGTGTGGGTCGTGGGTAGGTAGTAGCGTGGTCCATTTGGGTGACAGAGATGTTCCGAATGCCTTTATGTTTATTGACAAATACAATCAAGTGGCACGGATCCTAACGCCCATCATCAGCACACTGGATAAACTGGAAACATTAGGCAGAAATGATCCAGTGCTGGCTGACTATATTGACAATGAATACGGTGGGACTGAGCAATGCAGAAAGGATATCCTACGTAATATGATTTAATCCATCTGAATGTAAAGAAGCATTACTTGCTTACTAACTTTTTTTGTATTAAATATAGATGACTTTTTCAGATTTGGCTTCAATGGTTCTGGAGCCGATAACTACTATGATGCTGGTAGTTGCATAGATGGTAGGCTCACGTCTGCGTGGAATTGTAAGTGATCCGTTCTAAATCCGAGGAAACAGCAGGATCTGTTGTTCTTACTTATATCTGATTGTTGCATAGGGTGTTCAACGATTGAGAAAAAACCTTTCTTCCCTATATTTCTAATGACTGTAGGTGTCGATATTCTTGTACCGTTTCCCTTTTTGCTTACGATGTTTACTAACCGACTCTTATAACCTGCTTTTTACTGTTAGGGCTTCGTTGGCT
Source organism: Mycotypha africana (assembly GCF_025528875.1). Taxonomy (NCBI): domain Eukaryota; kingdom Fungi; phylum Mucoromycota; class Mucoromycetes; order Mucorales; family Mycotyphaceae; genus Mycotypha; species Mycotypha africana. Next base: position 1,315,901 of record NW_026515730.1, read on the forward strand.
TCGATGGCACTGACTGGAATTAGCGGTTCGATTATATGCTCGAGTCTTTTAGATCGATAAGTAGAATATGATATAGAGAAAGTACCTGTATATGATGAGATAATTCTCGATTAATACATTAATGTTGACATTTAATAATATATGTATTTTTACTATAATGCACAAATGTAAAAAAAGATGATGCAAACGCCTCTATCTTTAAACCCATGCCAGTCTTCATCTCTTCTTAAACTTTATACTTAGCAGTATTTGTAGCTATATATTTTTCCTGTGCCTGTTGTACTTCAGCTGTTCCTTTTTCTGTACGTGAAGTATTTGGTCAATGCGACTTCCCCTTCTAATCAGTTTCCTTGCATCCGAATACCTTTTTTTTTTTCCTTTTTATAATAAAGTTACAAAGATCATCCTCACGGTTGTTGTTACCATTGCCATAATAGAATGATGATCGACTCTAAGTAGACTACAAAATAATAGCACGGACAAGAAAATGGTCATCGCGTCTTTAGTAATACTGAAACTATAAGCTGTGATAAACAGTAATTCAGACGTTCATTTTATGTGTTCCCCTTTCCCCCTTTTCTACAGGGAATTGATAGAGACATGCAGATTACTCCATATTTTTTTATAAACAAATACGCTGCTGTCAAGTTACCGTCATGCACGTTCTCCACAGTTGGAAGAAAGACAATTCTTCTTTACAAAATTTGTCAGCCGCTATCAACGTCTAATTTCTGTCTCGAAAAGTGTGCTCATTCATCGGCTATAATGAAACGAGAAGATACAGCTAGTAATAGTACGATTGACCCAAATAATGTCGCGAAGGTTTATTAGAACAGTATACCGTCTATCCTTTTGTCAGTTTGAATTAAAGGACAGGATTTATTACAAGTTTATTGACGGGTCCTACATTTGTACGTTATTGACTTGCACTCCCTAGTTATAAACTGTTATGACATTACAATAGCCGAATTCCTTTTCCCCCTCCCCCTTCTATTCTTTTCAAGACAGTGTAGACAGATATTCTTTCTTTTCTAATCTACAACATCCTATCTTCTGTTTTTGTCAGCATTGCTAAGGTTTCAAGTCTCGACGTTTGATTGTTAATGTAATAATGGTTTCTTTTTTCTTAAGGAATTCCGTCATGTCTGAATTGACTATCGAAACTTGACAGTTCTGTGCTCTTTGCTATTGTATGCAGCATGACAAATAAAGATGTAAAAAGAAGAACTTCACCCGTAGGACAAGATCAGTTGCACATTTTGCACACGATGAAAGCGGCAGATCTCATATTTAGTAGACCCCTATTACCTATCTACTGGAACTAAAGGTTTTGAATTAGAAAGCTTAGTATTTCAGAGACAATATGCTAGCATTTATTCGCCCAAATCTTATTTTATGTTCGTCACTTTAAATACGTCGTGGGCAAAAGTGAACTGTTATTGACATAGAATGCCTTCACATAGTAATATGAACGCGACGTCAGCCACCACTCTGTCAAGAGAAAGACGTTCATAAATTTGTTTTCAACTGCTTTGCAGACTAGAGCCTGAAGTATGATTCAATAATCAAAAGCAAGGTATTCATGAAGTACGATCTTTTGAGTAGTACGTCCATATTCGTTCCATTGTTCCATTTGAAGAAGCATTCGCAGTATTTAAAAATATCTTCTTATATATCAATGCATACCAAAGTTTTTATGGGATAGAATAAGAAAGATAAACTAAGATCCCTTACTTCTTTTAGTTACTGCACATGCCACTTATATGTGAATTTATCATCTTTGATATTCGCCCTTCTATATACGAGCTTCACCCATACTCTTCAATTTGAAGAAATTGGATCGGCAAGCTTGAAATGCCTCTCTTTTTTTTAATGTCTGTCGAAGCATAACGTTTTTGAATACATAAACAAAAAAAAAATATATAAACTCTTGTCTTTTGCCATACTAAGTCGGCAACTTCTTCCCCCTTACTCTTGATCGCTTTTCCCCAAAACTTATTATACGGAAGTGAGGATATTTATATAGTTATAAAGGGGAGCTAATCAACCCCCTACAAAAGTCTAACTAAAAGTAAGACTTTCATCTGTGTCATTAATACTGTTACATAGAAAGGGTACAGCAGCATTGGAGGGCTATAGTTCTCTTTCTTTCTGAGGGAAACGGGCATAATCCAATCACATAACATAAAGTAAAAGCGATAAACATCACTTATGTGTGTGCCTATAAATTAATCATCCCTTCTATTTCTTGCCTCTCTTTTCTTTTCTTTGCTTCTTTTTATTTTTTCTTAATTGCCTTCGCGTGGCGTTTTCATTGTTTCTTTCTAAATTTGATCATCACGCTAATAACAGAGTAAAAGCATTATTTATCAAAGAAGTAAGTATAAACTGATTAATGGTGCATAATAAGAATAGCTCCTTTTGCTAATCTAAAATTGCATCAAGTATGACCGATTGTTCAGACTACCTACTACAAAATATGGCAATGCCTACGTATGACAATGACAGTAATGCCAGCATGGTAATGGCTTCTACTGTCGCAAGTATGGATTGTAAACCATTAGCACCCATATCCACCTGGAACCAATCAGCGGAGCAGCAACCATATCATCATAGCCGTCAGCAGACTTCAGCTAGTAATGATACTGTTCAGACGAGTACAACAAACTCGGACGCGTATGTAGCAACCGGAGCTCCACTAACCACGCCCAATAATGAAGATGAAATTTTAACACCTGTTTCTATTTGGGGACAACAACAGCAACACCAGCAAGCGTGTACGTTAGCAAACAATGATTCAACCAATGGCAACTTATTCTGTAGTTCCAATCTATCTATGCCTTTGTCTACAGAGAATTACGTGGATCCAACGATATCCTTGTCATTAGATACTATACCATCCAATTCATTCTGTTGGGTACAGCAGCAGCAGCAGCAGCAACAACAACAACAACAAGCAGATATTAGCATCCATTATGTACAAACCCCTTTTGCAATTGATCGTGCACGCCATCAAAGTGTCAATAATTATAATAGCAACTATCTCTACCATCAGCAACTATCAGCTACTGCTTCAAATAGTATTACTTCTCTTACTGGCAATACTGCAACAGTGGCTGCCACGAAACATATAAGAGCATCTACTTATGCGCCTATGTCCACGATAACAGAAACACCATTTCTCTCTTCAGGCTTTACCAACCCTTTTCTATCATTACAGACAACACCATTTATAACAAATGAGAACTCTTTATTACATCCTCCCCCGGCACTATCGCTATCATCTTCGGTCTCTGATAGTAGCAATAGCAGTAAGCATAGTAGTGACAGCAGTAGTAGTAGAAATGGTAGTAGTGCCACAAGGCAAGATCCAAATAAATCTCTTATTCCGACAGACTCGATTGAATATGCCTCATCTAATGAATCACCAACGGTACCAAGTCGCTGCTCTTCAATAGCTGTTGCTCCTATGAACGCTCTCATAGCGACTGCTGCTGTCATTGACGATGATACAAATAGCAGTAATATATCACAACATTTACAACAGCAGCAATTATTATTACAGACACGGCAAAGGTATGAACCTTTTTTTGTCTTTTTTTTTTTTTTTTTTTTTTTTCTTAAACTGTGCATGACTCGGCGTCTATTTCCTTTCTTTTATCAATTTTGTAACAAACCGATATGACAGTGGCAATGACAAATGTTAGGGAAAAGCAAAAAAGAAAGAAAGAATAGGAGATGCGTAAAGAAAGGGGGCTGCCAAAAAAGGATATGCATCTTCAGTTTTGTTCTTTTCTTTTTTTTTTTTCGTGCAGAGGAGGTGGAGGGATTTGTGCAGTGAAGGAGGAGGAGAAACATTAGAAGGGGGGCGGGTGTAGTAATCTATCAGATTCTGTAATACTATTTTTATTATGTGTGTATTCTTAGTTTTGCGGGCTGCACAGTGTTTAGCGGAAGCAAAACTTTTTGGCATCATATGTCGGTTGGCTAGGATAACTAACTTACATTTTATCTCTATAGAAGTTTGCGTTTCGAAATTATACTAGAAGGTAAGGGTAAACATTTTTGCTCGATGATAAATGTTATCTTCTATCTTACCCTGTTCAACTCATTCTATATCTATCATTAGCTAAAACTGCTGTAACATCAAAGAAAGAAATTTGTCCTGTCACCTATTTGAATCGTAATCAACTGTATGCCATTCACTTAAGGGACACTACAAGCTCGAACGAAATTATCAGAAGTACATTATCCTTAGGATTTCATCTGCCAGAGCATCGACAAACAGCCGAAGCGAAATGGAAATTTCGAGCAGATCATGTTAAGCAAGGAGATACTCGCATTCTCGATATAGGTAAAATACTGATGATAATGTAAGCAAGCAACCACTGCATTATAAATTTGACGTCGCCTTTTTTCCTTTCTCTTGTATGCAAAGAATTCGAAGAAAGTGCTGGGGTGTCTGACGTTGTTGTTAGCTCTCCAGGAAACAGCAGTAATTTGGTTTCGTTCAACTGGAACGGGCGTTTTGGTGCTACGATTTACATCAAATTTATGTGTCTTTCTACTGATTTTCTCGAAACAAAAGGTGTCAAAGGCATTCCTTTACGCGTTCAAATGGACTCTTATGCTCCTGCAAACGAATTGGCCTCGAAACCAGCATTGAACGAATCATGTTATGCAGTCGTCAAACTGTTCAGGGATAAAGGTGCTGAAAGAAAGAACAAGGACAATGACAGACAAGTTGAAAAACAACTAGAGAAATCCTATGGAGAAGTGACGAAAGAAATCAAATCAATGCTTTATCATATGTCAATGCCAAAAACCGCCTTTCGAGAAATACCTATTTCGCCGCTATTGGAGGCATTTGAGCAGGAGTTGAACGAACTGAAAGTTGTTCCTATGTTAAATCAACAACAAGAGAGCCTGCTATTATCAAATAAAATTTCAATGACAGTGGCAGCAAGGAAAAACCATGGTCGCTCAAGAACAGCACCCTACTACATCAATAATCGCATATCAAAAAAGGTTTAAGCATCCTATAAATCTCAAATCAATTTTATTGTTTGTTAAAATCAGACATTCGCCCAACTATCATTGCATTTTCCCTTTCTCATTACTCTTCTAGCATCCATAAATCTTCTTCGAGGAAGTGCTTCTCAACTTGAATACCCTTTCATCACATCTCATATGTTTAATAGTAAAATACAGTATAGTAGTAATAGCCCGTAGTAATATCAAAAGTATCACAATGTTGCATCTTCAAAGCAAAGATATGAAAATCAATTGATCTACATTTGAACAAAATCATAAGAAAAACGTATTGGGGTATGTTAAGTTGGTATGAACTTTTTGAAGCTTTTGGAACACATGCATTGATAGGCAATGATTCTTCAAATGGTTCTATTAAGTGCAATATATCAGCTCCGCATTTATAAAGATGTTTGTTCCAGCTGTCTGCTCTCTGTACGTAAAGGAAGTCAGCAACTCGAGGTAAATTATAGCGATAAAAAAAAAAACGTACTCATTTCAGTTGCAACCATTCATTGCTGACTGTAAAGTAAATATATTTCAATAACATAATGTATAAACTGATAATTTTTGCAAAAGGAGCAATATATTAGGTTGGTATTCTCACTGTTTGTGAAAAATACCGCTTTCATCTATTCTCCATAGTTTTAACGGAAACAGTACGAAACGCATAGGTAATTGAACTGAGAAAACTCTATAACGAGAAGTTTCTTCTTGTTGTTCTTACTGTTCCTGAGCATCCATCTCGTAATGGTTTAAAAGACTTTTGTTTTGTTCAAATTTCGTAAAAATAAAATGGCTATCAATAGGTTAACCAATGTAGCAAGTATATCTCTGTCTACATTCTTTGCCGATAATAAACAGTTGTCTATTGTACAGTTGACAAAGTCAGTAGTTCTTGCTGTTCTTGTGTATTTTCAATCAAAACTTTCTTTATCAAATACTTGCATTTTGTTTGTTTACAAATTCAACGTCCACGACAAACCTGCTATTGCAACAACCGGTTTCATAGAATTCTTCAGTTTTTTGCCTCGCTGATGCTACAGGAACGTTCCTGTTGGCTTTGACCGTTACAATCGTTACGAGAAAAAGGACATCTTGAGACTTGACGTTGAGTCATCACATTCAACGCCACGCGACTCATATCAAACCCCCCAAATATTCCATATGTGTGCCAAGCGAAAAACTTTGTTTGTAGAATGAAAAATGAAGAATGTCAACAATACTAAACACGTATGTATCAGCCGCTACCTTTCTTTAGACAGTATCTGACCGAGAGACGTATTCTAACTTTTTCTCTTTTGATCATTAGACGAAATTTATATTTTAATTCCCAGTGGCGGAATAAGTCGCCTGTTGAACAAGAATCGTGCTAAGGGAATAGAAATACAAAGCTTCATCAAAGCTCCTTTGACTTATTTCAAGCGTACCAACTTACACTCCTGATTGAATCAAATGGTAAACTTTAATATCCTACAGCAACGGCACAGTGCCTTACACCATACGGAAAATATTAAATTATGCGAAACCAATCTATGTCTTTCAGCTTAGATTCATTTTAGTACAAAATCGTCAAGGCAAAACTAGATTGGCGAAATGGTATGTACCCTACGAAGACGATGAAAAAGTAAAACTCAAAGGCGAGGTTCATCGACTTATTGCACCAAGAGATCAAAAACACCAAAGTAACTTTGTAGAGGTAATGGAAGCCACTTGATGGTTTGTAAGCGTTTCCTTATTACTGTTCGAAAATAACTCAATCGACACCTTTATAAACTATCTTACTTCAGTTTCGCAACTATAAAATTGTATACAGGAGATACGCTGGCCTATTCTTCTGTGTTTGTGTTGATGCAAACGACAATGAACTATCTTACTTGGAAGCGATCCATTTCTTTGTCGAAGTTCTGGATGCATTCTTTGGAAACGTATGCGAATTGGACTTGGTCTTCAATTTTTACAAGGTAAAAACGATAGACAGAGCTTCAGTTACGAAACATCCCAATTGAAATCGCTGACCTTTTAACTATCTTTGAAACTCGGAAAAAATAAAAGGTTTATGCCATTTTAGATGAAGTGTTTTTGGCAGGAGAAATAGAAGAAACTAGCAAAAATGTGGTTCTAACAAGACTGGATCACTTGGATAAGTTAGAATAGATATGAAGAGAAACAATACCAATCTGTTAGAAACCTACGTGGCAGATTTATACCTTTCCATTACATTCAGTTTAAATTATCGCTATGATTAATCCATTAATAAAGCATTGATGCGGTCAGTAAAGATTGAGTGGCATATATTGTTACTTGATGTATTAAGGCATTCAATACAACTAAATAAAGTATAAATAACTATGCAGACTTTGTAATTCTACAAGCAGTAAAAAAACCTAATGGGGGTGCGTACAAGCAAGAGAATGAACACCGGTAGAAGAAGTGTATATGGATGAATCAACTTGATGACGGAAGTTCGGTCTGTTAAAGGGACTTACAGCGAAAAAGGGCTTTCATTTACACAAATGATTTGCATTGTTAATCCCGGGTTTTAATTGGACAAGAGTTACTATTTTTGTCGTTGATTAAAATCTTGTCTGTTTTCTCGCTTTGACGACATTTTGCCTTTTTAGGAGGATGGGTCGGTTACATTTTTTTTTTCTTTATTTTCATCCTCCTCTCATAAGTCTTTTTTCTTTTTTTTTTTCAAACCTTCTTTGTTACCCTTTCGTGTCTGTAAACGTCTCTAGAGTTTCATTTCTTACAAATTTGAATCAAACACAAACGCTGAACACGGAGAAGCTTCAATGTCGGTCTATAATCATCGACCTATGATCCCAACAAACCAATCCCGATTATTGGAATTATTAGATGCAGTCAAAGCTGAGTATGATCAATTAACGCAAGATGTTCAAGTAACAAAAAGCCAAAGAGATGAGTACGAACACAAAGGTAAATATTCCTAAAAAGACGCTTGGATATAGTTATATACAAGTGTAATGTGTTGTATGCACAGTGACCTTTTTTACGTGTATATGTATATAACGTATTAGTTACATTAAAATGTAAACGCATGCATCACTCACTCACTGTAACATGACCTTTTTTTTTTTCTAAAAAAAAAAAAAAAAAAAAATAGTGAATAGTCAAATTCAGGAAATGAACATTTTCCAGCAAACTTTAATGGATTTGGAAAGAACGCAGCAAATGATAAAGAAACAGTTACGTGACATTTTCTATTTATCTCTTACATTTCCTTTTTTTTTTTTTTTTCTGTGTATTTTGTATCATGGAAATCCTTTACTCTACCCCTCCCCCTCGCTGACATAAAAATATGATATTACGTAATCATTTTACACAATTATATAGATATGAAGAGGAAATTGCTCGGTTAAGGCAGCAATTGGATCAGATGCAGCAACATGGTTATCAGCCGCAACCACAAGATATGAAGCAGCAGTCAGGTGGTCCTGCTCCTCCTCCACAAGCATCTAATGGAGCCCCTCCACCTCCTCCTAACCTACACTCAACTGGTTCTCCATTGATTAATGGACCTCCACCTTTCGGTACTCCACCTACACAGCAACCACAGCAGCAGCATTCTCTGCCGCTTCCACCTCCATCTCAGTCTTCTTCACTACAGCAGCCAATGAACAATACGAATGCCGGTAACAACAACAGCAATAATACCTCTGCTAATAATAAGCAACCTCCTCCACCTCCACCTCCCTCAGCACAACAGCCGGTAGCTGCTATCAGTAATGTTGGCTTAAACGATCTTGATCCCGATAATGTACCTAATAATATGAAAATAGAAGGACAAGATTGGTTTGCTTTATTTAATCCCAAAGTGCCACGATATCTCAAAATTGATCTTATCCATACACTAGAGCATGATAGTGTCGTTTGTTGTGTTAAATTCAGTTTGGATGGTCGATATCTGGCCGTTGGTTGTAATCAAGCTACTTATATCTACGATACCTTCAACTCGGCTCGTGTAGCGTAAGTTTTCACTGTTGTATAATTTTATTTTATTTTATTTTATTTTTTTTTGCTCAATCACATATTGGAAATGTCTCACATGCATGCTATGTATAACAGGGTCCTTCAGGATGAAACAGCTGGTAGAGATGGTGATTTATACATTCGTTCTGTAAGTTTCAGTCCTGACGGCAAGTATTTGGCGACAGGTGCCGAAGATCGTCGTATTCGTATCTGGGATATTGCAAAAGCCCGTATCCGCTGTGTCCTTTCTGGCCACGAGCAAGATATTTATTCTCTCGATTTTAGTCGCGATGGACGCATTCTTGTCTCCGGTTCTGGCGATCGTACGACAAAGATTTGGGATTGGGCCGACGCCAAATGTATGCATACATTACGTATCAACGAAGCAGAACAAAGTGATCCAGGTGTGACGAGTATTGCTATTTCTCCTGACAGCCGTTTGGTAGCTGCAGGTAGCTTGGATAAAATCATTCGTATTTGGGATGCTGTAAATGGTACCCTTTTAGAGAGATTAGAAGGTCATAAAGACAGTGTGTATTCTGTCGCGTTCATGCCGGATGGCAAAACCTTGGTGAGTGGTAGTCTTGACAAAACCTTGAGATTGTGGCAGTTAGGAACAAAGAATCCTTGCATACAAGTGTTCACGGGACATAAAGACTTTGTCCTTTCAGTTGCCACGACACCTGATGATCGTTGGATTATCTCAGGTTCCAAGGACAGAAGCGTGCAATTCTGGGATCCACGTACTGGCCAAACACAGTTTATGTTGCAAGGTCATAAGAACTCGGTGATATCTGTTGCAACAAGTCCTGGTAGAAGACCCTTGTTTGCCACGGGCTCTGGTGATAATCGTGCTAGAATTTGGAGCTATGAACCTACTCCACCATCTTAATCCTCGTTATCATATGTAGGATACACTTTTAGCCAATCATTTGTCCCCATCTCCCTCTACTATTGCCCTATCTCTTTTTTTTTTAATCCCTTTACCTTTTGTTCATATCTCTCTCTTCTTTCTTCTCTTCTAGTGTATTTAGAGAAAAAAAAATCTTCTATCATTCATTTGACTCTTTTTTTATTATTTCAATGAAAATAAATGCGATTTCTCAATTAAGAACGAACAGTCGTTGGCAGGGCAAATCGTTTTGATCGAATAGGATCATCCAATCAGAAAAAGATCAAAACATCAAATGCAAATCTCAAATCTTTTCCCATTTTATAAAAAAAAAACCCCGCATAAATTTGTAGTTCTTTCGCTAACAATAGAAAAGAAAGAATGGCGGCATACCAGCAGCACGTTAAAACCCTCATTATCGATAATTACGACTCATATACCTTTAATATATTACAACTATTCCCCAACGATAAAAATGTTATTGTCATTAGAAACGATCAATTTACTTGGTAAGTCAAGGGAAGAGATCGATCAAGCGTCTTTGAGAGTTAGATCAAGAGCATCGTTTCGCTCATCGATGTCATGGTTCACATTTTGATTGTAGGGAAGAGTTTACAGAAAAGATTTTGCCCTTTGTAGATAATATTATTATATCACCAGGACCTGGAAGGCCTGAACACCCTATGGTAAAGCATCAATCGAATTTGTATCGAGTGCACCTGCAGTTTTTGACTTGTAACCTTTCTTTTTATCCAGGACTTTGGTATATGTACTCAATTACTAAAAGTACAATTAGATCCGTCGCAACAACACTATCATCGACCTGTCTTTGGTGTGTGTCTGGGTCATCAAGGTATTGGTTACTTACTAGGTGGAAAGGTAAACTTGATTACGAGCACATGCAGTTGCATGCAGGCCATTAAAATGAATCCTTATGTAAGGTTACTTACGCCCCTAGAATCATGCACGGCCGAATGTCACAAATCTATTACCATGAAAATCAACTGAATTTCAAAGATGTACTTCATGGCTGTCCTTCGCCATTCTGGGCCGTCAGGTACCATTCTCTTGTAGTAGATAAAGATTGTAAGTTTCTTTTTTTCAGTAAGCCATCAAAGCTTAAAAGGAAAAGACATGCTTACCTATCCTACTGTATACAGCTATACCCTATAGCCTGGCGATAACAGCCTATTGTTATGAAGATGACTCAGATGTGGATGCTTTGAGAAATGCTACATTTTTAGAAGATAAGGGTGAAGAGCAGGCAATAACGGAAAAGAGCGATTTGCATCACCATTACCTTCCTCACCCAACAAAAAATGAAGTAGAGCAGCTGGCTATAAAGGATCCAGCTCAAATAACAATCATGGGTTTTCAGCATAAAAGCTTACCTTTGTGGGGTGTTCAGTTCCATCCAGAATCTGTTTCTACCGAACATGGACGCAAAATGATGGCAAACTTTCAAAATGAGACTTATCGATGGATGGTAGAAATGGTAAGCATTCATGCGCGCTCAACATATTCCCTTCGGTAGTAGGAGCACTAAGAAAGGATCGGTTTGTAGGGTCATCGTGCGTTATCAACACAACCTTTCAGTACGGATCTTTTATCGTATTCAGTAGCCACACCAAAACCAGCCTTATTACCTTCATTAACACTTTCATCACAGCCAACAACAAAACTGTACGTTAAACCTTGCTCTAAATATGTCAGCCCAGAAATACTTGCCAATGAATTTTTAAGGAATCCCTCGCTCAATCAAAGCTCTATAGCGTGGTTGGACAGTAGCCGAAAGTCCTCACCCTATTCTCGCATGTCTATCTTGTCAGTAGATCCAGCACTCACTATGACTTATGCCACACTACATCGGGAAGTAAGAATACTAAAAAGAGGAAAAGACCGAGCCATGGAAAAGCAAATTTTACCAAACGACAAGACATTTTTTGATTATGTTTCTCATTTACTTGAAGAGCAAGAGCAACGGAAGCAAATCAAACCGCAATGGGTCAGCCATCCAAGTGGATCTGATATGTCACTTGCGTTGGAATTTGAAGGTGGTTTAGTCGGATATTTTGGATATGAAATGAAAAGAGAAAGTATGGATGGATATATTACACCTGATAAGCAGAAATGTCCATGTTTGCAACACAGTCTCCCTCATCAAAACACGAACGGCGATAGCCATCATGAGAATTGCTGTGATTGCGTGGAAGAGCCGGATGCTGCATTTCAGTTTTTAGATCGATACCTCGTCTTTGACCACATTCAAAAACAAATATACATTTGCTGTCTTGTCAACTCTGGTAATGCAAAGGATCACCAAGATGTCATTGGTTTTGATGACCATGAGAAGGCTATGTCTTGGATTCATGAGCAGGAAGAAAAAGTCTTTGATGTTCTCGAAACGCTACGTAAACAAGAGCTGTTAAATAACTTCACAGGCCTTACACCCGTCTCCTCCACCTGTACAACACCCACACTTCCTATCGCTCCTTTCTCTCACAACCTCTTCACAGCGGATGCGGAGCATCAGCAATATATCCAAAACATAGAAAAATGCATTCAATCTATTCGAGAAGGCGAGTCTTACGAATTATGCTTAACCACCCGTTTTCGCTGTAACTTGTCCTCAGCAAAGCAAAAAGTGTACTTGAATTCAAACGATCTTGAAGTGAATTCAGGGGATTTAACACAAGAACATGAAGAAGATATCGTGGCCCTTTGTGGGGAACTCTACACCCGACACTTACGGAAAAATAATCCTGCTCCTTTTTCAGCCCTCTTGCTATTTTCGTTATCCTCCACGCAGCAGCCCCTTGGTATCCTCAGCTCAAGCCCTGAGCGCTTCCTTAAGATTACAAAGGACCGTATAGCCGAAATGAAACCTATCAAAGGTACTCTTCGCCGCGCGCTCGGTTGTGTCTGTGACGATACCACCCAATGCGATAGGGGAGGCCCTCAATGTGAAGCTTACCGTATGCAACTAGATCAGGCACGCAAACAACAGCTTTGGCAAGATGTGAAGGAACGCGCTGAAAACCTCATGATTGTGGACTTGATCCGCAACGACTTGGCACAAGTGTGTGAGCCCTCCTCTGTCTATGTGCCTAAATTGATGCATATTGAAACCTATGAAAAGGTGCACCATCTCGTTTCGACGATTCGAGGTACATTGTACCCTCACGTCCATAGCGTGAAAGCGATTCAGACGTGTTTTCCACCGGGCTCAATGACAGGTGCGCCCAAATTGCGTTCTGTTCAACTATTGGATGAGCTGGAGGACGGACAGAGGCGAGGAGTATATTCGGGATGTCTAGGCTACTTTTCGTTAAACGGAAGTATGGATTTCAATGTGGTGATAAGAACGGCTGTCGTTGTGGATAGAAAAGAGGGTATAGAGGTTTCCGTAGGCGGCGGTGGTGCTGTTACTTTCTTATCTGATCCTGAACAAGAATGGAAAGAAGCGCTATTAAAGACAATGAGTGTGGCACCGAGGTAAACTACTTTTTTATCGTTTCGTATCTATTTTCGAATGTAAAAGACTCTAAAAAAAAAAAAAAAATTTATTTTGTTTTCAAAATAATGAATTAGTTTGAAGGATTATCTTGAAGATCAATGATAGAACCAGTAAAAAAACGAATAATAATAAGAATATAGATAATACTATGTTACAAAACAAAAATGTAGATAAGTGTACAATTATAGAAATATATATTAAAAACGAACTTTTTTTTTCTCTTTTTTTTCTTTTTTTTTGTGTATTATAAGCTGTAACAATAAATAAGAAAGATTAAATTATATGTAATATCCATATGGGTGATGCCTCGTTGGTGAGTATTGATATGGTTGGTTCGAATGGACGTGATGTAAACCAGAAGAGACAGGAACAGGCGCTTGATAGTGCTGCTGCTGCATGTATTGCGGTGGATAAAGATAGGCCAATGACTGCTGCTGCTTCGATGCTGCTGGAAGATCATATAACATGGCTGAAGTCGGTCTCTTTTGTCTCAATGAACTCTTCTGAGAACTCTTTCTTTGTAAAGCCGTAGGATTGACTTGTGTTTCATGTAGGCTACTTAAAGATTTTCTACGCTGACGAAAGGGTGGCCGTTCAGAAGAAGGGGGTGCATAATAATCAAACACAGAAGGCTCATTCTGTTCCGTATAGTCATAATGATAATGTGAAACGGGTGTTGGTGCAGCAGGGGGAGGTTGCTGATAGTAATAATGAAGATAGGGTTGATAATAGTGATGCTGATGATAATAGGATGAATGGTCATAATGCTGTTGTTGATAATGATCCTCCTCTTCTTGATCTGCAGCAATACCTTCGCCATTGTATCTATAGTACGGAACTGCTGATTTTCTACCCTTGTAATAATGATGGGTGGAAATGGTTGGAGGGGCGATGGTTGCCAACGCATATGGGTTGTGCTGCTGGGAAGAAGGATAAGATGGAGTGGACGCAGGTAATGGAGTTGAAGGTTCCAAACCAAGATTCCCGTAGACTGTACTAAGCACTTTTCTATTGGGAGAAGGATAATGTGGTCCGTTGCTATGGTAGACTGCGTTCAGTTTTCCTTTACTAGGCTTTCTGCGTAAAACATTGGATTTCGATAAGGTCGGTTTGCCCGGTTGTTGAGACGACATGATGGATGATGCTACGGGTGATGAAGAGGAATACCCTTGTGGTGGTGGTGGTGGTGGTGGCGGTGGTGCTGATAGTTGTTGATGTTGTTGTACTGTCAATAGCTTTAACATTTCGGCTATTTCGTTTAGCTTTGACACCATGACATCCTTCACTTCATATGGCTCGTTTTGCGGGCTTGCTGCGGCTGTAGCAGGCAGCGATGTGGATGTTCCTTTTGGCTTGCCTAATGGGTCCTCGTTGTTATTACCATTACTATTTACGGCTATAAACCGCGACGACCTGGTTTGTGGCTGACGATTGTTATTCAGCAATGGTTCTTTTCCTTTACGTTGTTCACTTTGACTCCCTTTCTGATTATTCAAATCGTTACCATTGCTGTTCGCTCGTCTCATATGGTTTGTGTAAGCTGTATAAGGCACTTGTGGTTTCGGTTCTTTTATTATTAAATCGGCAGTAGAAGATGAAGCCACCATGGTGCGTAGTGGTGGTGTTGCTTCATGCTCATCTATTGACCCTGTATCAACATAGCCTAATCTATCTTGGATGTCAATGATATCCAGCTGATTTTTCATACTGTTTACTGTATGGTAATGAGTCAAATGATGCGTGTATGAAAAAAGAAAAGAAGGGAGGAAGTAAGAAAGAAAGAAGGTGAAAAGGCTGGAAAGAGAAGATCACCTTTATCCTATTTGGCTTCTAACAAAATATCCGTTTTTAGTATCGTCTCGCCCTTCGATCACAAGAACATTGAAGGTCAGTGCTCAACTGGGAACGGCCCTTTTTTTTTTTTTTTTTTAATGCATCCCTATTCTTTTCTACTTTTGGAGTTTTATTCATACCATTGAACAATAAAGCCAACTTTTTTGTTTTGCACAAAGTTACACTGCATAAAACTCAACTATTTCATCCATCAACCATGGTAGAAAAGCGCTTACAAAATTTATACGTGGCTCGATTAGTGACGAGCGAAAGACCTTGTTTTGTATGCAATAAATTCACTCATGTTGTTCTTACATCAGCCGATGGTAGCAATGCCGATTGGTTTTACACCTGTAAAAGTCATTTAGGCGACTTTAATTTTTGTTCAAAAATAGGTGGAACCTCACCCAAAACAACAGCGAAACAACAGCAAGAAAAGAAGGAGGCTTCGTTAGCCAATAGACCACCTGAAAGTGACAGTATTGTAGACTTGGTATCCAATATAGGGTCTGCATGGAAATCATGGCGTGCTTCGTCCTCAAAAAAGTCCGAAGCAGAAGAGAAGGAAAAAGACGACAAAAAGCCAGAGAATGATAATGAGAAGGACAATGAGAAAAAGGAAAAAGGAACGGAAAAGGATGACGCTTCTTCTACTACTTCGACAGTGACAAAGTCACCAGCAGCGTCACCTTCGCCGTCTTCATCACCTCAACAGCCTGTGCGCTTTGTCATTCAACGTGATTATTTCTTTTTGCGTCAACGCGAATATATGAAGAAACAACAAAAGAAAGAGGCCAGCGAAAAGCTAAAGACATTACAGTTTCCAGAAGTGCCTAAAACGATACCTATAAATAAAGATAATACCGCAACGGACTGATATGTGCAGATTATAATACTTGCTTGGAGATTTTCATCCATTGTTTCCATTGAGTTGCATAGATTATTTTTTGGTTTTAAGATAATCATTCTAACATCAAGGATGTCATCCTACTAGCGTATTCGGTGGGTTGTAAAAGAGTAGTACTACTACTCATAGATATATGTAGTCAATAGCACCAGTATTATCATTCTACGCTCTGATTTTCTATACCCTGTACTATCTATTTCAAGTCGCTTCATCATAGTAAAGAAACCACTGTTTATGGCTCAAGATACTAGCTCACTCTGTAAAGAAAGGGACATAGGCATCAGCCTACTTTTTTTGGTGGAAGCGAATGGCTTTCCTAAAGTGCTTGACGAAGGAAGAGGACATCAGATACATGATAAGGTGACATGAATGGTTTTTAAGGGTGATTTCATCAGGAAAGCCAGATAGACGCTAAATAATAGGCTGGCTGTCGCCTTCTGCTCAATGACATATCTGATAATGGATGGTAAGGAAATTTGCGTTTTGTGTTCTTTTATCTCAGACACCTCCCTCCTTGCGCACGTCCGCCAATAAAAAGTGATCTAGAACCTTTCCTGCTTTCTTTAAGCTTTCCTTTTTTTTTTTTTTTTTTTAATTGGAACTGCTCTTTTCAAATTGTATATAAAATAGGTTTGTTGCTTTCTTGGGAATGAGTAGCTACGCCTACAACTCAAAGGAGGAGAGCACACCTTCAGCAAGCTTTCAAAAATTATGCCAACAATTGCTTGACGGCTCTTCGCAGAGCATAACGAAGCAGAACATTGAAGATTTTCGTGTTATTCTGCACATGATCATGCACGATTGTTCGAAAGCGAATATCGAAGTGAGTAATGCTTTTCATTTATTAAACTAAGGACGCCTCTTAGGGGCTAAACACTATTTCTCAACTTGTTAGGCAGGTAAAATATGGATTTTTGATCACTGTCAAACACCTCAACACATGTCGGCGATGCTTGAATATATCCAGACATTGGCTTTATCCCGATCTGGGCAGAAAGACAGAATACATATGGTTTACCTCGTTAATGACGTCTTATATCATTCGTACAGTGATTTTGTTTTGCAATAATTCGATACTTGGCATTTTTTGAGATTGCATTGTTTGACCATTCGAATTTTCCCTTCTACCAAATTTAAAAAACAAACCACCCCTTTTGGTTCAATTAGGACTCGCAAGCAGAAGGATTGGATGAAGGAAGCCATGGTACCCTTCTTGGTGCCTATAGTAAAGTCAGCGTATGATGCAGCAGACTCTCCAGAATACAAAGCCAAAGTGATGAAGGTATTCGTCCGATAGATTCATCTTCCTCTATGAGCATAGTTTAATGATGTATCATGCATAGGTGATCAATATTTGGAGTGACAAGAGTATTTTGGACCAGCAACTTATCAGTAATATCAAAAGAACTGTCAGTGGCCATGCTGCTGGCCTTCCAGCAGAAACAAACTATATTCAACAACAACAACAACAACAACAGCCAAAGCCCATACCTTCACCCTATACTACTACTCCATTGACGACGCATGCGGGGCTTCCTGCTCAACAGCCCCAGCCACAGCCACAACACCCACCAGTACTTCATCCGTTTCCGACTTCCATGCATGCTCCTCCTGTTGTACAACCACAGCAACAGCCAGCGTATCCACCCAATCCAATGTTCCTGATGCGTCCACCGCTCAATTTCCCGCCTCCACATCCACAACAACAACAACAACAACAGCAATATATGCGACCCCCCCCTCCTCCACCGTTTGGGTTTCAGCCTTATCCAGCGCCTTCATTTGGCGCACCACCGCCTGCTGCTGCTGCTGCCATGTATCAACAACTACCGTTTCCGCAGAGGCCGCCTCCACCTCCGCTCCATTTTATGCCTCCAGCACAACAGCAACAGCCGGTGACAGCTAACAGTAGTCACCTTCATGCATCTGCTCCACTCACACCACCCTCCAAGCCCTATCATGAATTACCTGCAGGTCTTATGCTTCTAGCAAAGGTTTGTTTAAATTTTTTTGGGGAGGGGGGCAGGGCTGGTACATGATGCCCAAACGAAAGCTTTTTTTTTTTTTCAGGAAAAATTGATCATTGGTTTTAATTATTTATTTATTCTTTTAGAGTGAGGATTATAGGCCGATGGATACTTCCAAGATTAAACCGATCCATTTACCACCACAACCTTCTGAAGATCTACTGAAAGCAATGGATGATTTTTACAAAGGTATTGAAGAAATGTCTGCCATGGATGACGATGATGCAGTGGTCAGTATCTTGGATGAAAAGAAAGCAACGGTTCATTTGGATGCTCAAGGCTGGGAAAAGGGGTATTTAGATGAGTTTATGCACATGATGGCACAGCGCAAGAAGGAGAAAGAAGAGGAAAGGAAGAGGAAAGAAGAGGAAGAAGAAGAAGAAGAAAGGTACAGAAGCGAGAGGAGAGGCAGCCGAGATCGAAGAAGATCGTCTTCTTATCGTAGCCATGAAAGAAGAAGAGGTAGAAGTAGTAGAAGTCGAAGCTACAGTCGAGAGAGAAGAAGGAGTCCGATCCGCGGAGGAGGACGAAGATACCATAGCCACAGTCGTAGTCGTAGCAGAGGAAGAGCCACCCATCGACGCGATGAGTACAATGATAGCCGTCATTATCATGATCGGTATGAGAAAGAGGAACGAGGCCGTAGCCGTTATCATCGCTATCATACCCCTAGCCCATCACGAAGAAGTCGCAGCTATAGTCAAAGCCCATCGCCTCCGCCTCGCCATCGCGGTAGAAAGAGTCCATCACCCAGGAGAAAGAGTCGAAGGTCGGATCGAAGCCGCAGCAGTAGCTATCATAGAAATAGTAGAAAAAGTAAACGATATTATGGTAGTCAAAGTCGAAGCCGAAGCCGAAGTCGCAGTCCACCTTCAGGTCATACATCATCGGAAAGAAATTATAATGTAAGAGAGGATAGTCCATCAGCCGTCGATAGAAGGGGCGGTCTAGGGTCAGGTCGTAGTGATATGGGCCCGCACGCTGGCTTGGGCAGTGGTGGTGGTGGTGGTGTAGGATTTGATCGTATGATGGGCGCATTACCGTCAGCATCAGCAGCGGTAACAGCAGAAAATAAGCGTATGGGATTAGGTAGTAGAACAGCCGCACAGCAAGCAGCAGATGAATATGAGAGTTTTAGACGGGCAAAGAGTAAAACATATAATCGACGAGAACCCTATCAGCCATTCACTTGTTATAAATGCAATAAGGTAGCTATCTCTTTTTTTTTTTTTGTGTGTGTGTTTTTTTCTTTATTGAACGGTGGGGAATAAGAATGTACTGAATCCATTTTTTTTTCTAATAAATAGGTTGGGCACCTTGCAAGAGAATGTAATAGTCTATGATGTTTTTGCTTATATCCTTTTCTTTCCTTTCTTTGATGATCTATGTACAGTTTTAATATCAATACTATTATATAAACCTTTTTTTACAATAAAAAATAAATAAAAAGCTGAATATATTAGCTTGTCATTTTAACATCAAAAGTCCACAAATCTCGTGCACAAAAGACATCTTGATCTCTATTATCAAAGGCAGCTACTGCCAAATTTCTGATTTCTTCCATCACCTCCTTTGCCTCGGGTGAGTCATCTCCTCGATATCTTGCGCTAAAATGGGTCAATATCAGTTTTTGGCAATTGATTCTTTTTGCAAAAGCTGCTGCCATCTGAGGAGTGGAATGACCATGCTCTTTTGCCCGTTTCTCTACGTCCTCAAATGTGGGAGGTGAGTATGGCGTGCGTTTGTTTTGTTTTTCAATCATAAAATCTAACTTTGTTAATGCATTGGTTGCTTCGTGCACTAATACGGCGGGGTTTTCTGAAGTGACAATCTTGGCCACGGCGGAAGGATCGTAGGTGTCGCCCAAGATGACGATTTGACGGCCTGGACGGCGTGGCGGTGGCAAGAGTTGGGTGCCGTCTGGCAAGGTGTAAGGTTGATTTGTACGCTGTAAGTCACCCAAGAGGGTCATTGGGTTTGACAGGTGATGCTGCTCTTTCAGGGCAGCGGCGTGCTTTTTTATGATGGGGATGAGAGCGTTGAGTTTACCCGGTGAGTCAGGCTCCGTAATAACATAGCCTAGTGAGGAAATGGAATGAAGGATGGGAGCGGCTTGTACACGATAGCCTTTTTCTAAAGCAGAGTGAAAAAGCGGTAATGCAAATACATGGTCACTGTTCAAGTGAATGTTTTCACCGGGCAACTCGTTGTTATGCAGAGAGAGGTTTTGATCTACAGGGTCGTCTTTGAATAACAGCTCGTGCACGCGGTAGGGTCGACCCAGATTAGAATAAGTCGACGTCAACGTTGTTCGAAGCCAGGATCGCAGTGGTGAAGGACCGTAAATATCGATAGGTATGCGTTGCTCGTCCTGACTGTTGTTTTGGTTGGCAGGATTGAGGTTATCCGTCATACTACATAGTAAAGGAGCTAATCCAAAGCAATGATCGCCATGCATGTGGGTAATGAAGATGCGAGTAATTTTTCCCATTTTCAGTTTACTTTTTTGAAACTGATGCTGTGTTGCTTCACCACAATCAAAAAGCCAGATCTCCCCATCCGTACGTAAGGCGATGGCTTGATGATTGCGGGTGGCACTGGGCTGAGCACTTCCAGTACCTAAAAACGTAATATCGAGTGCAACCACCATGATTATGTCATAGAGTGGCTTTTTCCGATAAGGAGATTTTTCTGTTGAGAATGATTAAAGGAAAATGCTATGTCGAATAGAACAAAGAAAAAAGGGTTTAGAAATTGAAATTTGCAACAGCTGATCTTATTGTTTCAAAATTTTCTTTTTTGTTTAAACATAAGCTAACCACGTCATTCGTGCACCAGCAAAGTAAATCAATCATATTTGGTGGCTCGAGAAAGTCTTTCCACTGAAACAGTAATGAGGATGAGAAAGTAATAGGGAGGATAGGGCTATGCGCGGAAAGGGATCAAGGAAAGACTTAAAGGTGTTACGAATTGCGCTCAGGTCAACAACCGAAGCATTACTCTCCTCCTTCCCTAGGTTACTAACGTACAACAATAAGTAAGCTTTGTTCGTACTGAATTTGAAAAGGTGAAAATTGCTATGTGTGTATGTGTATGTGTATGTGTATGTGTGTGTGTGTGTGTGTGTGAGAGAGAGAGAGAGAGAGTGTGTGTGTGTGTGTGTGTGTAAAGGTGCAGAGATGTATATGTGTGTGTGTGTATCTGTGTGTATTTGTGTATCTCTCTGTCTCTCATCCTTTGTGTATGTTGTGTGTCTTGTATACAACAACGGGATTAGAGTTGATGTAACGCAAGGAGCAAACAAGTGCAAAAAAACCCATAATATTACAGAATCAGGCTTTTCACCTATGAAAATTGATCACTAAATACGCAACGACTGAAAAGATGTAACTGGTGGATCCTTATACTTAAATTCAGAAAGCTTAAAAAATGCTAAGAAAAAGGAAAGGAAGGGGCCAGTCTTCATTTTTTCGCCTTTTTTTTTCCTTTTTTCCCTTTTTCTTGCCTTTTTTTTTCATATCAACATATATTTCTTTGGAATATTGTTGTTATTATTATTTATTCCTTTTAACAAAGACTGTGGAAAAAAAAAAAAAAAAAAAGGGGTCTTTTTTTTTTTTTTTTTTTTTTTGCAAAATTATACAACAAAAGGCATAAATTGAACCCTTATTTTCGTTGCTTTTTTTTAAAAAAGAAAAATATATACTTGTAATCTAACTATCTAGTTAGCAAGCTATCAGTTATATTGTTCACTTTCTTTAAACAGAAGATACAAAGTGTGAATGGAGAGCAGTCTGCATCAACAAGACGCTACTACAACTACTACTACTACTACTATGATGGATAACAACAGTCATCATGATTATAATACAGCTACAACATCACATCTTCATCAACTGTTTTTAGAAAACAGTAATAGTAACGACTTATTCAATTTGGATACCACGAATCATACTGGCAATACTTATGAAGATGACTTGATGTTACGCTCACCCTCGTTAAACCCTACTGCATCTTTGGTGCTCACCCCAGAATGGCATCAGCAACCCTCTTTTTATTTCAACGCCAATCATCCTAAAACGGTAACTTCTAACGTATCAACCATCGCAGGCACAGGTACTGGATCAGTAAGAATACAAAATGCAGCACGGTCGGAACGTGGTATCGCCGGTTTTGTGTCAAAGTTATATCAGTAAGTATAAAATAAAAACTCATATATATATAGTATGCTATTTACTGTTATTTATGTGCCTATTCTTGTCTCGTATCTTTTTCTCCTTATACATAAATAACTAAAAACCCGCCCCCCTGAATTTATTCTAATCATATTTCATATTTATTTCTTGTCTATATAGATGTTTACAGTCGAATGATGCTAATCAGAAGTATGCTCGGTGGTGTAAACATGATGGAAAAGACATGTTCATCATTGACAATATACCAGGTAGAAAAAAAAGAAAAAAAACTTACTGCATGAAACAGTCATAGTGACATACAATCCATCTAACAGCAAGACAATTGTTCCCTATGTCTAGAGTTTACGGAATTTGTCTTACCGCGACTCTTCAAACATTGCAAGTTTCCTTCATTTGTACGTCAGCTTAATGTAAGTTAATATAATCAAGCCGAATTGAAACCCTTTGTTTTCAGACTACAATTAAATGTGTACTCATCCCAATTTCAATAATATTAATAATAATAATTAAAAAAAAAAATTCTGTAAAACAGATTTATGGTTTTCAAAGAGATACAGATGCAAGAAAATCCAAGGATACAAAAGATAAAGAATCTTGTCGTTGGTTTCATCCATGCTTTAGACCTGGAAGACGCGATTTATTTCACTTGATACGACGAAAGGCTACTCGTTATTCTAGAAAGAAAAGAGTCAAGGCAATGACTTCTTCCGTGGACGAAGATCCTGAAACGATCCTCAATATAGGCTCCGGTGATGATTCAGAAGCAGAAGACGACTATAACAACAACAATAATACACTGCTAACCAATGCCGGTATGATACATGATAATAGTTTTATCATGGAAGGTACCGGTCATGATCAACCTCGACGTTCTTCTTCTTCGGCCTCGTCCGTTAATTTTTCTGTTCGAGCTATGGACTTTACCGCCAGCGAAAATACCACGACCACAACGAATACTGCATACAACACTATTACTACTACTACCACTACTACTACAAATACAACAGCACCGTGTGCGCTACCTATTACTCCTGCTACTGCTCCACCCATTCAAGAACAACATCTCCATTCACTGCATTACACTACAGAACCACTTACAGATACATCTGGACTCATGACGAATCAAGTTTCTATGAGCAATTTCCTGACCACTTACGGCCCTTTGACACCTACCATTCAACAGCCAGTTCATGGTGTACTGAACGAGGATCAGCCTCTATCAGATAATAAAGCCGATTCTTCCACATCTACTGCTATAACGCAGGGACAGCCATTCATTTTACAGCAACAACAACAACAACAACAACAACAACTGCATCCCTTAGGGCACCAACAACACCGCCAGTATCATCAACCTGATCTACGAATGCAATTATTTCATATGAAAAAACAGTACGATAGAATGCATGGTTTTTTTGAAGAGCAGCTCAACACTGCTCAAGTGCAAATTGATAAACAGCAAATACGTATTCAACAATTAGAAAGTGCTTTAGGTATCACAGTGACAGCAGCAGCAGCAGCAGCAGCATCATCATCATCATCATCAAAACCCTCTATTTCTGTGAGACCACCCTCTTTGGGTTACATAAACACAAACCCAATGGTGACTGATGGTACTACTGCAACCCCAGCAGCAACACCAACAACAACAACAACAACAACAATCAATGGACATCCCTTTCATCAGCCTTCACCTACAATAACAACAGCCAATCAAGTCCCTCTATATCATCAGCCAATACAGCACGTTAAAAGTAACCTCAGTAACGATGCTACAAATCATGCGTTTTACTTTTCTGTCAATAATACGAACAATAATACACTGATAAAATCCGAACAAGACCAGCCTATTGTTTCGTCTCAGCAAGGCTTGAATGAGCAACAATGGGTCACGCCAAATCCCAACTATTTAACAGCCAAATACAATAACGTCTCACCCTCTACTACCACGTCTCCGTCGTCCTCTACTTCAGCATATAACAATATCAGTAATAACCAGGATGCTATGCTATCATCCTATACTGGTGGCATGGTTACAAACACTACTGCTACTGATAATCAAACCACGGTAATGGGAGCATCCGACAATGCTAACTTGGAACCAGGTACAATGACTTTTCATGATTTTATGTAACAAAAAAAAAAAAAATCAAAAAAAAAAGAAAGCAAACCTTTCGCTTCTATGTTTTCCTTTTCTTTTTTCCTATTCATCTGTAAATTTTCTTAACTTTTTAGCTTTAACAAAAAAACAGACCCGCTATTTGATTTTTACTATTGACTCTAATCCCGTTATTAATACCACTACTATTAACATTACTTTCTTACTAACTACTATTTCCTTTACCCATTAAACATACTCTTTCCCTTTTTTTTCTTTTTTTTTTTTAACCACACATTATATGCACACGTAATTTCTCATATTGTTTTTTAAGTTCTATTTGCAGTAGCAATAAAATTGCCAGAAAATGGATCTATGTTATTATACTGTTCTTTATACATAAATCATCAAAGCATATGAGATCACTGAATGATTGATTGTTACTTTATCTTTATGCTTTTTACACCTTTCAGTTAACATTGCTAAACTAACTAAATGTAAGCAACTCCTTTTTTTTCGCAAAGGTAAAATGTGTGCAAGCCGGAGTATTTCTTCGTACGTAATGGAAAAGATAAATGGTAAGATTTTCCCTTTTGGGACAGTATTATGGTTATCCTTTCATGTTCATCTGTTGCACAAGCACAAACACAAGCGCATCCGCATACATCTAATCCTATTCGGTTATTTGTACTCTAAAGCTTTAGCTTTCGTTACCTCCACAAAAACAACATTTTGAAGGCTGGCTTGTGCACCTCCACTAAAGAATACTTGGCTAGGTATACTTTCGATAGCTGTGAAATAGTCATTTGGAATGCCCACACATGTTCTTCCCTCATTACAATAAATCCCTTGAGCAAAAAATGTTTACTCAAGCATTCAAATGCATTATAGGTTGTCATTCTTTGTGTCTGTGAACACTCATGGGAATGGTGCGTCGATTGTCATGCCGATAGTTGTTCATTGTCATAGGAGGATATTACTGCTGAACATTAGGTGACAAAACGGAGGTAAACTTTAAATGATACTATACTTAAATAGCAGGCTACCTCACGTGCAATATACGCTACAGGATCGTTCAGAAAGTCAGTCTGTACCCATTCACTTCCTATCCTATTGTAGCTCAATCCTCAACTTGACGGTAATTACCAATGCCCCACCAATCAAGAATAGCGTAGGCTTTACGCACTTTCGCTTTCCTTTTTGTTCAGTGCTCCTCTCGCTTGCGTTTATTGGTTCGTTCCTTTGGTTACTAGTGCAGGTCAGACCCATCCATATCTTTATTGTAAACAAGCCTGTACACCCATCTTGTAAAAGATACTGTACTTTTTTTGATCCTGCCGATCCAACATACCCGAACAAAACTGCAGGATAAGAGCCGCTGATACCTTACTGCATTGCCCTCTTTCTTTTACCTATAGGCTGGTGGATACGTTCTACGATATTTTTAGCAGTCTCCTGAATTGTTATAGAGAGAGAGAGAGAATAAGAAAGAATGGGTAAGAGCGTTCTGATAAGGTTTTGACGCTGTAACCTTCTTGTGCACATGTAGAAGCATCCGTAGAAACCCTAGACCATGGCATCTTCTAATTCATCCAGCAGTAAGTCTCACGTCCGTTGAGCAATCGAAACCCTTTTTCTTCGTAAAATTGATTCGCAACTCAAGTTGTTAAGCATGGATTGAAACAGATAAAATTGTGCTAGTGAAACGTTGCGTATCGCCATAATGTGTATAATTCTTGATATGATGGTCAGGTTTTAAACGAGTCATCATCATTGGTTAAACAACACTCAAGAGAGATATTTAGCATTAGAACATATATCAACCTACTACATACTTGGTTTTTTTTTTTGGTTTTTTTTCCTATCTATCGGAAAATCTTTCATCTCGTAAACATTGTAGGAGAATTGGGTACTATTTTATTGACTCTCGTAAACAGAGTATTCATTGACAAATGTTTATACACTCATCACTTATAGTTTTCTTGTATTGCTATCTTTCTTCACAGCTCTTTTGTCTTATACAGTATCCACGCGTTGCTTTTAATCATATAATACTGTACTGCTCAGTATAGTAGACTGAACAAGAATCAACCATTGAATAATTATATACTTCACCTCACTTATCTTACCTTGCAATGCTAATTTAATTCTTGACAACGTTGTTAAAGCGAGCTAGCAGTGGTGTAGCTCACAAGCCCTCAGATCAAATGTGGGGCAATTGTGATGTCTTTAATAATTACTTAGGCTAATTATACGCAATAATTCACCTAATCTATATTACGTGTATTTCCCTATACTCCTCATACCGCTCATAAGGTCTCCAATATGCAATTTTTTTAAACAGGTCTTTCGTTCCAAAAGATATATTAAAAAAAAAACCCTAAATGGTAACTCAAAATAAAGGCAATCAATATCTTTTTATAGTCTCGCTACTTCACTTAATCCACTATAATCCTTTAAACTATATTGATTTACAGTAGCAGTGTGGAAATCAATGTTGGTTTCTTTTTTTTATATTTTTCTTTGTAATGATACAAAAATGATGATACACGCACTACATACGAGGAGGAAGCAAAAAATTTGCCGGTGGCAGGAATCGAACCTGCGTCGACACGGCCACAACGTGATGTACTGCCACTATACTACACCGGCACCTTTTCTTCCGCTTTTCCATCACTTTTTTTGGACGATATAGGTACCCTAGAACACGTGACCACAACTTTAATAGCAAGTCAATCTACCATTACCACCCAAACCCAAGCAAAAGTCGATAGCCAAGGAGCCAAGACAGAACTATCAGTTCCGCAACCATCAACAAGTAGTTTGATACCAATTTCGTCCTCCATTGTCGACAAAAGTGCAAACGATTTTGCGATCGCCAACCATCAAGCATCCGCCAAGGAAAACACCGAACCAACATCTCCCACCACCAACACCCTCCAGTCAGCACAGCGTACTCAGAAGCGTTCCAATACTTTTATAACCGATTCACTACCTTCCGCTAAATTTTCTAAGCGACGCTTATCGGAAGTTTACCCTACCCTGTCTTCAGAAGACAACGAAGAATCTCGTATGCCCATGGGAAAAATGAATAAGAACCCCACAAAGAAACCAAAATCCACACCCTATTTAGGTGATACACAGCCTGCCATCGTGGAACACCATCCTGATTTAGGCAACCCTAATCTTTTTGGTAAGACCCACCCTATTGGAACGTCATCCCCACCAACAACCCTGCCAGCCGATGCTCCTGCATACATCGTTGACCTCTTCCAACTGGTTCAAGCCCAAAACAACAGGCTCAATCAACTGGAAGCTCTCCTTGCTGAGAATACTAAGCTCAAAAGTGAAAATGAGCAGCTGAAAAAACGAATTCATTTCCTCCAACGCGAAAAACGCCCCACACCCTCTCTTGTAGTAGACGATGATGCAAATAATAACATGCTACTCGATATTCCTACTAGAGAACCAAATGACTTTTCCTTTAAGTTACCCTGTCACACCCAAATCCCTTCCGATATCCCCTCATCTGACGCCTCTTTTCGAACAACCCAAGGATCTCAAGCATCCAAATATGCCACCGTCCCCGCCGCTACCCCTAGCACTACTACTACTACCAAAATGACACCGTATCAGGCAGCAGCTCATCGCGGCCTCAAGGCATCCACCACTGCTAAAAAATCCAGTATGAAAAAGCCGAACCCAGCTGCACGTAGGGCTGCAGCTCGCTCTTTCCAAGCCGAATCAGCCAATCAAGGCTTTCAATACATCTATCTCCCCAGCCGCGTTAGAGAGCCTCTCTCGGTCGTACGTTCCAAACTCTCAAAGCTGAATATCGATACCTCCCGCATTCTCGATATACAGTTTCCTGCCAAAAAGATCGTTGGCTTACTCGTCCACAATGATTATGCACCTACTATTCGTAACCGATTCCGTAAGGCTCGGCTTATCACCATTGATGACTTTGATCCCCTCTCCGCGAATGTTCTCCATCTCCCTGAACCTTGCTCCCTCTCTGACACCGAAAAAACCGCCAAGGCCCGCGAGTACCATCTTAACCGCTGTCTCCACGCTCTTGATTTCATTCGCAAACCCGTAAGCTTTGCAGTAGCTAAAACCTTTTTAGCCAACTCTTGGATTACAGACGATCATATCAAACAGCTTGTAGCCGGAACTCCCTTCTTTGACAAAGATTCCATAGCCCTACCCCGAACACAACAAATTGATATCTCTCACACTACCAGCTCTTCTTCCCCTACCACAGATGATGTTGAAATGACACCTCACGACAATGCTAACATATCCACTCCCGCTGCGATTCTTCCTTCAGGTGCCGGTGAACCTGCCTTACACCAATAATGAGTAGTCCATCGGTGACTATATCATGCTGGAATGCTAATGGCATTGCCAAACATACAATATCATTAATAACAGATCCACTTATGCACTCCACCCTTATATTCCTAACTGAAACTTGGCTACTTCCCCCATATAGGTATCCAACCTCCTGGCAACAATACCACACCTATGGCGTTCCCGTCCAGGGTGACGGATTTAGGGGCCAGCAAGGCATTACATTACTTGTTAATCCCAATTGTTCATATCCGATCACCCATTTACCATCATCATCCCCTTATGTTCTTTCATGCCAAATCTCAACCTTTTTGATTCACTGTCTCTACCTCCCGCCATCTATGCCCGACGACGACGCAATTGAAATACTACGCTCCTTACCTATTAATCCTCGTCGCAATCACACCAACACAATCTTCTGTGGCGACTTCAATGCTCGACACGCACAACTATTAGGCGATTCAAAATCCACTCAGCGAGGTTATGCCCTTGTCCAATGGATCCAAGCAACTGGCCTACGCTGCTGGAATGCCGAACTTACATATGGCCTACCTACGTACTACTGCTGCCGACGTAACACCTCTAATGGCAACATTTTTCAGAGTATCATTGACCTTCTGATCTCTACCGACAATATCCAAAAGCCCGAGCTTACTGTTCATACGAATATTAGCGCCGGCTCTGACCATCACCCTATCTCCTTTACTTTCCATAATCCACGCTCACCACCTCCTAAACGCAACCATCCACGTCGATTATGGAAACTTGGTAATTTAACCAAACCTCGTTGTACATACACTTCTCTTTTTGAAAATCGTATAGCCCCACTTAAGCTTCAACTCCAAAGAATCCTTACCCTTGATGACCTTCCCTCACCTCAAGCTACCATTAATGAACTTACAACCGACCTCAACAATATTATCTACTCTTGCCTAGATGACTCCATTGGCCGTCGTCCTCATACTATAGCCCGCAAGTCATGGTTTTGGACACCTGAGCTCTATCGACTAGCAGATCAGCGTGAACACGCCCGTACTCGTTGGCGAACCGCATCTGATTGTTTTTCAAAAGTGCGACTCTACGACCGATATATAGAGCTAGATACCACTTTCAAAATCGAATGTAAAAAACGACAAAGGCGCACTTGGACTGCTTTTTGCAACAAACTCTCTACAAGTAATTTTCTCGAGACGGTAAAGACTATCAACGGCATACGAAGAAGCCGCAGCACCACACCCCGATTTAACCATCCTGATGGCCCTGATCAAGCGGCTATATCCATGTCCCGACACCTTAGGAATATTTTTGCTGGTGACCATCTTCCAGCTGACCGCCAACCAATTCCTCCCAAGCCAACTGGACCCCATCCTTTTACTTTTGCTGAAGAACCACAACATGACTGCCCTTTCCAGGAAAAGCTAATCTCCACCATGATAAGGAAAAAATTGTCTCGCAACAAAGCCCCTGGAGTAGATCACATCCGCACGGAAATTCTACTTCCTATTGAAAAAGCACTGACACCCGTTATTACGCTATTGTTTCGATTATGTTGGAAATGGGCCTGTGCACCGTCTGACTGGACTATTGCTCAAGTAATCCCCATATATAAGAAAGGCGATCCTCTTGAGCCTGGCAATTTTCGACCGATTAGCCTCACCTCGGTTTTCCGCAAATTACTCGAGTTATGTATCCAAGAGTTGTTGACCTCAACTGCTCCCCCTCTCGATATCGTACAAGGTGGTTTTCGCGCCAACCGAAGCGCACTAGACCAAGCTCTTTGTCTCCATGAGCTTTGTGAACAACATGCAAAAGACCACTATGGTGAGCGACCCGTCCTCGCCTTCTTGGACATTAAATCTGCGTATGACACTGTCGATCGAGCGATTATTTGGCGAGCTCTCGAATTGCACATCTCTGCCCCACTCTTAGCCCTACTCCAAAGCCTCTTTGATGAAGTTCATATTGAAGTGTTAGTGCAAAATACGACCTCTCCTAGCTTTCATCCGGTCACCGGGGTACTTCAAGGTTCTATCCTCTCCCCCTTTCTATATTCGATATACATAAATAGTCTTCCAGCCTTTTTGAGAACAGCTCGTATCCCACCCAACAGAGCATTTGACCATCCAATCCAACGCCGTTTCAATGGTACCTGGATCAACAGCCTACTCTATGCCGATGATGTTGTCCTCATTGCCTCTCCTGACCTTATGCCCAGACTACTGAAAAAAGCTGAAACTCATTCTCATCAACTGGGATACCGCTGGAACCCTGCAAAGTGCATCATTGTCAATTCCCCCACTTCCCTAGGGAACCCACCTTTGATCTTATACGATACAGCTATACCTTCTGCAGAATCTTTCGTATACCTTGGCGTCCCCTTTAACCACCGAGGCAAACTAGATCCTGCCCTCCTTCTCCAACGCAATATTCAAAAAGCTCTCCATGTCATGCGTACTGTCCTACAGCCTCTAGGCCTCCGCTCTTCCTCCTTTAGCCGCCTTACAGCAACCCGCCTATATACAATGCTCGTGCGCCCTGTCATGGAATATGGCCTAGCAATATCCATCTTTCTCAAACAGCAAATACTCCAGCTTGAGAAAGCTCAAGATCACTGTCTTCGTATCGTCTTTGGTGGTCACTCGAAAAGTTCCACAGCCGTCTTTAAACATATGACTAACACCCCATCCATGCAAAACAGAGTCCAACGGCTAATTTTCAAAATGATCTGCCGGGTGTACCATCTACCGGACGAAACTTTATTGAAAACCATTCTATCTAACTGTACCTCAGCTAACTACCGCTGGCCACGACTCCTCAAATATAGTATACTCTGGAACAGTCTCCCTACTGATACACAACGCCGCTTAGAGATCTACAATAAATCATCGCAACAAGACCAACATTACCGTCAATACCGACAATCTGCCCATGAGGATATACTCAGCCGCACTCCCCCTCCTCCACCTGTCCTGTTATCGGCATGCCGATATGATATTGGTATCGATCCGATTCTCTATCTGCCAATGACTACGTTTGACCGTAGTCGACTTCTCCGATGGCGCATGGGTTGGCTACCTGCTCGCCCCATAAGTTGCAATCGATGTCAAGCAGCTCATGCCTCCCGTCAACATTTAATCAATTGCCTGGACGTTGCTAACCGCCTACAAATCTCTCCTACGGCAACACCTAACCCACTCGATTATTTCCTAAATGAATATCTACCAACGAAAAAACCAGCAACTGCGCCTTCTCAACATATTCGACCGCTCACACCCAAACAACAATTTCTTGTCACTCACTGGCCGATTCTTTGCGAGATTATGTTGGAGATTGACCAAATCTGCCATCCTACTGAAACCTTCACTGGAGCTGCCCTAAATACCACTGGTATCCCGCTGCTGAAATGGTATATCACTATTGCCGATTCTAATACACCATAATTTCCATATGCCCTCAATAACACAATAGTAACAACAAAAGACAAAAAACAACAAAAAAATAGAAAAAAAAAAAAAAAGTCCCACCCGACAAGAACCAAACAATCAACCCCGACACTGACTTTGAATTCTGCTACACTTGTACCTCTATTCTACAACGGAAACTCTGATCTGATCATGCATTTTACCTAACGCGACTATTAACCTTTTTTTTAACCAACTGCTTCATGCGGTTTGTCTTTTTTATGCATACTTCTCTACCTCTTATATAGTCTTAAGTTTTTACTCCATATAATCTTTTTCTTATTTCTATCTAAGTATGCTCCAGTGGTATCCTTTAATCTCCCCTGCCGGGATCCGGAAACATATCACGTTAAATAAAACCTACCCATTTGTCTATACTACACCGGCTTTTTTTATACCACGATACTGAAACAGCTATATATTTTCATTTTACGTGTTTTCACATGATTTTATGGTCCGGAACAACATCTGTTCGGATCGTATAACTCAGAATTCGGATGGTAATACAAAAAGCAGCTAGCAGCTCTCTGCAGTACTCCACAGAATTCGTACATATCACTCAGTGTTCAAAATATATACAAGGTTATACCTCTTTTTTTATGACGAGACATCATTGCTATATTATTGTAGGGCAGTTTGACAAAGTGCTAATTGAGCTACTGAAAATTACCAGAATCATGAACGTGTACACTGATTTGTGACAGTGGAAAGCGCTCCCATTGGTCCCAAAAGGATGGTTTCGGAGGCTGAAACTGTAAAGATGATTTAAAAGCAAAAAGTGGGGTACAGAAAGGGGCAAAAAAAATAGAAAATAAAACCCAGGTACATATTGTCATAAACCAAAGGTAATTTGAAAGTAGCACTAAGAATGGATATAAGCAAGGATCAATTGGCTGAAGCTGAAGTCCGAATAGGTTAACAAAAGAAGTAACGATTGAAAGAGGCTCTTCCTTTTTTGTTTTCTTCCTCAGCTATTCATCTTTCTTCACCTATAATACTCTCCTTTCATTTATCAAATCAACAGAGAAAAGCATCATTTTTTTTTTTATTTTTTTTTCTTTGCTCTCCTTTCATTTCAGCCCTTGCCTCATCACAAAATGCCATTAAGGGCAATTAAAACGATAGTTAATAAATTATCAAATCAGTATTACAATTATGGAAAAGCAGTGGCCGCAAGAGCCTACTTGTTATTGATAACATCATTACTCTTTATAACTTATTTTTCATTACCAGTCATTCGAACATACACTGGTAGCATAGTTATACCAAATCAACTACAGCATCATCAGCTACATTCTACGACTACGACTAACACAAAAGCAGCAGTATCAATAGATAATTCGGACGTTCAAACAGTACGATCACTGTTAAGCACACAATCGTGGCACGCATCTGCTCATGTGCAATTTCACAATTTCACAACTAGCAGACAAGCACCAAAAAATTACTACTTAGCACAACAGATTCAATTATCCTACTCCAATAACAGGCGCATTGACTATAAATTGATTCAGCAAGCAAAAAGAATTTTGGAGAGCCTGACAACCACTATAATCAATTTCAACGGTATATATTCTACACAGCCTATCTCTTTAGCAACAATATGTTTTAAATACAATGGTCGTTGTTTGATTCAATCGCCAGCTTTTTATGATTTCGAGAATGAGGAGCAATGGAGAAAGTTAACACACAGAGAAAGTTTCGCAAATGTTCGTAAAGACTTTCCTACCACTCCATTTGTAACTTACGCTAATCCACAGTTCGACTCTCAAGGCAATTTCATTGATGCAGATGCCATTGTCTTGACGTTTGTTTTAAATCACACTACTCAATATGGTGACAGCCTTTCAATTTGGAATAGACTTTTGAAAGAAGCAAAAACTAAACATAACATAGTGGACCTACAAACGTCTTACGAGCAGACGACTTTACAACAAGCTGTAACTGATGATATTGAAGATGAAATGCTCTATGCTGGTCCAGCAAATGCTATCCCCCAAATGATAGAATATAAGGTGAAGTAAAAAACTTAAGAAAGATATCACTGAATAGAAAATGTCAAAACTGAAACATTTTCTTTTTTTTTTTTTAAAAAAAAAACGGTTTCAGTTTAATCTATTTTCTTATGATATATCGTATAAGGTACAACTCTCCATTGTAGCTTATTCGATCATGTTCTACCTCGTTTCCTTAGAGTTCGGAAAGTCGAATTTAGTGAAATCAGGCTATACATTTGCTTTAGCAGCTGTATTCTTGTCTATCGCTTGCTTTACCACCACTCTTGGAATTTTTACCCAGTTCAGCACGTCAACATTTCAAACAGTTCCATGGTATCTGTTACTTTTGATTGTGAATATCGCGTGTTTGGAAAACATAATTCTGCTTACAAACGCCGTTTTGGATGCTGGCTGTGATATGATTGTTGTAGAGAAAATCAGTAGAGGTAAAGCTCAGAACAAACATAATAAGCAGCTTTCAAAGCCATTGCTTGAAAGGAGTCCCAAATTTGTTATGCTAACCGTTACCTCCATAGGTTTGCAAAGCGTTGGCATGCCTATGACAATAACTTTAATTGCCGAACTATTTATCTTAACGCTTGGCACTTACATGGATTCGATGTTAATCAGAGAATTGTGCACTTTCGCGAAGCTTGCTTTGGTAGTCGATTATATCCTACAGATGACTTTTGTCATTGCTATATTAGCGATTGATATAAGGCGAGTAGAGGTAAGTCTTATCGCAAAGTGTAATAATCATGACAAGTTCCATACTTACAAAGAACATTACAAATTTCTAAAAGCTGGCTGACCTGGATGATCGCCAAGTGTCGAAAAGATTGCATGAGCTTGCAGGAATTCGGTCAAAAAAACAACAGCAACTTCCAGCTGACTTCTGCCCGATTCAAGAAACTGTAAACAAAGAAGATGCAAAGTCTTGTGCTGAATGCAAAGAGTTCAAAACCCATCGCGTTTTTAATGCATTTATGGTAACTGTTGCTTTTAAATTTCGAGTATGGTGATTGATACTCATTTTACGGTTTATCATTATTTAGATTTGCTTGATCATCCTTACTCTGACAGTCCTTGGACCAAAAACATACCAACAGCATGACTTATCACTAACAAAAAAAAATGATCTCATTCACGAACAACTTAAAGTGAAGCAACTTTCAGATCAATTTTGGTCTATCATAAATCCTCAGAAAGACATCACCTGGCTCCAAATCGAACCAACACACCTATTTATTTACGGTAATGACATAACCGAAGTTCAATGGCATTTCGAGCACTTGCAACATGTTTATCAACTTACTTCAGCAGGGTTCAAAAAATACACATCTGCGAAGAATCATCATTCACTCTTCCGACTGTTTATCTTGTCAACTTTACAGCATGTATTTGAGTTTGTTATTAGTATCAACTTTCCAATGCTCTTTCTATGTTTGGCGATGGCAGGTGTTGTCAGCTGGATGACACCAAAATGGCGGAAAAGATGGTTGGTACCTCTCTTGATTAGGTTGTTTCTAGCTGTCTTACGCTGGTTTCCATCGCCCTATTTGAAGCGAATGTACAACCACATGTTGCATCTCACAAAAAAGAAGCCTTATTCTGGAAAGGGAGAGAGCAATAAAGAATACGACGCAGATGGTATTCATCACAGAGGCGCTATTACAATGCAAAATATATTCAATCAGCAGCAATATAGAACAAATGTGAAGCGAGTACAAGTACATACATTATTCAACCAGCATACGACCGATATCCAAGGTATGGATTCCAATGCAAAGCACAGTCTAGTATCCGTAGGTCAAGATGGCAGAATGGTTTTATGGAATACTAAACAAGCAGCCTGGATGGCTCGACTGGATAAGTTACAAATAGAAGCAGGTGGACTGTTACGAGCTACCTTAAACCCGCATTTTTATAATGTTCGTATGAATAACACCAACAGAACAGCAGCATCATCTAAAATTACAACGCGTCAACATTTGCTAACACAGCAAAAGAACAAAAAGAGCTCATCAGCAACAAAGTTTTCAGATGTCATCACTTTATCCAAAAGCAACCTTTCAAAACCTCGCTGCGTCAAAACTGACCAAGGGAATAAGTGGATAGCTGCTTCCTTTGATGATGGAGTAATTCGAGTTTGGGATATTGGTACCGGTCTACTCGTACGCGAGTTAGACGCTCATCCACATTCACGACCTGTTGAAGTACAGCAGGAACAAGCCATTACTGATGTAGGTGGTAATCATTTCTCATCCAACTCAATGTCCACTCGAAAAGCCGGTTTTAGCTTTCGTAGTTCTTCTCAAAAACTGTCTTCTCCTCTGTTGGAAAGTAAAAACCACTCTTCTTCCTCTGCTAACAGTAGCAACTCACACACTACACAATCGAGCATAAATTCCGTAAGGCGGAAGAAAACAAAGGTCGATCATATCTTATTCATACAGTTCGTTGGTACCATACCCGAGTTCTGCCATCCATCTATTGCCGAAGCTGCTGCTCGATGCTCGGATATCGAGATATCTCAAAATTTTCTCTTATCAGTACATAAGAGTGGTACTTTACGTGAGTGGGATATACTCACAGGTGAATGTATTCACACTATGAAAACCCAGCATTTGAAGGATATCACTCAACTTCACGTTGTTGAATCAAAAGCACTTCAAAGAAAGTTTGGCATGACCTGGATTTTCACTGCATCCAGAGATGGCACTATCCATTGCTGGGAGCGCTATCTAAATAGTGGCAGCAATGCCACATCAGCGACATCTATCAAAAATACCATCGTAGCAGTTGATGACATGGAAGAGTTGAGCCAACAAAAAGTAACCCGTTGGTCTGTGCTTTATACAGTGAAACTTGATTTTCCAATCACATGTATTGCTACCGAAACGCCTGTAGGTGGAATGGGTATTTTGGTGACTGGTTGTAGTGATGGTACAGTGAAAGTTTGGAATTTCGAAACCGGTGAATATGTATGTACATTATCCTCTGGAAGGGCTGTCCAACGTAAACTGAGTGGTAGGCAAACCTCAGCAGATGCATCAACAGTCCTTTCTAGTAGGAACGCTGATCAAAGTACCATCGGCGGGCCTATTCGTAAATTTGCTAAATTACCCATTCGTCAAACTTCCTCGCAAGCAGCCACAAGCAGCTTTTCAGCCTCATCAGAAGAAGAAGTTGAAGAGTTTGATAGCAGTTATGTCTCTTCAGGTGACACAACTTCATCTGCTACGTCAACACCATCTTCAGGAGCCTTGGGTACGACACGCTCCCAACGACGCTTTACTTCAGCAGCAGACCATCGCGGTGCTGTTCTGCAAGTGACAGTCACTCGATATTGTGAAGTAGAGAATGGGCCAGGGCTTTGTCGCGGATGTGATACTTGTTTCGGCAATGGATTCTTGATTGCCTCTAGTGGTGCTGATAACAAAGTGCACGCTTGGCGTTTAGAGCGTGCTGATTCTAGCGGACATGAAGGTTCTTGTACTCTATGTACAAAGGATTACCATCGTAAGCAATATAAATCAAATAGCGGTAACCGAAGTACAAGAAGAATTGGAAGGAGGAGGTTTTCTGTCAGCAGCAGTGGAGGAGATGATGTGGCTAATAAAGCAGTAGCAGCTATACCAGCAACAGGAGTAACTCATGATGGTAGGAAAAGTAGGAGTAATAGAAGAAAGACAGCAGCGCAACAACATCAAACAGATAGCTGTCTTGATGACAATGAACGTAATCACTCGCCAGTAACGACAGCTCGGAAACGCAATAATGAAACCTCCGCAATAAATGGAATGACTGATGAAAGCAATACTATGGAACTACTGGATATCGAACAACTAGCCGGAGACGTCAATATCGTGCTGAAACCATCTTTTCTTGGGAAAATACAACAAACAGGCGGGAGGGGCGTTGTATTTTGTGATAAGATACTAGCGGGCGTTCGACGTACACAAAAAGAGTCTAATAAGCAACATAAAAAGACCACCGGACGAATGGGAGAATGGGAAGTTTGGTTTGCTTCTTTACAATATTATGACCCTGCTATTTCAAAAGTAGATGGTGAAATCAACTTTAAAAATATACCAGTGGAGTCATTTATACTTGATGATGATCGCTTATCAGATACTCAAGGCGGCAGTGCTGCTATTGAACAGGATGCCGATCAACACTCGACACATCAATTGAAGCATAGCTTGTTAAGCCTATTCAAACCAAGTGCACAATATGATGTTAGCAAAGACCCTCATCAACAGCTCCGTCACAGACGGATCCATGCATGTACTTCTGGAATAGAAGAAACTCGTACAGAAAAACGCTTCGAGCTGGATGAGGGTATTTCCTTCGATAATGAGGAAGACGGCAGTTTACTTGAAGCAAGCGAGAATTTACCATTTACTACTGTGCGTCACATTATTCCCCTGGATGGTTCGGGCCTCGCTTGTGATTTTGGTAATTTTATTAAGCTTGTACTTCTTGATAAACCAAGCTTAACAGAAAAAGAATACTTAAAACATTCTCGCAATCTAATGGAAGACCACAAAAGCCGACAAACGGTAATTGAAGAAGCATTACTGGAAAATAGTGCTGAAGAGGGAGAGCAAGAAGGGGATGGACGTACGAAATGCCAATGCAATCATAGCAAAGACACCTGTTCACCTGCTAACAAAGGAAAGAACGGTTGTTGTGGAGGCATCAATAAAGAGGAGAATGGGGGTAAATGCTGCGGTGGTACAAAATATCGAAAGGCCGTCATGACTGAAAGAGAACAAGACGAAGTTCATGAAAAACGAATGCGTCGACAGCAACAACAGAAATCACTGCTTTACAAAACAAGGCGGATTGACGGATCCGCACCACAGGTAACAATTGACGAAGGGAACAATATTTGCAGCGGAATTCAAAGCATAATGGAATGTTCATTAAGAAATAACTGTTCAAAGGCTGATAAATGTGCTTCCAAAAAAAGATCAGGCTACTTCTTCCAGTAAAACAATAACTTCAACATTTAGCAGCTGGCTGTAAAACCTTTATTATCAACTTTCTTTACCCTATTTGCTCATACCCTATTATTTTCCTTAGCACTACGTGTAATATCTTAACATTTTGCTGTTTGCGTTACAGAAATGATTTTCAATAACATTATACTACTACTACTACTGTATCTGATTTATTTTAGACACTTTCAGTTTTATTGTATATCAATCAAAGTCTAACTCAGATATTTATAAATCTTTTTTACGTGGATTTAGGCAATTGCATGATTTAAGGATAATCTGTAGTTGATTAAGACGTGTCTTTGGTAGTCTTTGGCAATAGCATTGTCGCATATTTTTTAGAGATATGTTTAGCTACCCATGATGGGATAGTGAATTATAGCTTGTCTTGTAATCTTCTATAATCCTATTTAGAAACCGTTGTATGTTTATACAAGGGTCTTCATATCATGTCCTTCTTTTTTCCTGCATAATCATAGTGTCCAATGTCCGCCAAAAAAGTCAGAGACCACTAGAAAGAAAAGCTTTAAATCAAACAGCTCGAGTCGAAAGAAGTAAACAAACATTATCAGACTGCATCTGGTACATTCAGTTCTGTTAAAGTCATCCTTTACAGCGATATGCAAACACTGTGGGTAGCAAGCCAATTAGCTAAAGGTTCGTACAATTGTCTTATCCAAAAGAGCAATAAGTTCTGTTCCAATATCTCAAAAAGATCGTATGTATTCACCTTCTACCTTTTAAATAGATTATAAAGAAGACTTCCAGATAGAATTGGATAAGGCAAATAGCGAAGATTTCGTAGAAAGTAGAAAACCAACAAAAGACGTCTTACTAACTACAAGGTGAGGAAGAAAAACTTTTTCAACGAAATGTTTCCAGATGCGTATCAAACTTTCACAGGAGAACTGCTTTTGGAATCGGTATTAAGAGCAGCTTATGCTCCCGACTTTATGAACGCATCTTCGGCAAGTTATCTTCTGAGCCCAGCTATTTCTCATTTACTCAATCACTGAGAGTATGAACAAATTTCAGGACGCGGATACTTGTCGAAAGTCTAGATATGATTGATAGGGTGGTGCGGGAAAACAATAATCGTCAATTTTTTACCAGTCAGCTAATGGGAAGCAGCATGTATTCAATTGAATGCGAAGTATTCGATACTTTCGACTACATCTTTGAATGGAACAAACCTCAAGATGTATGTTCACATCCAACGTCGCCATACAAGCGTCCCAATTACTATTGAAGATCGATATAAGTGGATTATTTGGTTTGAGCTGTTGTCATTCTCAGCTATTTCATTTGAAAAATAGGATAAAGTCAGAGATATAATGATCAAAGGGCGAAATAGATCAATAACAGTTGATGTTGAGAAAACTGTTAGCAGAGTATTGAATTACGACGAATAGTGTTTACTTCTTTAAGAAAGCTGTAATCATGGCCAGATAAACAATTATGCAGTTTAGCCTGTTTAGCAAATGAAAATATGTAATTCTATTGTGCATTTAAAATTAAGATGACCTTATTTATCATGTCGTACAAGTTGTTTGCTCGCCTTTAGTAAGTTTTAAGTCGGCCGCCTTAAGAAGAGGCTTTGAAGTTGACCTTGTAGGGCTGAATTTTTTCTGTAAAAGTCTAAAAAATTATATTTCTATTAGTCGAAAACCATTTTTTATATAATCGTCAATTACAATATCCACCGGCCGGACTGTACACGTCGTTTTCTACAATGAATGCATTTCATTATCTGTCCCTGCTCATCTGGCTGGCGGAGCTAAAATTTCTATTCCTAAAAGGAGAGGGATCAGTAAAGCCGTTCTTCTTTTTCGCAACTTCGCTTGATGACTTCTGTCTTCATGCGGATCCATCGTTTACGATATTATTATTTGATCAGAGTCGAGTCTTTCTTATATCATATCAACTTGAAAAGAGTCAATTCTCCTCTTAGTTGTAGGTAGAATCAATTTCCATATAAGAATCGAGGGTCACCGTAATATCTGGTGTTAGAATACAATTGATATTCTTCATTTGTTACCCAATAGTGTTACGTGTCCCAACTTATTCAACCTCAGTGTATTGAGCATTATAGAAAAGTCTTACTGACGCTTCAACCTTCATTCTCGTAGTAAGAGGTACATTTTGATCATTCCCTCGTTTGACGATATCAAAGAGTCACGAACAATGAAATTAGAGACTTGTCATTGTATAACATAATGAATATGCGAGATTGATCTACCATCCAATGAAAGCTTGCTCTCCTTAAATACAGTACCTGACTGAAGCAAGCCTGCTGCTTCTTTCTCTCTTTAATTCTAAAGAAATCTAATCAAAATGAAAGCTTCCAATCGAACAGACTGCACAGCAAGAAAAAGACTGATAAAACCAAAGACGCAATTAATGTCGACAAAATTGCAAGTAGATATAATATCACTGAGTTTTGATACAGAGGACAACACATTAATCACAATCTTTCCAGCAAACATTGTTGTAAGCTCAAAGGATTTGTATTCAATGATCGAGAAAAAGTCTGACCGTCTCGAAGTGGCTAATGATGCGTATATACTCCGGAACGAAATTCTCGAAGCAATTCACAACTTTTCTATACAATATTGTACTGCAGCTACAGACTCTAACGAGTGGAATGATTTGGTCGAACCACTATTATCCGAAACCAAACGGCCCACGAACGCCTTCATTTTATATAGCAACGCCCTTAGAAGGAAGCTTAAAGCCTTATTTCCAAAGTATACCAATTGTGAGGCATCCAAATTTTTGGGTGCTATGTGGAAATCCATTAATAAGGACATCAAGGATAGCTATATTAAGCAAGCAATAGAGTGTAGAAGACTACACAAGCTGAAATATCCCAATTTTGAATACAATATCAAAAAGGAAACAAACACTGGAAAAGCAATATCAAGCCTGCAGGATTCGCCTACGGATAGCACCAGTATTGACTATAATGTTGACTTGATAATGTGCGGTCCAAATATTGTGGATGGAATACAATTGGATGGAATACCAGATCATCTGTATTTCACGGATAGTTATTTCGAACAGTTGACAGAAAGTCATCCGCAATCTGTTAGTAACGATGGATGGAACGAAGTACACAACTTAATATCAGCATTCTTTCCTACAGACATAGATCAAAACCTTGTTATCGATGACGAGTTTTGGACGAGCTTGGCCAGTGAAGGCAACACTCCTAAGCTGGGTACTACCATTTCTGCAATGAATAATTACACACTCTAGACAAATCTTAGAAAAATACTCTGACTTCAAAAATAAATAAGCTCCGCTATGTGCCTTAAAGGCCATTGATATGCTTTACTGTCATAAATTGATTTTTTGTTTCCCTTTCGTGCCGTTAAAAAAATCAATGAATTCGAGAAAAGAAAAGTCGCGTCAACTCTGGGAGAATATAGATTGGGACTCTGCTTTGTACTGTAAACAAAACTGTTGTATCAGTAGGCTCGTACTGATTTATTGAATTACTTCACAGCTCAAATAAACCTGCTGTCGTCAATGCAACACTCAATTCCTTAACAAATGAGTTTGATGTGGCAAGAAAGACCAGACCTCACTCTAAATTTGACTACATGTCTTCACGCACATCCACAACTTCGAGATCTACCTCTCAGCAAGGCTGGGGTGAAGCTCCTAATGCTGCAAGTGTTTGGTCGTTCGAGGAAACTGAGGCTGTGCCAACTGACAAATTCAGTTCAAAGAGTGCAACAGCTACATTTCGCTTAAACTCTGAAGTTGATGATGACCCTCAATTCAGCGAAGTGATTGACTATACTGCATTTCGTCAACAGGAAGTAATACCTGATTTTGATGATATTATAGTAGAAGAAGACGAAAATGAAGGTCGTAGCTTTCGTGACCCGTTACCGAACATACCCATCAACAAAGTGA
Organism: Mycotypha africana; assembly: GCF_025528875.1. NCBI lineage: Eukaryota > Fungi > Mucoromycota > Mucoromycetes > Mucorales > Mycotyphaceae > Mycotypha > Mycotypha africana. The sequence goes on from NW_026515730.1 coordinate 1,359,139, forward strand.
AATCTTCTTACGATTCCATTGAACAATACCTTTACACTCACTTTGAACTAATGAGACAAGATTTCTTAATACCTTTGCAAAAAGCTATAAAAGCGTATAAGGCTGATTACGACCTTGTGAAAGATAAAGAAGACATTTCATTGTCAATGGAAGGATTGTCGGCTCAAAGGCCGTATCGTCTTTATGAGCATGTAAGTTCGGAGCACAAGTATATCATTGTATCAATTTTGCCTCTTATACCTGGTTTCTTCAGGTACATTTAAACGCCATTGTATTTGGTAGTAGGCAGCCACTGTACAGAATTAGTTTCCGTTTACCATATTATGTCAGAGTGAATTGGACACAGTCAAAAAGATTATTACCTGGTTCTTTGGTTTTATTGTCAAAGGATAATTTTGATCAGGATTTAAAAATTGCGACAGTAGTTAACAGAGAGGATGAACCTATGAGAGGCCCTAGTAGGTTTGAGTACATGATTGATATATATCTGGAAAGAGACAATGAGCAACAACCGCTTGGGTTTGGAGATCCTTTATCTCTTGAAGAAACCTCCTATGTCATGATCGAAGCAACTGATGGTTACTTTGAAGCCTATCGACATGTGCTGAATGTTTTCAAAAAAATCAAACCAGGGGATTTACCTTTTTCACAATACCTTGTCAATTTATCAAACGATGTTATGGTTCCTCACTATGCAGCCAGAAGACGGATATATGATATAAATGTGAACAAAAGAAGTCAGTATGAACGTTGGCCTGTCGATATCACACAAGAATGGCCGTTTTACAATATTGGCATGGACAGGACGCAAATGGATGCTCTTAAAACTATTCTGTCTCATAATCTCTCTATTGTTCAAGGTATACAATACAAGTATATCATGAAAGATTGCCATTCATTACTGATCGCTAAGATATATTGCTTCAGGTCCTCCGGGAACGGGTAAGACTTTCGTGGGTACATACGCCATGAGAGTTCTTCTAAATAATTTTGATGGCTCAATTGGACCAATTATTTGTATATGCCAAACAAATCATGGTACGTAACATTAAAAGCGTAAATCCCAAGCAAATGCCAGGCTAACTTACAACACCATGAATACAGCTCTGGACCAATTTTTAGAGCACATATTGAGTCACTGCGACGAGATTGTAAGAGTTGGCGGAAGATCCAAATCAGAGCTGCTCAAAGAGCATACCATGTATGAACTAAAGAAAACACACGAAAGACCTCGTGGTATCGGTCGTTTATATCGAAGCAGGGATGAAATCACCAAACAAATACGGGAAACGCTGGTCGAACTATACGAAGAGCCTTGCGTGGATATTGACTTTGTAGCCTCTATCAATGCGTTGAGGCCTCGTCAGATTGAGGCGTTGAAACGAGTTGGTGAGAGGGAAAAAGGGACGTCTGAGATAAGGGAACATGAATCTTTTGACACTGTCGGTAATGATTCGGATGACGATTGGGTTATCAGTTCTGTTGAACCGACACCTTCTAAAGTCAAACCCACAAAATCGTTCAAAAATAAAAGAAACAAAAAAAATACAATCAATAATGATTGGTTAGGTGGAAATCCCAACCATATATCAGAAAACAAGCAGAAGCAAACCAATCCAATAGAATACTGGTTGCGAGACGCAATCGAATACGTTGACAATCAAAGAAATATGTCTACAATTGCGGAACGGCTGAAACAGACCATTTTAGAGCAGGATAAAGGTTTGATCTACGATGATATTATAGATGAAAAAGAAATAATCGAAGAAGAAGAGTTACAAGATGTGGTGCGAGGTTATCAAGGAGACGATACGGACTCGAATGAATATAAGGATGACTTTATACAGATTGGCAAAGCATATATAAGGCAAACTGAAGTGGCTATAGGCGAACGACCCGAAAGAAAAATTATCAATTATCAGAAAGTCAAGCCAATGTCTATGCTTGAATCTGGCAACTTTAATATATTCGGTAATACTGTGAACGAAAGTGAATTAGACGAGAGCATCACCAACATTTCTCTTGAACGGTGGATGAAAGAAGATGATGTGTCTTTATGGCCATTACCTGCTCGTTTGAAGGCCCATAAAGTCTGGATCGATCAAAGAAATATGGCTTTAGAGTTGAAACTGAACAATTTAATGCAGCGATATTTGGGATTGTCGCAGGAAATCCGTAAAGTTATGGCAGCGCATGAAGCAAAAATATGTCGACAACATCGTGTTGTTGGTATGACCAGTACTGCGGCAGTAAGTACATTTACAATTTCACGGTAGAGTTTTTATTATCTGATTTTTCTGAAAATACTAACTTTCTGATAGGCGAAGTATCACGATTTACTAGCCGAGATCCGCCCTAAAGTAATGGTCGTAGAAGAAGCCGCAGAAATGCTTGAATCTCATATTATCTCTGCGTTGACTAATTCCTTGGAGCATTTAATTCTTATTGGGTAATATATTGCTTGTCTATTTGCTATAAGAATCTGTATTGTTGACCTTGTTTCCATTCGATAGTGATCATCAGCAGTTGAGACCGTCGACAGCAGTGCACGAATTGGCAGAAAATCATCACTTAAGTGTTTCCTTATTTGAGCGCTTAGTTATAAACAAATTCCCTTTCACCCGTCTTTCTCATCAGCGGCGTATGCGCCCTGAAATACGTACGTTAATCAACCCTATATATAAAGATCCACCGCTCAAAGATCATCCTCAAGTACTGTCGTATCCTCCCATTCGTGGAATGGATCAATCTTTATTCTTTTTGGCACATAATGAAGAAGAAACAACCATCAGTGAATCAGCTTCTAAGGTTAACGAGCATGAAGCTAAATTTACGGCTAAACTATGTGTTTACCTGATGCTTCAAGGTTACCAAGCAGAAGACATAACAATTATTACTATGTACTCTGGACAAAAATCGCTCATTAAAAGATCTCTGCGTGACGAACGACGCCCTGATATTGATCTAGACTTGATACACGTTAGCAGTGTCGATGGGTACCAAGGTGAAGAGAATAAGATCATCATCTTGTCACTTGTTCGCAGCAATTCGAACGGACAGATTGGGTTTTTGAGAACTGCAAATCGTGTTTGTGTAGCTTTATCTAGAGCGCAGCATGTAAGGTTAATTATGATGCTAATAGTAGTAGAAGGTTCTAACGCGATATACTTTTAGGGTTTATATATTCTGGGAAATGCACGGTTGCTCTGTGAGAGAAGCGACCTTTGGAATGAAATCGTCGCGAATTTGGAGGATCAACCAGAACATATGATTGGTACAAAGCTTGTATTAAAATGCCAAAAGCATCAACGGAAAACTGAATTACAATGGCCAGTTGATTTCTCGGAAGTTCCGGAAGGGGGCTGCTCCGAAATGTGTGATGAAATCTTGCCATGTGGTCATAAGGTAGTATAATCTAGTCTTCTTATTTGAATGTAAGCTTTACTTAACAGGCCGTTTCAGTGTAATTTGAAGTGCCATCCGTATGATCATAGTGAATATCGCTGTACAGTAAGATGTGACAAAGTACTAGAATGCAATCACGTATGTACTCGCCGTTGCTGTGACCCTTGTACACCATGCCAAGCAAAAATGAGCGTTCGACTTCTCTGTGGCCATATCTGGACTGAAGAGTGCTATCAAATTCGTAAAATAGCATTATCGCCTGAAGGACACCACTGCCCCACTTGTGGAGCTTCTTTAAAGTCTAAATAGTTACTAATATGTAAGTTCAACTGATGGATGCTTATGTAGCTATCGCAATTACGAACATCAATGAATACTAATTGTATACTTTTTGACTTAAATGATTATTATTGATAATCATTGATCGCAAGCAGTACATTAAAATATCATGCACACAATACCCGGTGTCAAAATGTGTTTCTTTTAACGTAATTCAGGACAATAAGAACCTTTTTCTTATGCAAAGCTTACTCGCATCCTCATTGATGACTGTCACATATACAATTTTACAGCCATAGTATTACGTTTAAGAAGAGGTTAAATTCTTCTGTCTTTTTTACAACAAATTAAAGGATGGGAAGTAGAGCAGGACCGAAAATAGTAGAGCTAAAGAGTCCAGTCGAGTCATTAAAATTTCATTGCGTACTTATAAATAATTGTATAATTCTTTATCTTGACGTAAGATAAATGATTTAGTTCATCCTATAACGTATGTAAATCTATTTCGTAATTTGGCTCTTCATGTTTTATTGGTGGCATAGAGTGCGCTTAATTAAGCGTTTTTTACGCGTTTTTTAGGTCACTTTCTTCTTTGTGGCACAAACAATTTTATGTTTAATCATTGTTGGAGCTCAGTGTACAGCTGCCACATACTTTGCCACTGTTACACCTAACTCAAATCCGTCGATCATTACTGACTAATATGCTTTCAATAGATACCAAGTTCATGTATATATTGGTACTATTATTTTATTAATGCAATCGGCTACCTTTTCCCGCTATTGCAATCGTTGTCTGTATTTCACTTGGTGGGAGTAACGAAATATAATTATCAACGCTTCGAACGGACTGTTTTCTACTAACCCTCATTCATCTTCCTTTACCAATCATTAAGACAAGAACTTGGTTGTTTTTCATGGTATGTGATCACTAATTCTTTTTCATTTAGGTGGATAGCAGCAAGTAGATTGAGGATCCTCTTTCTAAATACCGTTAGTGTTTGAACAGTGAAACGAAGCAGATCTATTAAATCTACACAAAGAGGTATATGATTTCTTTAATTAAGGCCCTCTCTTTGAGTCTCGCCGCACAATATACAGCTTGTACAATTGTTCAAGAAGAGAGTCAAATGATTGCTACTATTATTGTTTATACGTTATGAATTATCCAGATGAATAGGTTGGCACAATATATGTTAGGCCTTCACATTTAGAGCTCAGTTAAGTCATCAAATCTAGTGATCTTACACTATATCCTCATTGAAAGCTAGCGTATTACTTGCGTAATGGCCGTTTGGAAGATCAAAAATAGCAATATAAAGTGTAATCTCTTTCAATCTCTACATAGTGTTCGGAATAATTCTCTTATTTATTGCTGTTAATAAGTTAGGGACAACTAAGCAAAAGGCCACTGTTCCCAGCGTCAGTCATTTTGGCATTTTTTTTAAAGTTGGAAAATCACACATAAAACACTCATTTTGATCACCAAGTATTACCGCATGGTCACCTAGAAAATCAAATCAATAACTGTAGAATGGACTGTTTCAAATTATACACTTACAAGCTCTTCAGCAGCGGTAGGATGGATAGCAACACAGGCGTCAAAATCAGCCTTTGTGGCGCCCATACGTACAGCAACTCCAAAACCTTGTAGAATCTCATCGCTGCCACGACCGAAAAGATGAACACCAACAATCTTCTCTTCTGGACCCAAGCATACAAGCTTATACGCAGTGGGTTCCTTGTGATCCAACATAGCAAAATACATGTTGACGAATTTGCTATTGTAAACCTTAATATTATCATTTCCAAACTTAGCGCGAGCTTGGTCTTCAGTATATCCAATGGTACCGGCCGTAGGGTGCGAAAAGACAACTGTAGGTATATCCTTATAATCAAGTTTTGCATTTCGGTATTCCTTGCCGCCGAATAGACGATCAGCCAATTTACGACCGGCAGCAATAGCGACTAAGAGATCATATTAGCAATTGTAGAATTGTTAATGGTGAATTAAACGTACCAGGCGTTAATTCTGCTTTTCCACAAACGTCGCCCAGTGCATATATATTCTCCGTTGAAGTATTTTGATATTCATCAACTTGGATATATCCTTTCTCACTTGTCTTAATCGCTGCATTTTCCAATTGAAGCCCTTTCATATTTGGTGAGCGGCCAACAGCCCAAATAACCGTATCAAACTGCTGCGCTCCAGTTAACCCATCTGCTTCATATTGAACAGTAGTAAGAGACTGGTCGTGTTTTCTTATCAGTGATTTGACGCTGGCATTATAGACGAAGTGGACACCTGCGGACTGCATTTCTTTCAATAAGTTTTCACGAATAATATTATCAAAGTTTCGAAGAATATGCTCTGTACGCGAAAATATAGTTGTTCTAGTGCCCAGAGCGTTCAGAATACCAGCCAACTCAATGCCGATATAACCAGTGCCAATAACAGCAGCATTTTGAGGTTGCTGTTCTAGGTCGAAAAAGCCATCTGAGTTGATGCCAAAGTCAGCTCCTGGTATATTAGGTATTGTAGGATGTCCTCCTTTCGAAAAGTAGGGTTGTTGAATATATTTTAGCACTTATGCTATATCATACCCATACAGTTTATTCAATACCTGTGGCTATCAATATATGCTTCGCCTGTATATTGGTATATTTTCCATTTGGTCCCAAGATTTGGACTGTATTCTTATCTTTGAAAGAGGCCATGCCCTGAATGTGCTCTACTCCATCATTGCTTAAATTTTTCTCGTATATACCGTTCAGACGACGAACATAACCATCTCGCTTTTCTTTGAAATAACTCCAATTAAATTTGCCGTTTATATTACTCTCAAAACCATATGCTTTAGCATCCCGCAAAGCTTCAGCTACGGAAGCAGCGTTCCACATCACTTTTTTGGGAACGCAACCAACATTGACACATGTTCCTCCTAATCTTTGTTGGGCTTCAATAAGAGCTACTTTAGCACCATATATGTTACTGGCCCGACGTGCAGAAGCAAGACCGCCAGAACCACCGCCTATTACGATGTAATCAAAGAAATTCTTCAAGAGATGCATTTGATTGCAATTATGGAAAAATACACCATGGGCTAGAGCCTGATGCTGCGAGAGTTACCCTGCTAACGGAGATCAAATCTAGCAGTTGGTATTGACATTATCGTTGTACCATGGCCATTCGTATTGCTTGGCTGCGTCATCTAAACGTCTGTTGGCTGGCATTGCCTCTATCTTTATCTTAGCAGTTAGCTACTTGTGTCCATATAGTATTTGGAAAGCTCCTTGGCTTTTCATTTCTCCACAAATTTCATTTCGCTCCGCAAAAGAGCAGGGTTTTTTTGTTTGTTTTTTTTGATGAGAAAACAATCAAAACTAGGTCTAGCACATTGTGATATGATTCTCGTTTAACACGAATTAACAGATCTGAGATATGACTGGCATGCCACATTAGAGCCTTACTAGATCGGATACGCTATTAATCAAGTTGAACTAAAAATTATCCATTATGAAATACCGCAAAATACCAATGATCAGCCTACCTAAATTTGGAGATGGTATGAAGATAGTATCCGATCGCACTTAGTAAGTTAAACGGCATTATAAACATATCTTTTTTTGTTAAGTCTACTGATAAAAGCTTTTTTGACTTTGGCTTTTGAGAATCCTTCATTGCCCCGTATATCCATTAAACTTGACAAACGGCAAACAAAGGTTACAACTTATTCATGAAACACTGTTTTATTTGAAAGAACAATGATTAATTAGCAATCCAAGACGCTTTCACGATTCACAATACGAATCTGAAATGCTGCAGGTGCAGCAGAGGATCCACGTTGGTTCACCTCCAATGAAGGATACTCTGTAGTACCTTTCAATCCTTGAGGTTCAATGATACATTTTGCTATAAGTCTTGTTACAGCATAGAAAACCATCTTTTCTGCCTATATGAATTAATTAATGTTAGTGTTTTTATAAACTTCTATGTTTCTTACTACCCACCATTTCAATACTGGGACATTTCAGCCTTCCCCAACCAAAAACATGTTGATCTACAGCGGCCTTCTTATTTCTATTTGAGAAAAATCTTTCAGGCATAAATCTTTCAGGCTCTGGAAAGATTCTTTCATTGTTATGCATTGCATGAATATTGACAACGATGGTCGTGCCTTTTGAGATAATATAGTTCTTGTAGATGACTAAAATAGATAGAGTGATTTAGAAATATACAGAATATGGTTATTTAAAGAGCTCATCTTATCAACACTTACAATTTGTGGAGGCTTGACGCGGTTCAGTAAAATATTCTGGTGGACGAAACCGCATACATTCTTTCTGAAAAGCGACATAGTACGGTAATTCCCTTTGGTCCTCAAAGTTTGGAAGACGATTGTGCTTTATGCAAAAGCAATCGATTTCCAGAGCAACCCTTGTCTGCACTTCTGGATGACAGCATAAGATAGCGTAAGTCCAGGAGATAGCAACTGCAATATTTTCAACACCATGTGTCATGATTCTATCTGATGTATAACGTGTTATCTTCTGAAGGATACATGCTGGCATAACCATCCACTCAACCTGCTTTCATTTCCTTCTTATTCTGTGAGAGTGATCCTACTTACTCAGAAACATCTGTATGTCACTTTCTGCGATACTGACTTTTAGTTTATAAGTATCTAGCCTTCGAATGAAATTGTCCTGTTGACTTCTACGAGCAGCACTGATTAAGCGACCACTAAGCGTTGTAGCATTACTTTCGTACAGCTGCTTTGAGTCTTGCTTTTTCTCAAATGCTGTTTTCAAAAACGAACAAAAAGTATGTGAATCACTATGGGTCTTTTGAGTCTCCCAAAAAGGTTGTAAGTTTGTTACAACAGTCTTGACAATTTCTTTATACAAAGGATCCTTTATAGTTGTTACACCAGGAATGCCAAGCTTGGAAGTAAGAATGACATTGATTGCATACAAACGCGTAAAACATAATGGAACCACGTTTTTCATTCTCTCCGTCCCTTCAATGAGTTTGTTGATACATTGGTCTGCTTCGTTTTTTAAAATGTCATCGATTCCGAAGAGAGGGTCAGCATTATAAAGTTTCCGTATTTTTTCCCATTTATCGTCACTAGCGGAGACAACGGTGTCCCTATCAATGAAGCGTTTGAGTGGATTAAATAGCATTCTCATCAGAATTTTAGCGTACCTCTCTTTTGTTTGCGAAAACTTTTGTTGTTCAAAGAGATCTTTTACCGCAGCTGTATCACTGAGAAAAATATAATCTTTTGAATTCAACTTCAAACGGATAATGCTGCCAAACTCTTGCTGCCAGTTTGTAATAGTGTGAGCATGGTTTCTACCAAGTTGATGAGCATGCCCTATTCAATGCTTAGATGACGTAGAGAAACTGATGACAGACTAAACAATATGCGAAACTTACCAGAACTTCGATGAGCACCTGGCGGCGAAGGTATAAGCTCAAACTCATCGGATAACTTAGTATTGCCTTCGAAAAGTTTTTCAACACAGCCGAGAGTTAGATAAATGGCAGCAACAGTGCAGGCAATAGACAGCACTTTCTCTGATTTTTGAATGGTCAAAGCGGAATTGAAGACAGTCATAAAGAGCAAGAAGGATGAAAGAATAGAGTACTTTTCTTATGAATGCTTTTAACGAGAGTAGAAAAGAACTATAAAAAAAAAACCTCTTTTCCTTGCCCTTCTACTCCTGTAATAATGATATTAAGAAGGCTTTTATTTTTATTGTTATAAAATCGTTGCCTTGTTGGGATGTATTGATATCATAAATTGTTAGTGTCTGTTATGATGTTTATAAACCTTGGTGGTCATTTGCATTCAGAAGTCTGACCAATGAGACGATAATTAAAGATATGCCTTGTAACATTCAGGATTCCAGCCAATTAGAGGGCACTTATAGTTATGTCTCTTTGTGATGCACCTCAGGTACGTATTTGCTTCAACGACATGTGATTGATAGAATGCCAGACTATGCTATTAGTCATTTAACAAAATCAAAAAAATGCAAGTCTTATTTGAGCTTAGGGTAGCAAGTTTTCTGAGTCTACAATTGATCAATGGCCATTATTTTCTTTAACAGTATACAAATTCATTGTTAGGTAGTCAATTTGAGTATATTGTCAAGCTAAGGTTATGCTAAAGATCCCGAAATCCAAGCTTATCAATTCTGTAAATTATAGGCCTGAGACACTCTCCGGAAACGTTTATCCAGTCTGCTTTTAGAAAGCATCTCAGATGCTGTTTTGAGAGAGTAAACCAGTTGAATCATTTGTTCCTCTTCATTATTTAATTTCATTCCACGTTGAGAAGCATAGGTTTCGTCAGCTCTCAAAATAGAGCGAATTTGATTTTGGCATTTCTCGAACACTTGAGCATTGTTATGGTGCGGCAACCCACTATGATCAGCCGTATATCTATACTGTTCGGTTTTGTGGCATAAAGAAGCAATATCGTTCAGTTCCGTCAGGATATTTTGCAGATCTAAATCATCTTTCAGCTATCAAAAAGACAGTAGTACATCGGTTAAATCATCATAATAACAAAGCGGTAGCGTCAAAGCAGATACATACTTGCTCTGTAAAACTAGAGTGATTGCTCTCGTCTTTGTCCTTATCTCTGCTCGATACCATCACCAAGTCATCATTTGTGGTGATACCCAATTCGAGTAAGAGGATTTGCGCATCTGGTGAAAGCTTTGTTTTAGGATGAACTGCATCTATGAATCCAAGGGCTAAAAAATTGTCGATGGCATTCTGGCTCGCTTCTATGGACAACACTTCGCGGTAAATGGTTCTCCGTCCTGCGATCAAATGCGCTGCAATCCACTGGGAGAGAACAGGTACTGTTTTGCGAGGCATAAATGGTAAGTCACGTAAAGCCGATAAAGAGCAAGAGGTGATCCAGTAAGCATCCAACGTGGGATAAATAAGTGACGCCAGTAACCAGATCTGGGTATATTCCGTTTCATTATTTTCCATGGTAATCGATCTCTGATACTGTCCATCGTCGTCTACTTCAAATAAACGCCTTTCAACGAACGATTCCAACAAGAAGTCAAATGTCTTCCATAGAGAAATAGGGCGGTTGGGAAGGTGAACAAAAGAGTGTTTTCTGGTTTTTTTTTTTTTTTCTTTACCTCTTTTCTGCTCCAAGGATAAATAAATTCATGTCTGAGGAGTCGAACCAAGAAAGTGAACTGAGCTAATAGGTCAGCTTTTGTTATCCTACCACGATCAGAAAGATAGACCACTGAAAAGATTGCTTCTGGAAGAAATAATTGAATCAATGGGCCTGACATGTATGATAATTTCATAATATTATCCGCATGCTCAACCAATCGAATCACAGTATAATCAGTGATACGCTTATCATCAATAATAACATGTTCTTGAGCGTCTAATAGCTTGAAAGCATAAGAAACAACTGTGACTACGTCTTCATCGTGTTGCCAATCCACTGGCACTTGCTTTTCGAGTAGTTCTTGATGAAGCCAGGAAACAAGATGATAGAGCTTTCCAAAGGTAATACCATTTGAAAGGCGCCCAAAAAGCAGGGTAGCCGCAACAAGCGTTACGGGACTGATGATCATGGCGTTATGCTGGCTGCGTTGTATTTTATGTACTAGTATATCAGCGAGAGCATTTTCATTCTTCACAGGAATTGTACTAAATGAAAACCGCGATGATCAGTAGAGTGTTTCACACGATAGCGGCGGAGATATGGCGTTGAAGAAGTTTTGTGTTCCTACCTAAGTCTTTTGTTATCATTTTCTTCACGTATTGTTCTTCTTTCTAATGATTGTCTAATGTCGATGACGTCGCCAAATCCGACAAAGACGCGACCATACTGGCCACTTTCCGTGGAAGCGTTTTTGAATGGAGAAGCATTATCAACAGATGGGTGATTGACTGCTTCTGGGGTTATATTAGGTGGTTTCTGATCAAGGATTTGATCTACTATTGTCTTCAATTCTGGAATTTTTTCATGAATAATATTGACAGGTACTAATACTGTATCTTTATCAACATGACTCTCTGAGTAAGTGTTTGTTATGTTGCGGGCTGCATCGTCCTTGGGCAGATACTGTTGACAGCAGCTATGAGTAGCTTCTATAATCATATTCAACACTCCGTCATGGTACGCAGGTTGAATTCTACCTGTTCGAGAACGCGCTCTTTCGATAGTAATGGATAAGGCGCTGTGTTTCTTTAATAGAACGTTGATATAAGCAGCTGCTACAGCAGTATTAAGCGGAGAGCGTGCTTGCACATCGCGACGCACAAAGAGCGTTCCAGCGATACGTAGTATATCAGAAATCGGACCCAGCAATGCCAATGCTATAATAAAGTAGATAAACGACATGAGGCGATCATGATTCCCTCATTTCAGCAGCTGTTGATTCACATAGAGAACAAGAATAAATCTAACCTTCATCGCATACAATAGCCGGTACTGGCAGCTTATAGCGTAAGCATATATACCAAATGATCAACTGATCGATGATGGTTTTCGATGCAGGAACATAAACTACATTTTTCCCTCGGATATGTTCCTTCAAGCGCGCAATATCTACTCGACTGATACGTAAGGTAGTAAAAAGTCGCTTAAACAGAACATTTAAAAAAGCGCCTGCTGACCAAACATAAGGCAATCGTGTTCGCTCCTTCATGCGCTGAAAAATTTTAAGTGCCTCCCCAACGACCACATGCTGTGGGACTCCTGAACTTTCAACAATCTATAAAGAAGCAAGCAATTCTTATTAGAGAAAACAGATGCCTCCTTGCTCGAAGAAAAAAAAAAAAAAAAAAAAAAAAAAAAGGAAAAATGGAGCGGTGGATGCCCTACTTGTTTAACGCTTTGCCCAACTCTTATGTCATTCAGCACCTCGATACGGATATGTTCTTCATAGGAAGTATCCGTTGATAACGATGAGGATGTGTTCAACCAATGCCCTAGATGATTCATATCATCCATGTTCTTCAATAGGTTGGCATCATCGTGACACCAGTCATCCAAACTGGCATCAAAATCATCGATCCATTGCTCCATTCTTTTCTTATTTTTCAAAGCACTGTACCCAGCATTTTCTAGGGACGCTATTAATCCGATCACCATCCTTTCCGTTCTCTTACGAATATCACTTGCACTAAAGACAACAGATTCAATTTGTTGATCTATGATCGAGTGCTGTGCGGCTCCTGGATGCAAATAAAGAGCACACGCCCATCCCTCTGGCACTGTTATATTTCTCAGGCTCAAAGGCGGATTGGGCATAACATAAGAATGAATACCATAAGCAAAATTCACCATGTAAGTGTGCCAATCCATATGTCGGAAGCTTCTTAGGTTGAAGTGTGTGTCACTGTTCGTTTTTTGCTCAAGAGTCCGGATATTGGCGTGGTCAAAGACCCAATGACGTGCTAGGAATGGCTGCATAGCGTCAACCGTTCGTGAAGCGGCCTCTAATGTACGGCTAATGGCATTCGCAGCGGAAGACTTGTTGTGAAGGTTCCCACTGAGGGTGGTGGTCATTGTACTCAATGAGCGCGTTAAGCCACTATACTTGCTGAAAATTTTTGGTTTGATCACTGTTCGATTCGCAGCGAAATAGCTTTCCGTTGGAGGAAGAGAAATAGCAGCCGTAGCAGCAGCAGCGACAGCAGCACTGCTGTCGCCGAATGAAGCTGATAAGGACGCGTTCCGAAGCCAGTAGAAACGTACTGAATCGTATATATGATACCAAGTTGTCTCATCGATGCCACAAGCTGATATTTGATAGAAATAAGGAAAATAAGTAACGTTGGAAGCTACTTTGGGTGGTTCGTCTTCCTTCACGCGTTCGTTATAGGGCAAGATGAAGTGGCAGCCTGGAGACGGCATGAAGGCGCCTACACTGAGGATAATGCGAACGGCGTAATCTATCGGTACTATATCCGCGAGGGAATGATGCATGCCCGGACGTAGCGCTGGGATGCCTCTACTCATTAAAAAAACGGTACCATTCGCGCCGGTGATGCCATCTAACCAGCCTGGTAAAGGTTCAAATGCTCCAGCGCCTACTTGAGTAGCGCGGACAATGGCGATAGGCCACTGTACTTTACCGCCTTGAACCTCTTCTATTCTGTTAAGGTCCACTCTCTTCAATATCAAGTGCTCTGTCAGTGATTTGGTGAAAGTATAAGTGTTTGGGTAGTGAGCTAATATGCGCTCCGTCATTTTCGGTATATCTTGCAGTTCTAAATCAATAATCTGCGACAGCAATTCTTCGGGATCGCCCAAGGGCATAGGATACACTCTCTCTTGAATATGCCCATCAGGGAGGTGCGAATCCAAATAAGCCGGTGACAAATGGATAAAGCTTTCTAAAAAGGAAAAATCAATTAAAAATCAATTCCCCATTAGCTCAAAAGTCCACGGCAATACAAAGCAAGAAAACGCGCGAGCTATTTACCCATTCTTTTACATTCATCCGCCAAATCCATCATCCGTAAGGTACCTAACGTGTTTGTCTATTGCAGAATGGTGGGAATACTAGAAGTCTAGACTGTCCTTAATTGCTTACTTTACCTCCAAGCTCAAATCCAAACGTTCCGTAAAGTGTAGTGTGGCTGCACAGTGTATGACAATCTGGACATTTTCAATGATATTCCCTTTATCTGCGTTGGGTATGGATAAATCAGGGGAAATCAGGTCGCCTGAAACAGGGACTAATTTATTTTTGACAATGATATCGAACGTTTCCTTCCCTAGGGTTTGCCTTAATATTTGGAAAGCCTTTGAAAACTGTGGTTGAATATGCTACTGTAAAAATATAATATAATGAATTGCGTTTTTTACCTTATTGTTGATCACTTCACTTTTTAATCTGTCGGCTGGCCGTCCTAATTTACTTCGCTTCACATTCCCACTCCGAATCAGAAGGAAAATAGTGCCGATATCGTCACGGAGTGTGTCAAGCAGTTTCCATAGAATGGCTTTACCAATAAATCCAGTAACTCCTGTAATTAATATATTCTTATTTTTATAAAAATTGATGATTGGATTTTCAAGTCCAAGCTCCTTGCTAGCGTTTTCTAAGCTTATTGAAGAACGATCCTTAACAGCACCGGATGCAAAAGCCGTAGTCGTTTCATCGTTTGCTGCTTTGTGGATCCTGTTGGATTCCTCTGTCTGGCTTGGAGGGTTGGCAAGAGTTGATGTCTCTGTTGTGTCCTTTACAAGTGAATTATCAGTCCTTTGTGACATTTCAGATGATATACTTTCATCCTCAGTTACTCTCCGACTTTCACCTGCTTCCATCCTATCCTTTTCACTTGAAGTGATGGTGACGGGACATGACGATGGTGTCTGTTCTTCGCTTTCCGTCATGACAGTTATTTAATTTTATGAGAAACAGAAAATTAAGAAATAAAGCTTTGGGCTTTTTTTAATTGTCAAATGGGTTTTGCTCTTCATCAATTTTTAATTTGGCCTCCGCCTCCTCTTCCCTTTTCCCGTAGTTAGCATTTTTCAGCAAAGCATCTACTAATTTAAATCAGGCAAAAGATGGCAGATTCAAAAGAAATGAATGTAAGAAATGAAAGAATCAATCTAATCAAGTAGGATGGTCGTAGCTAAAAAAATGCCACTAGAATTTGAATGGCTCCACAGTACAGACATCAACCTCAACGACAACAGCATCGACAACGCCTGCCGTTAGCGGTCGAAACGATAGCCATAACGCAACTGATAATGCTGTAACAAGTACAAGTTCTGTACCAACAGAACCACCGCAAGTCACTCGACAAAAATACGAAGAAGCGAAACGTGAGCTTCAAGCTTTGTTGACAAGGAAAAAGCAAGTGGATACAAACTTGGTAAGTTCACTTGATCAGTTTTTTTTTGGGGGGGGGAGGGATGGTATGTTCCTTTCTTTTAAACGCCAAGTGTGTCTAGGTGAATCTGGAAAATGCAATTTATTTGTTTGAAGGGTCCTATTTAGAAGATACACAACAAAATGGCAACATCATACGTGGTTTCGACGGCTATTTGTCAAACCGTATGGATCGCAGGAAGCCAAAGTTTACAGAATTAGATAGATTGTTTTCGTTATCGTCATCAACGTACCAAAAAGTAAGGGATTTCGTAGCAAATGAATGCCTAACGCGCTCTTTTAATGTAAATGTTCTGGGCTTGTAGGCATTAGCACAAAAAGAAGAAAAAGAGCAGGATTCTAGTCAAGAGGATTCCTCGTCCGTCTCAGCAAGGAAAGAAAAAAAGCGCAAACTGAAAGGACAGGACTCGACTAGTTTGAAAAAGAAGAAAGCTTCTGCAGGCAAAGATACAGAGGATGAACTGGATGTGTGAGGAGCAATACAATAGAGCGAATACCCCCCCCCCTTTTTTTTTCATGGCATTGAATGTTCGAAACGTTGTTCATGTACAGTTCTTATCATCATGACACACTTGACATAATGTGATTTATGACTTCGACGTTAAAATAGGCAATCTATTCTAGAACATAATGCACCCTAATGAGTAGTCTTCGTAGACTACTCTTTTTAAAAAAACAGATATTGAAGTTTTCTTTTACAAAAAAAAAAAGACTGTTTTTTCCTCATTCTGCTTTCAAAAGTCATAATAAGAACAACGGTTTTAATGTAGTAGAGACTGTGATTTAATGTGTATAAACTATCCTTAAAAAAGTGAGTCTTTATTACAGACTGACACAACCAAGTTAATGACAATTCATAAAGACCGCTGAAATTAAAGTTATTGGTAACCCTTTTCAACCCGGTACTGGGAGTCTCTTTTTTTCTACCTTCTTCTGGGGTAAATTCAAATTGATTCAAAAGTATGATTCCAACTTTACCTTTGAGATCTACAGAAACCGTTCAAAAAGTGTTAAAGGTGAGAATGGAGAGAGAAGCATAGCGTTGTCACCATTTTGCAACTAACGATATTTGTATATCAAAAGAGTTTTATGGCAGCTGGAGGATTTGACGCAGTTGTATTGCCAAAGGTAAAGTGAATAACAGCCACGTACGGTATAGGACAAGCTACTGAACCTCGAGTATCAAAGCTTAGCGTCATTGATAGTACGGACGGTCGAATTAAAGCCGAGTTTGAAGTTGAAAAGAAGCACTTGGTAAAGATAACGCAAGACGTTTTGCGTTTTGCTAAATAGCTTTCTAACGTTGAATAAACCTGGTTGCATCTGAAATAGAATAGGCTTGAATCTGTACATGGCGGGTTATTAGCTACTGTTGTAAATACGAATTGAAGATGTGTACAGTGTGTGTATGCAATGCGTATGTTCATAGTGTTGTAGGTTGACATAGGTGGTTCTTTAGCCATTGCTTCCAAGGGCTTGTATGCTACCGGTGTCAGCACAGATATAAACATAAGCTATATCTCTGGAGTTAAACAAGGGGAAAAGATTACTGTAGATGCTCGTGTTGACAAATTGGGCAAAACTTTGGCCTTTACAACAGTTGAACTGCACAGTAACGGTCGCTTGGGTAATAAGTTGTTTTCATCGGATTTTCATATCACAGGATATGCATATGACGCTATCACCCTTCGTTTATTCAACTTTTTTTATTCTTTTTACTGTAGTCGCTTTGGGCAGACACAATAAGTTTGTAGCTCAAGCTTATGATCATCCGGAAAACGTTTTGAAAAAGAATTAAGCAGAGGATCATGCTTCTGTTTGTGAAAGTCAACATTTGTAAGTGCCAAAAAAAAAGGGTCTATTTTTTTGAAATACCGAATGACACTTTTGCAATAGAGAGACTTCCATTTTTGGAAGGTTTTCAATACATTTGGAATTTTTTCTTTTTTACATTTTCGAGAATGGCTTTTTTTGTTCTAATTTTTTGGAAAAAGATATACTTTTTTTTTGCGGGAATGATAATTGGGGGGAAAGCAAAAAGAAAAAAAAAAAAAAAAAAACGCGTCCAAGTTACTTTGAAGCCCCGAAAATGGATCTCTTGAAACGCGTGCAATTTAGGTTTTTTTTAAATAAAAAAAAAGGGGGGGCGCGATACAAAAATCAAGACAGCGTGCATTAACTGATCAGGGCAATCCGTTCTATCACTCCTTCTTTTTCTTTTCCTCTATATTTCCTCATCATTGTTCTGCATAGCGCTTTTAAGATGCCATATGAAATATTGCCTGTGACTACTACAACGGCTATGAACAACAGTAACTATAACTGCCGATTCAATAGTAATAACAACAGCCCTGATGACGCCACATCCACATTGTTGAAGAATATCAATAACAAACATACCCCTTCTTCTGCTATTCTCACAAACAATGCAGTAAACTTTACTTCTTCCTTATCCGACTCGGATATTTCTAAAGTAAGTCATAGTCGTACATTTTTTTTTGACATACATGCTTTATTTATACAAATTGGTTTTTTTTTTAAATTTTTTACCGAATAACACAGCATTTGGAATCGTTGCGAGCCCGACTCGGCCTTGCAAGGTTCAAGATGAATCAAGGTTGGGAGAGCTCAACTTTTGGTGATGTACAGCAGTTGTGGAAGAAACGACAGCAAAGATTAATTGATGAGTTACCGAAACCTCGCTTCACGCAGCGAGATATTATTGATAAACGTGTATATATACCCTCACCTGGCGCTAAACATGCCAAAACTAAAAAAGCACGACTCACACGGGCCCTCTCCAGCCCGATCACATCCAATGATTTCCATCAACACCAGTATCATTTGAAAAGAAAAAAGAACTTAATATGTAGTCAAGAGCAACAGTCATCATCAGCAGAAGCAGCATTGGATGCAGCAACAGGTACGATAGGTCACTGCTCAAGATCAAGGCGAGTAACAGATACCTTTAACGGAAAAAGATCCTTCAGTATCTCTTCACCCATCAGTACTACTCTTCATTCCGTCCAATCATCGCCTTTATCTCCTGAACTTCCACAACCACCCGTCCGCAACTCGCTTGACTTTTTATCCTATGCCATCGCCATGACCGAAAACAATGAAACACATCCTACTGCGCCACTAACATCACCCAAGGCTCAGTATTCTTCACAGCCTCTACGGAGCACCAGTCCTATACCAGGCAGTAGCGCTGACGAAGAGGATGAACCCACTCCTATGGACACATCCGTCGCAGGCATCTCCACAAACAACGATGAAATGGATATGAGTGAGGAGCAAGGCAATACTCAACCTAAAGATGAAGAACTTCATATCAGTCCTCCTTCTTCTCCTACGACAACAGCTGCAAAAGCCATTTTAATGTTCAACAGTAATAATGATGAGTATAAGCAGTATCATCGTCAGCGCTCAGACTCATCAGAGTTATCTATATCGTATGCAAGCCAAGCATGATCCCCCCTCCCCCAGATTCTAATATGATAAAGGAGCCTCTACATTTACAATAAATTATTCCCATCTTCGTTTTCTTGGTTTCAAAATTGTACATTTCCTTATTTAGCATTTTTTTTATTTATTTTTTTTTTTTTTCTGTTAGGGAAAAAAAAAAACCAAAACTCGACACGAGATTTTCGCGATTCCCTTTTTTTTTAAAAAAAAAAAAAAAAAAAAAAAAAAAGTTTTTTCACGATCAGCTTTACTGTATTATTTTGGATGGTTTTTTTTTTTTGGGAAAAGGAAGGCAGAAGGTTTTTGGACCCTTTGAGAATACTATTGAAACGGTTTCGCTTGTATTTCAAGCAAACGTTTGTTGTTGGTTTTTTTTTTTTTTTTGTGTAGAATGTTTTGACACTTTTGACAGCTACCAAAGACCCTTCGGAAAGTGTGAAATATATTATGGTTTATTGGGTGAGTTCGAACTTCAACGGCTTTCTTTTTAAGTACTTTTATCATGCCTTTGCTCTCTTTGTATTGATACTCCGCTTGCTGTTGTCTTACCACCCTCACACAACCTTTGGCCACGGACGATGGCTCGTGTGTGCTTAAAACCTGAATGGAATGTGAAGCAAAACCGACAAAGGACCAGGATTCTGAAGGGTTGGATTGATTACCTAGATGTTACTGAGTTACACCCTTCTTTTGTCATCTTTACGATCTAATATGTGTACGGTCAACCCGTACGTCTAGAGTATCAACACATTCCGACATCCCGTCGTTAAAGAAAGAACAAACACAAAACCAGGAGCATTTCTGCCACTTTAGACCTAACGCATCTATTTATTTTTATGTTGTACAAAAGGAGAGGAGGGGAGGGGACGTATAAGCATACTTTTTTGATTATGAGTGGCGGTTTGTGTATGAAAGAATGCATTCTTCAAGCGGGTTCAGGTAAGCACATTGGGCTAAAATGCTCCTTCGGGGAACGGTCCGTACTGTGCAATTTCATCCTTCTTTTCTCCGTTGACCACGTAAGAGATACGCAAACGAAGTTTGACAGTAGTCTATATAGAGATGAAAATCAGTCCATGCTGCAGTCTCACTATGAGTAGAGTTATTCTGCATCATTTTTTACCTGTTGTGGGTTATTTATTCTCATCAACTGCTTTTCAGTGGTGTTGGGTTGTACTTCTGTATTACTTGGTGCATTCATTTGTAGACGTTGACTCTTTGGTACAGCCGCTTGAAATTGTAAATCACGAACGACTCCTTGTGAACCGTTATTCGAAAATAATGCTTGAATATTGATAATATTTGAGTTGGATCGATCTCGAGAAGGTAAAAGTCGGATGGTTAAGCCGTCCTTAGAAAACGCCTCGTAACCAGCTGCTGCGTTGGTGGATTGTTTCTGGTATAAAGTAGACACGACAGGGGAGGATGCTGCAGATAAATTCTTATGACTTGATGGACTACTAAGAATATTACTGTGATTGGACATAGAAGGAGAGGTGGTGGGTTGATTGTTTGCAGCGCTGCTACCATCGCCGCCTAATAGATCCAATAGACTACTCGATGTATCAGCAGAGGCTGTAGGATGACGGGTCGTCGTTGTGGAGGCTGTCTGAGTAGATCCCCCTCCAAATAAGTCAGCCAACAAATCGGCGTTGTTTGTCTTGGCAGCAGCAGCAGCAGCAGTGTTGGTTGTAGCGGTCGTGTGCATTCCACTGTCAGGCATGCTCGTTGAGGCCTCCGCTTGTTCTGATCCGCCTCCGCCTCCGCTGGTACCGACACCCATCAGATCAAGGAGCAAATCTTGATCAGACGGACCTGCAGCGCCGTTGCCGGATGCTTCGCCTGCCGTATCTGCTGATGTCGTAGATTCAATGATCGTTCTCTTTTCAGGCACAGGCATTCTCTCCAACACAGCTGGGCGAATGGAATCATAAGAGAACAGATTGGTATATTCGACGGATCGTTGCTGGATTTCTACTTCCATACTGACAGTATATCGGTTGAGTAATTCTTTCACTTTGGCTTGCGCTTCGTTGCCGCTCAAGCGTGATGAAAGTTTCATTAAAGCCGTCATGACGTATTCACGTGTCACTTGATTGGCATAAGGGCCCATCAAAATGGATTCTAATAACCTTACCACCAAAATATCAGACACTTCAATGCTGACTCCTTCTTCCTCGTCGAAATGACCGCTCTCGATCAATACATCGCCATACTCGCCAATCACCCAAACACCCGCTAGAACCAATGCTTCCTAACAATGTGTGTGTGGAGAATAAAGTGAGCATGTTGACTGGACGCGTCGCTTTCCCATTTCTTATCTATAGATTTACCTGAGAGATATCTTGCTTCAAGGCTGCATATAATTTTTGCACTGTATACTGTTGCCATTCGGAAGTCTGTGCAACAAGACGAATAAATCCTGCAAGTACTTCCTCACGCACGTATCCGCCTGCTAATTTCAGCATACGAAGCATGGTGTCGATATGCCATCTACGATTGGGGGCAAAGCGTTCAGCGGCAAGCGAGATCTTGGTTGTCATGCCTTGCTTAAACTCTGTGTCGGCTACTTCGAGGAAGGCCAATAGCTCGCGGGTTAATACGCGGACGTTGCCTTCATTAATCAACGCAAAACTCAACTCGAGAGCACGTCGACGAATGGAAATATCGCCATCACGAAGACAATCAAGAATGATATTACGGTGTCTTTGTACCGCTTGCGTTTCAATATTCACTGTTTTGTTCAGGGTTTCTAACGCAACATATCTATGCCATTGCAAAAAAATGTTATTTTTTTTTTTTTCCCCTCCAAAACAAAAGAAAAACCCAATGTATCGCTTTGTCGCTTTTCCTCCCTACCTAATGTTATTGTCTCTGTTGCTTAAGAATTTACCCAAGATATTTACGGCCAATACACGTAAGCCAGCTTCACTTTGGATATCCATGATGGTTAAAACCGTCTCATACAGGATAGAGTTGCCGACATTTTTGTTGCTCTCTGTGTTTGTGGCGACTTGGGCGAGTATATCATTCATGGATTCTGACGCCTCAGGATCATTCTTGGCTAATATACGTAAAAGTCTCAAGATTTTGATTTGAAGGAAGGGATCCGTGATACCTGTCACATCATGTTCAGGGGAAAACCCTGCACTTGCCAAGTTCTTCAAATGTCTGACTAAAAGAGGGACTGCCTATATTCCCAAAAAAAAAAAAAAAAACAAAAAAATAGGCGTGGGTCATCCATGATCGATAAACACGTGTTTGAATGGTGATGTGGGGGAATGTACCTTTTTAAAGATCGAAATGTATTCTGGGTTTTGTTGACACATTTCTGTCACCAAAGTGATACCGGTGATGAGAACTCCGTGGCTACGGTCGTTCAGCAATGACTTTGCTTTGGATATAAAGTTTTCTGCTACTTCAGGAACTCTTGAAATGATTCTCAAAGCGCATAATGCAGCCTTGAAGAACGTAACATACAAAGTGGGGTTAGATGAAGAAGCATCCAACAAAGTGGCATTGTTTTGTGGTTTTTTTGTTTTTTTTTATACCTTTTTACGGATATATGTATTTGAACTGCCCATTAATTTTTCTACTTCAGAGCATAAATCACGAGCCATTTCAGACGAGGAGATATTACCCATGGTGCAAAGTGCAAGGCCAACAATATACATATTGCTATGATTCAAATCACTATGCAAAAAATAACGATCATACTAACACGTTAGAAAAACTGGAAGCCTCAAATACGTAACACTTATTGAGCATCTATGTCATTGCCTACTTTTTCAAGCTGTTGGTAACAAGTGTCAAAACCTCTGTCTTTTCGTCAATGAGTAACATAATACCCAAATAACCCAGACGCTTATCAGCATACTTGGGACTGGCTACCAGCTTTAAGCATTCCATCTGTCCGAAATGAGCAGGATAGCCCAGCATATGAATGTACAACAGTTTAGCCACATTCGTGTGGCGAGTGTCAGGATTCTCGTTTTTAAATGCTGTTCTAATATTGGCACTTTCTTTCTGTATTACGGCTCTTTCTTCTGCAGCTGTTTTACAGGCTCTGACAGCTTTGATGAGATCTAATGTCACAAAAGACAACCAAGTTTTGATAAGATTAGCTTCTTCATTGCGCGATGTCTCTCTTGTGGTCAGTAGAGGGAAAGCGTTATCGATATTTGCCTTTCAACCTGAAGAGCGGAAGTTTCGCAAGAATTTCTTGCGAGATTTTATTGATACTGTTCATCATCTTTGCCGCTTCTCACAGTTGCGAAGGTTGTTGGTTGTTGGTTGTTGCCTTAAAAATACAAAAGTTAGTCAGTTCCAAATAAATTTGGACCTTTTGGGTTGACCCAGCTTCCAACGTCATTGGTTGAATGTACTCCGCTGAAGAAAGACTGTGTGTTGATATTTATTCTTTCATCCAAGGAGTTGATAATGACTGTTTGCGCCCTCATCCATTCGTTCACTGCAAGTTGAAAGCAAAGCGCTGTTGTTGTATTATTTATATCACATCATTGATACGCTGTTTTCGCCCAGGATAGATGCTTGAAAATATACTCAATACACGTTGTTCTATGGATTTCAAGTGCTCTATTGGCTCTCATTTTGATCGTTGCGCCATCCACTACTACGACAGAAAGCCTCTCTACGACTGCTTATGAGGATTCATCTTCCAAAGAGACTGTTTATTTTAGTATATGAAGTTGTTTCTTGTCCGATGTGATTCATGTCTATAACGAGCATGGGTATAAATTTGTTGATGCATCCTTTTTGAGGTTTTAGCTCTTTGCTAACTCATGAGTATTTCTAAAGACTCGTTTTCTGCTTTCCTTGAGATACTTTTAATGAGGGTGCAACATTTTTTTCTATTGCTTGGTTTTTGTTCTTTGCCTTATATGATGTTTTTTTCTATGTTCTATACATGGGACAACTCTATTCATATGGACACAAATGCAAACAGTTAGAAAAACAATCAACATCTCACGTAACTTATTAGCCGAAAAAATGAAGGCCCAAAAAAAAGGATGAAGTTCATTGACCTTTTTTATTTAATTGAAAATGATAACGGTTGCCTGCTGGTTTGAGTTTACTGCATTTAAAATAACTATGTAGTATAAACAATGTTGGATGAGATGAATCAGCAGTTCTCACGTCTTGCTTTTATGTTTTTCTTTCAGTCAATAGATGTTGAATTCATTGATACACTTATTATTGTTTATGGCTTTTAGAGGAGCCTATTTCCTGCAGCTTTATATGGTTTCTCTCAAGATTGCAACCCAACATGAAACACTTATTAATTAAGCTCAGGCGGATGCTTTCATAATGGAAACAAAGGAATGGACAAGATTCAGCTGTATGTAAAAAAGGAGCAGACGCCCTATTTTTCCACTTTATGGTTCAAGTTTTGAAAAATAATAATGTTAAACATGATGAATACAGTCTACATTTTACCATGCCCTTTTGAATAACATTCTGTTCAGAATAAACTCTCAGCTTATGTTACATTCGATAGTGCTGTACACAGTTTTGAACAGAAACACGATATACACAAGTGAGGGTGGCGTCGTTATAAGCAGATACTCTGCTTCCAACTATGTAATGCTTCAAATTTACGCGAGAACACCAGAGACAACACCATGAGAGGGTGTCGTGTTATCCTTAGATAAATTAGATGTAACTTAGGATAAGTATATATAAGCAACAATTGTATAAAGAATAAAACCCCAGTCTTTTTCTCCCATCATTAAACTTCGTGTCTTCGTCGCTTTGTGCACGACAAGGGCAACAGGAACAAAAAATAAAAAAAAACGAAAAGCTTCTCACACCACATGCTAAAAAACGATAAAAATTTCCCCAACGGGGAATCGAACCCCGGCCATGTCGGTGAAAGCGACAGATCCTAGCCACTGGACCATTGAGGACTGATACGTTTTGTTATGCGTAACGTAGATTGTCATAGTAAATTTAAGAAAAAGCCGGTCACATGATTTTATAAGCAGCGCTGGACCGAAGAGGGTGTATCTAAGAGTAATCGGAGAGTAGAAGTATGTAGTAATAGCTTAATCTGGGGTATTTAATGAGATGAAGTATAATAAATAGAACAGGGCCTTTCTCCATCTATAATTTTGTACTATAAAGTTGGTCAGAGCTTTATAAATTCTCATTTACGATATAATCCATATCAGTTTTGATACATGGAGTGGAGTGTTAAAATTGTCCCTGTTGGATCGGTAAGATCAAAATATAAATAAAATAGGAAATAAACAGTGACAAGTCTGTGAAAACTCTGGAAGGTTCAAGTTTATTTCTTTCTTAAAATTAAGATGAAGTTCGTCTAGATGAACAGAATCAACTGGTATTTATATCTTTTACGGAGTGGGTATACAGGCCTATTCACCATGGACTATGTTAACTGATCTTGTAACCCGGAGAAAGGACCAATAAACACCAGCGACAGGAACACCGAAAGAGAGCAACAGAAATGTGTAACTCGACCCTGACTGGTCGGACTTAGTAGTATCGGGCAATATAAAGATTGCCCTATCGGACAACAAGTGATTGGGTATATAGACTGGTTCTGAATGATACTAATAGCGTCCATTATAGGAACCAGTAGAGAAGAGGATATAATCGACATGGGCATTCAATGGTTACCATAATCGTGTTGAAGATTATAAATTTACAATAAAGTGATCACCGAATCTAGTGTACCTCCTCTACGACCTTTAATAGGTGGAGTCTGGAATAGAATAATGTCTGCGGAATAGCAAATAAAGACCTCTCACTCTATAAGGTAATAGTTATAGAGGCTAATAGAAACTGGATAAGTCACCTCAATCAACAATGTAAATTCTAGACTGAAGTACCAATAGATCATGTACGTGAAGTAACCTGCCATTTAATTATAACTATCAATAACGAAGCGTACTTCGGTTTTATTATGTAATATTCAGCAGTGATCTCTTCATCGATACAACAGTCCCAGGCAAGATTTTGCTGGTCCGAGTCGGACTTATCAAAAATGACCGGTTGGGATCACGAGTAGCTAGTGAATATTCCAAATTTAGTAAGGGTATTTCCTTATTGGTAATCGTTCTTCTTGCAGATCATTAGGATCTCTATCGTTTTAGTATATAAAGCATATCATCTATATATTATAATTATTTTATCTCTATCTTTAGTCAGTTCATTTTTATTATATAGTTTATATTTTATTTTAGATAAAAACGGAAATTCTACTTGTGCCTTAATTGAAAAGATCTTGAATATTTTATTACATTTGGATTTGGATATTATTGGAACTTGGTACTTATTTTAGTTATATTTGGATTGTACTCTACAAGGACAATTAGAATATACCGTTTGATATTTCATTTTACATATTCTATAACATAACACCGCACCCGTATTAGTTTAGAAAAATTAAAAATAAATGACAAGAAAATGAATAAATAAAAGCCACGTGCCAGAATCGGTCCTTTCCACCCTTTACATCGCACCTTTCCGGAGTTTAGAGAAAATGGTCGGTGTAGAATAGCAATATTGCGACGGTAGAATTGAACTCTTGCCCACCGGACAATAGCATGAGTTGTTTGCATTGTCTTTTTGGATAGATAACGACGTTTACAGTATAGGTTCGACAATGAGATTTTTGATGGGATGTCAAAGAGAAGCCCATGACTATAACTGGGTTTTTTTTGAAAGAAAAAGAAGCGACTTTTTTTTAAAAAGTTGCTTCATGCTTTTGTTTAACAACGATAGATACATGCAAAGCAGCTAGCAACACAGCTACAGTATACCACATGAACGATGTCTACACGTTTGCCAGAATAACAAGTACACACTGAAACAATGAGAAGCTCAGTGTTGAACAGACGCCACTTTGACACTTGTGGATTATTCATGACCTATCTCATGTCAAGTCTTGAAAAGGGTCTTTTTTATTCCTATTCAAACTGTTTATGATAGTAGCAGATGATGACCTTCTCATTCCATCATACCGAGATGTAAAGGAAAGCGTAGGTTGTTCTTTTTCATTTATTGACAATGTTCGTATCCAATGATAGATGTCCTTAGGAAGGAGTAGAGGACTGGTTTTGGTTTTTTTTTTTTTTTTGCAAGCTATACATGTGGAGGGGAAAATAAATACAGTTTTTTTATACACAAGGTTGGTTTTTCATGAGGGATGTTTTTCGCAAGTCAACAGTAGAATAGCGTCGGGAATCCATTCTCTTGTAAAGTAGCAGGTGGGAGTGTACTCCACTTTCTAAAAACCTTTACTTATTAACCATTCTTTCATTTCGTTCATACATCGGCCCTTGATGAAGAGATGTTGTGTTCTGTGGTTGATCTGCATAACAGCCTCGGGAAAGTCTTTCTGTATGTCTTTCATTAGTGCTGCAGTGTCTCCCTGCACCTTTCGAATCACGGTTAAAACACGAGTGCCTCCATTTTTATAATCTGTATATACAGGGAGACCCTTGTTGGTCGTTCTTTGAACAAAGTAGCTGGGTGTTGAGTAAAATCGCTTGCAGATAAGTGAGCGCATTGTGTGTTTCAATGGTGGATAGAATCAAGGGTTGTTCTTCTTGCCGGAATGGTGCTGTATACAAGTGACCACTGTCCCGTTTGTCAATGTGTGATCGAGCAGGAAAAAAAAAAAAAAAAGGGTTTACTTTTCCCTCACCCTCCTCCCCGCTTATTTCGATTTTTTTTTTTTTTTTTTTGAAGGACAGGCACGAAGCGGGCAACCATTGAATCTCAGACAGGAGGGTGTTTTGTGGGCCAAAAGAACAAAAAATAGTAATAGAGAAAAATTTCTTACATAGATCTCTTTTTGTTGATTTGTGTTGTATTTTTGTAGATGAGTCTGTTGGAGGGCAATTTTGACTCTGTTTCAGAAGTGAGTTTCTCTTTGCATTATTATACGACAGAATACACTATTGACAGCCGCGTCTTTTTTCACCGTTGTTTTTCTTCTCGTCATGCCAAAAAAAATAGGGCTGTTTTCTGGTCATGCCTGGAAAAAAGCGATCCAGAGTACTAAGCACGAGTTTACCTAAATCCAAACGAGCCAAACCGCTCAAAGCAACAAGTAAAGTTCTTTTTTTTTTTTTTTTTTTTTTTTTCTCTATTTTTCATACTGCTAAAAAGTCCAGCTTTCTGACGGAAACTGATGGTTGACACCATGGTTAGGCATAAAGGCGACGCATCGCAGCGAATGGAAAAGCAAAGAATCGCAACATGATGGATTTCAATTACTCTACAATGGTCGAGAGCCTTTGAAGGCCATGCTGAAAAGAAAAGAGTTTTTGAGTACGTGTTGGAAGACAGTGGAAGATTTGTTCAATGTACAGTACACTATTCTATTTCTACAGAGTACCACTCAAGGAGTAAAAATTCTAAATGCAAAAAAATGATCGATTCTACTCCCTAGGAGTCATTGTTGGGCATTAACCAAGCCGCCATCCAGGAAATATGTGATTTTGTCAATAAGGATCACGATATGACCCACCATAGGTAACTTACGTTGGTCCTTTGCTTTCATAGAGGACCCTCTGTGTAATAACATGGCTCTTTTTTTTTTTTTTTTTTTTTTTTTTTTCTTCTTCTTTTCAAGCTTGATCAGTTTACCGTTTCATGAGATTCCTACTGGGCTTGTGTTTGCCGGTATTAATACACCTGATCACAGCACTCAGTTCGAATACATAGCTACCCAATTACGAGCAAAGACAGGGACGAAGAAAGAGAATTATGTCGCTTTGTTACAGTCCAAAGATTGTATGAATCTGAAAAATATGATGAAATCGATGATAGAACGCTTCATGGCGAGCGCGACAGAGGAGGACGGAAGTGAAAAGACGGATATTGTTGAGGACACGACCACGGATGCGCAGGAGGAAGAGGAGGAGGAGGAGGGCGATGAAGAAGACATGATACGGTTCACTGAGGTAAAATAGCATGTTCTGCCTCTGGGGGGGATCTTTTGCAGTGGACTGACTCTGTCTATGTATATCTATCAAAGCGACGGGCGGTAGGGTATCAACTGGGGGGTAGCTTCAGTAAGCCTAGTAAATGCTTACCGTTTGACATGCAATGGTTAGAAGGATGGTACCAACATCAATGTCAACAGAGACATCATGGAAAGGGAAAGCCGAATTTGGTGGTTATCCTACAGGATTTTGAATCCTTCGAGCCTAGCATGCTGCAAGATTTTCTCAGCATTTGCAGTGAATATCGGTCCAAGTTGCCCTTTGTTTGTATTATGGGTATTGCTACTTCTATCGAGATCTTGCATCAGACGCTCAGTAAAGCCACCATGAGCTTGTTGAGAATCGAAAAGTTCAAATTAGAGCAAAGTGAAGTGTGGTTCAATCGAGTCATTGAAAAGGTAGATGCAACGTAGTGGGAGGGGGGGGGTGTTCTGCTGTCTCTCTTTCTATCTTACTGACACAAAGATGCTTGAACAGCTTTTTCTGGATTCTACTCGTTCCTTGAAATTCGGTGGGCGAGCGTATAAATTCTTGCTGGATCACTTTTATTTATATGATTTTTCTATTAGTACAGTAACATCAAGCGTCAAGGTAAATAGGGTGATGGGATGGTCCTCAAAAAAAAAAAAGAAAAAAAGAAAGAAAACTAACTCTAGGTTTTAAAAAAAAAAACGCATCAGTATGCGTTCATGCATCATTTCTATGGAAATCCGTTATCTCTCTTTCTTCCATTACTCGAACTGGACAAAGACGCCATGGCGTCGACCGTGTCCGAGTGGCTGACGGAAGGCATCCTTAACGAGCATCATATGACGCATGTCCGAATGCTCCGCTCCATCAAGTCGTACGTCGAGTCACTTGTGGCTCGCCAGGAGGTCCAGAAAGCCATGCGAGTACTTGAGGACGATGATTATGTCATGAAAGCGATTGTACCCGAGCTTCTCACGGATATCAAAACATACCAAATCCAATTCAAGTTGGGCATTCATCTCCTCGAGCTTCTCCAGTCTCAATTTCCCAACTTTGGGTTTTTTGCCACGCATCGTCAAAAGAGCAAAAGGATACTGCTTCTCGATGCGTTGCAAGCAACGACGGAGGAGGGGATGGCAGGGTCAGAACTGACGAAAGCGTTGATTGCTTTGATCCGCGGCATCAGTGAAAAGCATATAGGGACGCTTTTGCAGCAGATGCGAGCCTTGTTTGAAAAAGAGGATTATCGAGAGGTGAATGAAGCTGCGTTGAAGGAATTGTTCGGCTGGGAAGTGAGACTGGAACACTTGGCGCAGGCAGATCGTGACACGGTGGCGCGCATGGATAGGAAAGCGAGATTATTGGAAGGACTTGTTTTACCAGGCGCACAGACAGCGAGACAGACAGCCACGGCGCAAAGAGTGCAGGAGAACTCGATTGAGCATTTAAGAAATAAAGGAACAGCGATAGCCAAATTGGCCATGGACATAGCCGATTGGTGTGAGAGAACACTCAGGTAAAAAATGATGGCCCCTTTTTTTCCTCACTCATGACAAGCAACGTGTGGACTCATCGGTGGGCCTCTCTTTATGGGATAGATTGTATTTGAGACCCTACACCACTTTACCCTTACACGAGTTGATCTATTACAACACGATCAGCTTGCACGAGAAGGTAGGAGGAGGGGGAGGGGGAGGGGGAGGGGGAGTGGGAGGTGATGAATAGATGCAGAAGCTTACTTTTCTTTTTTTCTCTGTCGATAGGCTTTTGCAGCTCAACCGAGAGCCACGATTCAAACAGCATTGACGCAATCAGGCCATTATTTAGGCTGCTCTTGTTGTCGTATGGACAAAGCGGATCAGATTCTATTTTCAGAACACGATACTTGCATTTTATACAAACTCTACCTTGAATGTGGGCGTATGATTAATTTGTACGATTGGTTTATCGCGTTTGGTTGTATTATTGAAAGAGAACAGCGACCGATAAAGCAAAAGCTGGAAGAGAATGAAGTGCAGTAAGTTTTTCTCATGGCCATTGTCAATAGATAGGCCCTGCTTTTTCTCTAAACCTCTCCCCCCTTCTCTTTGATAATAGAGCCCGATTTATACGATCTGTAGCAGAATTACAGTTTTTAGGATTCATCAAACCAACACAACGAAAGACAGATCATGTCATTCGATTAACGTGGTCCAATATATAAAAGCGTGATACCCCCCCCCCCACCCCCATCCATAGTTGACATGAATGCCATCATGTTTTTGACTCGATTAAAACCATTTTTTAGACCGTCGTCGTCATCCATTTCAGGTACACATCATCGATAGACAATGTCTCTTTT
Organism: Mycotypha africana; assembly: GCF_025528875.1. NCBI lineage: Eukaryota > Fungi > Mucoromycota > Mucoromycetes > Mucorales > Mycotyphaceae > Mycotypha > Mycotypha africana. The sequence continues at coordinate 1,390,512 of NW_026515730.1, forward strand.
TTTTTTTTTTTTTTCCCGGTAATCCAATTTACCGGACTCGTGGTCACAAGAGGACGGTGAAGGGATAGTAACATGCAAAAAGAGGCGTTTGACGGGGATGTTAGTCAATAGACCCTTAGCATGACTCATCACAATGAAAACGAGCAAAGATTATCGTTTACCCCGTATTTCTTTTTTGCTCTCCCTTAGAAAAAAAAAAAGACCCTGGCCGTGAAATCATTTATCCGTTTTTTGTTTGCTAAGTGTTGCCTGCCAGCCATCGGAAGTAACCGATGAGAACGGCATAAACATTTTTGAGGCGGGTTTTCCTCCTGTTTCTAGAACGGGAACAGATGATAGACGATGAGAACGAGGGACACGGGTTTCAGAACAAAAAAAAAAAAAAAACCAGGAAAAAGGACTGTTTAATGACATTAATAGAAACAACTTCTCGTACGATGCGTAGGCACGGTCATTTGATCTTGAATATCTTTGGCCATATCCCACACGTAGAAATCAATCAAGATAGCATTGACGTGGAGTGAAGGATCCATGTCGAGCATTTTCCTTCGAACCAACTCGACAGCCCAAATGGAGTTGCCGCGTATTTCTACTTCTTGTTCGCAGCCGGAAGGAAAGTAGTCTCTATTGTGCAGCTTTTTCAAGAGTTCATCTGAATATTCCAATAAGCCCAGTTGATAGAGCGCCTATGAAAAAAGATCAGCCAAAAATAAAATAAAATAAACAAAGCTTGGGATTGGCTTCTTACTTGAGGTACTCTAAAGTAGACATGGATACATGAATCAATGGGTCATAAGGAGAGTCTTTTTTGTTTTTTTTACCTATAATCTGCAAACATGGTGATGCAATCAATATCGTGAAACTCTCCATAGGTTTGTCCATCAAAACATGCCCTACCATTGGGTACAAAGTCAATCACAAGCCATAGAGAAAAGGTGTTTTTTTTAGGTTTTTCTTACCACACATCAGCAATCAAAATCTGAGCTCGCTTCAAGAGGTAGACTGGTGAAAAAATCAAAGCATCAGTCTTGGGCGTTGTCTATGCATGGGGCCAAGGGGAAAAAAAAGAGTTACCTTTCTTGCCATGGAACTCGTGAATGTCACGAAAAGAAGAAAAGTTTTCCACAATGATATCTAATAATTTGGCAGCTGATTGTTGCGCTTGAGCAATGCAATGGACAAAAGAACCGTTGAATTTCTATAAAGAATGTACGGTGTAAGAAAAAGAAGGCACGGGTTGGGTTGGGGGGTGTGTGTGTATCTACTTGAAATACCTCACACAACACGTTGCCGGCTTCTCTCATGACTCTGATTCTTTCTTCCATCATCGGTGCTGATTCTTTGGTATCACTTTTGAAGATGTCTATCATTTGCTGATCTGAAGCTTTGGCATAAAATGCAGGATCTGTGATAGGAATACCTTGATCGAGCGCTTTTTTCATGATGAGAAAACGGGGTTAGATTCTTGTACAACAGACATGTCAAACTCTCTTTTTTTCTTTACCCCGATGAATGGCAGCACACAGAGACCAGTAGCCTGTGTAAGATTGTCCTTGATAGTGAATGGCATAACGATCTGGATGAGGTGTTTTTTTATCAGACACGTCCAGATCACTCCAAAAGGAAAAATTCAGTAAATCAACCAGAAAGATCCTAAGGACAAAAAAAAACCCATGCGTCGTTGGTTAATCACTCAGAAAGGAGAGAGCCCCCCGCCCTCTTTTTTTTTTTTTTTCGCTTTACCAATCCACGGTTTTAGCTGTCAAGGTCTTGGGATGCAAAGTGTGTTCATTCCATGTCTTTGTACTGTATTGCTTTGTTTTCATATTTTCTGTGATCTACGGGTGTTTTTGTTTCATTTTTTTTTTTTTTTTTTTTTTTATAAATCAGCCCCAGATTTTATTTTTTTTAATAGAGAGAAAGCAGTGGATCACTCTACCGTTCTTGCTGCTGTATCAAGATTCTGCTTTGGAATAAAGACATGTTGACTGTTCTAACAGTAAATCCAAACAAAAAGGAGCTCAGTCATCTCACACACTGATCTTTTCTAAAGGCGCCCATGTTCACCCGCCATGAAAGCCTCATGTCTACAATGGGGATCTTGGGGGCGATGGCAAAGGTATAGTTGTTTTGTTCTTTTTACCTCTGAAATATAACGTGCACTTTCAAGAACTTTATTGTAGGTGGTTGGCATGATGAAAAAACGACACTATAAAACAAGTATAGATCAAGCAGAGAATCGATAAAGAATGAACGGTGGGAAAAAAGAAAAAAAAAAAAAAAAAAAAAAAACCAACGACGAATCAAGATGGCTGAATGACCCAGACGCGCGCGCATCGTGATCGAGGGACCTCTTGTCAGTAAAATTTTTCCCTTGAATTTTTTCAAAGACAGAAATGTCGTTTCCCCTACATCGATAGCAAAAAAGTGGCTCGAAACACTTTCTCTATTGTCCATTCCCACTAAGCGCGTTGATCATTCATCCTTTGAGTGTGATTCCGCTGTGGGACGTGAACAACTGGGCAGACAATGAAAAAGAGACGATGCCTCCTTCAGCGAGAGAGACATCCTTTGCTCACTCTCCTTTTTGCTTTTTTTTTGTAAAATACAATCACGCAAGTTCTAGTCCCGATGGAAGCGGTGTTGGAAATACTTTTTTTTTTATTCTTTTTTCTTTTGTGTGTACACTCACTAAACATAGATTGTTATTTTGATCTACAGCATCATCGATTGAGACAGACAGACAGACAGACAGACAGACAGACAGACAGACAGACAGACAGAGAGACAAACACAACACAACACATTGTCATGTCTTTTTTTACAAGTCCACTCTCACTTGTCCAAATAAAGGAGAACGAAAAAAAAAAGCAAGAAAGGAAAACATAACGATAGACGTTTTCGATCCACGTCCTTTAGAGATCAAAAAATTTTCTATTTTTATGACACATGATGAAAGAAACAGAGCAGTCGCTTTGCCATTTTTGTCAGCAATTTAAAATACATAAAGAACAATTAGGTTAAGGTTAAAAAAATCTTGGTTGCCATGCACACGATGTCATCGATCGATGGGAACAGAACAATTCATTTCTTTCTTTTCTTATCTATGAAAAAGTTATCCCCCCCAAAAAAAAAGCTAGCTTTCTTTTTCGTCCATGAGCCCAGGTTGATAAAAAAAAAAAAAAGGGCTCTCTTGAGATGGAAGAGAGCTGCGCGTCATGAGTTTCAATGGATGAAGCCTACGGAATGGAAGTGTGAATAGGTTTGTGTCCGTTACGGTTTCATTTCGTTTCGTATCTGTTACAAATGAATTTCCTGTTATCTCTAAAATTTTCCATTCATCATTAGGAAAGTCTAAAATAGGAACATGGATGGAAAAGTCCGATTGGTTGAAAAGAAGGGTGCAAAAATTAAAAATGACCAAAAAGACACAAGTTACAAATTTGTCATCATTTCCAAAAAAAAAAAAAAAATCAAGAAAAATAGTTGTGTGTTGGCTATTGTGGGCTTTTCAAAGACGGGCGGGGAGGGGATAGCCTTATCAGAAGAAATGGGACGGATAATGGAAATACCGGAGTCTACCCTCATGAAGCCTTCTGTATCCGTCTTTAAAGAAAAGCCTTTGGTTACCTTTTCGAAGGTGTTACAGCATAGAGAGAACAGTATTCTATTCCATCAAAGGCTTCTACAAGTCAAAATGATGTAAGAAAGAAAGAAAGAGACGATTGAGCTTTTTTCAAATCACTCAAAAATGAGAAAAAAAAAAAAAAAGAACAATGTGTTGACAACGGCCATTGCCGTGGGATAATATTTTTGTCTTTTTCCCAGTTCCCCCTTTCACCCCTTCACCTCACGCTCTCAGCACCCGTGGGTGACGTGCTCTTTGTCTCTTTGAGATGATCAGATTAATCTTTTATGGCTTATCTACCGGTGCCTGGTTCTTACTTTTCCTTGATGTACGTAGACAGCGGATGAGAAGGGTGCGTTTTACAAACAACATCAAGAACTGTGTTACTTGTCAAACGACATAACACACAAGTTGGCTACAGAAAAGCACAGACCCTCCTCTTTTTGGTTTTTTTTTTTTTTTTTTTGGTAACAAAAACATAGAAAAAACACATGCGCTCTGTGGTGACACAGCAGCCAAGTGTGAAGGAGGACGCCTTTGAAAAAAAAAAAACCAAGATTTTTGATAAAGGAAAATAGTAATGTAGAACATCCCGATGTGTGGAAAAAAAAAAAAAAAAAGTCAGACCTGCAAATGACATGACATAAAGGAACGGGCCTGCAATGAAGCGATCTCATACATCTCCAACGCACACACATAGACATGCAGACACACCCGCGGCGTAGATACACGCCATAAAGAGAGATGACATGTAGAGACACACCCACTTACATTTCTCCATTCCCGTCATGGGCAAAGAGATACCCATTATCTCTAGAAATATCATGTCGCTCCAATAAACAACACACCAAAAATGAGATGACGAGCCAAACTCGGAGAGGGAAAAACCTTATAAGCCAACTATTTCGACCGGCATTTGTAATTATTTTTCCCCTCTAAGAGCACAGTAAAAGAGCGAATGGGTGCGGGGGAGGAAAACACAAATATCATCTTTTCACTGATCTTCATTGGATCAAGCGGACATTGAATCGATTTACTTTTTTCTTCTGAGCGTCATGTCAAATTTTTGACACATTGAAACCTGTTTCTTAGACATTTTGCCGAATATAGTCATTTCCAACTTGATCACAAATGAAAATGATAAAGATTTGATATAAGCTTCTACTTCTCCGTTGTTCGGGTACGCCGCTAAGACAAACAAGCCTGTAAAAAACTTATTCCTTTTTTTTCAATCTCCTCAACAAAAAAAAAAAAAGAAAAAAAAAAAAAAAACTGTATAAATAAATTACGTTCAAGTTGGCGTCTTTTTTTTTCGATTTTGTGATTTCTTCTTTTTCCTTTCATTCGTTAAATCCATTGTATATAAAACTTATTATTTTTTCCCCCTCTTTTTTTTTTTTCCTTTCTAATATATCATTTTGATACTCGTAGAATTTGTAACTAGCTCTTAGTTTACATTCTCAATTCAACCCAGTCATTCGTTTTTTTTTTACCTGTTATTTTTTTCTCTTAATCTAATTTATTGATCATGGCTGACGAACAACCTCAAGCCAAGGTCACGGGTGATTTCCACAACATCACCGTAGAAGACCTTTACGACAAAGACAAATATGATCTTTCCACTATGGAACAACAAGATGTCATGCAACTCTTACAGTACGTATTTCTTTTTTGATAGATGAGTGAGAGTGAATGGGTCAAAGGAAAAAAAAAAATTCGATGCCTTTTTTTTTCAATCTCAATTTCCAACACCACCACCCACCCGGCACACACGCAGATAAGATAACTGTATTTTGGTATGACAATGACACACAGACACACAGACGTAAACACACACCGCAGGAAAAAAAAATTTTTTTTTTCTTTTTTTTTTTTTTGCCTTTCCACTTTGGGCGCAAAAAGGCAGAAGAGAAGAGCGACAGTGGATGGGAACAACAACAATAGTAAAAAAAAGGGCATCGTTCATTTTCTTTTCCTTGACTTCATCACGTGTGCTTATTTTACATTTCCATGGTCTATTTGGGGCTTATTGTTAACCGCTTTCTCATTTTTCAAATAGGACACAACCTGAAGGTTTAACTACAACGGAAGCAGCTGCTCGTAGAGAAAAGTTTGGTTCCAATAAGCTAGAAACCAAGGAAGTCAATCCTTTGATGCAATTCTTGGGTTTCATGTGGAATCCTCTTTCTTGGGTCATGGAAGCTGCTGCTATTGTCGCTATTGCCCTTTCCAACGGTGAACACAGAGCTCCTGATTATCCTGATTTCATCGGTATCGTCCTTTTGTTATTTGCTAATGCTACTATCGGTTTCTTGGAAGAACGTCAAGCTGGTAATGCCGTCAAGGCTCTTATGGCTTCTCTTGCTCCTGAATGTAAAGTGAGACGTGATGGTGAATGGAAGACTCTCGAAGCCTCCGAGTTGGTTCCTGGTGATATCATCGGTGTGAAGCTTGGTGATGTTATTCCTGCTGATGGTCGTTTACTTACTGTAAGTTCTTGTTTTATTCATTGAGAGGATAGGGAGGGGGGGAGGGAGACGTGTCATGTAGATAAAAAAATGGCTTTGGATGAGAAAGCAGAGAGCCAGTGGGAGCCCTTTTTTTTTTTTTCTCTCTCAGCCCAGCATCATTGGGATCCAATGGCGCGTCTTATCTATTGTTTAAAAAAATTTTTTTTTTTTTTTTTTTTTTTGTCAACAAATTGAAAAAAAAACCCATGTGCTAATTTCCTTGATGGTTTCATTTTCATAGGCTCACGGTGATGTCTCTATTGATCAAGCCGCTCTTACGGGTGAATCTTTGCCTGTCGGTAAAGAAGCCGGTGATGAAGTCTTTTCTGGTTCTACTGTAAAGCAAGGTGAAGCCGAAGCAGTTGTCATTGGTACAGGTACCAACACTTTCTTCGGTCGTGCTGCCAAGCTTGTAGGTGAAGCGGGTGAAGATTCGGGTCACTTGCAAGCCATTCTTGCCAAGATTGGTAACTTTTGTTTGATCACCATTATTCTCTTCATGGTCATTGTCATCATTGTTCAATATGCTGCTTTCCATTACACTTACCGTCGTGGTATCGATAACATTCTTGTCTTGCTCATTGGTGGTATCCCCATTGCCATGCCTACTGTCTTGTCCGTCACCTTGGCTATCGGTGCCAAGCAACTCGCTGACCACATGGCTATCGTCACGCGTATCACCGCCATTGAAGAAATGGCCGCTGTCACTATCTTGTGTTCTGATAAGACCGGTACCCTTACCCTCAACAAGTTGATTGTCGATAAGCCTACCATCAAGACCTACACGCCTGACTTTGACGGTGAAGATGTCGTCCGTCTCTCTTCCTACGCTTCTCGTCTTGAAAACCAAGACGCCATCGATTTCTGTATTGTCAACTCTCTTCCTGATCCCTCCAAGGCCCGTGACGGTGTCACTGAAATGGACTTTAAGCCTTTCAATCCTGTCATCAAGCGTACTGAAATCACTTACAAGGACAATGCGACCGGTAAGGTCTACCGTGTCAGTAAGGGTATGTCTCACAAGATTTTGGATCTCTGTACCCGTGACAAGACCGAGGCCGTGATCCAAGCCTTGAACGATGATGTCGATGAATTCGCTCGTCGTGGTTTGCGTGCTCTTGCTGTAGCTATTGATGAAATCCCCTCAGGCCAAGTCGACGCGGAAGGCATTGGTTTCAAGTTGGTCGGTCTCTTGCCCATTTATGATCCTCCTCGTTCTGATACCAAGGAAACCATCGATCGTGCTCAAGCTCTCGGTGTCGCTGTCAAGATGATCACCGGTGATCAACTTGCCATTGCCAAGGAAACTGGTCGTCGTCTCGGTATGGGTGACAACATGTTCTTGTCCAAGACCTTGAAGGAAGGTCCCCCTGCTGGCTCTGGTTACACCGATGTCGATCAAATGGTCCTTCATGCCGACGGTTTCGCTGGTGTCTATCCCGAACACAAGTACGAGATTGTCGAACGTCTTCAAAACATGGGCCACATGGTGGCCATGACCGGTGATGGTGTCAATGATGCGCCTGCTCTTTCCAAGGCCAACGTCGGTGTGGCCGTCGCTGATGCTTCGGATGCGGCTCGTTCAGCTGCCGATATCGTCTTGACGGCCCCTGGTCTCTCCACCATTGTCGAAGCCATCATTGGTTCGCGTCAAATTTTCCAACGTATGCGTAACTACTCTATCTATACTTGTTCCGTGACCATTCGTATCGTCGTCGGTTTCTCCATCCTTATCTGGGCCTTCCAATTCGATTTCCCTCCTTTCATGGTCTTGATTATCGCCATGTTGAACGACGGTACCATTATGACCATCTCCACCGATCGTGTCCGTCCCTCGCCGTATCCGGATGCTTGGAACTTGCGTGAGATTTTCTCCTATGCTATCGTCTACGGTATCTATCTCACCGCCTCTACCGTCTCTTTCGTCGCCGTTGCCTTGAAGACCACCTTCTTCCACCGCAAGTTTGGCGTCAAGACCTTTGACATCCCGAACGATTTCTTGCTCCACTCGGCTGTCTATCTCCAAGTTTCCACCATCTCTCAAGCCTTGATTTTCATTACCCGTTCTCGTGGCTGGTTCTTCATGGAACGTCCTTCCATTTTCCTCATCTGTTCCTTCATCATTGCTCAGCTCGTCGCTACCTTCATTGCTTGTTATGCTAACTGGGGCTTCACTCAAATCGAAGGCTGTGGCTGGAGCTGGGTCGGTATTGTCTGGATCTGGAACTTTGTCTGGTTCGCTCCTATGGATCTTGTCAAGTTTGCCATGCAATACTTCTTTGAACCCAAGGCCAACACCACCGAAGAACGTAAGGCGGCTGCCTCTCGTCGTGCCTCGGCTATCTCTGGCACCTCTTCTGCTCGTTACTATGCTAACCGTACCAAGTCGCTTCGTTCTCTCGAACGTCCTCAAAACTTTGCTCAAAAGGTCCTTGGTAAGAGTGGTAAGAAGATGGACCCCAAGGAAATGCGTCGTTTCTCTTCTGTCCAAACCTCTCATGCTGCTCAAGTCTTGCAACAACAACAATAATTTCTCTTTTTTTCAATTCATGTATATTTTTTTTTATTTTCTTTATAGACAATTGTTTAATACTATTATTTCCTCTCCATCCCCCAACCCCCCCTTTTTCATTAACACCTCTCTTGATTCACCTTTTTTTTTTTTTTCTAATCATCATTTTTCCTTTTTCTCCTATACATTATATATACACTCTCGCTTTTTTTTTATTAGAAGTTTATATTTTTTTATTATGTCTATATAATAAAATCACTATAATAATGACACAACAACTCTCCATATTCTCATTCACTGTACTCTGTGATCATTGTGCAAAAAAAAAAAAAAATTTTTTTTCTTTTATGGTTTCCTTTTTAAGAATGATAATCTAGGTTGAAAATAAAGTGAAACTGGTTTCAATAGAGCGAGACAAAAAAAAAAACCAATTTTTTTTATAGACTTTGTCGAGAAAAGAATTCAGAAAAAAAGTACATTGTGTGTGAGTTTAGTCAACACAATGTAGGATGCTTATTAAAGACTGAATTCACGCTATGGTTCGTATCTCTGTTTCAAGAACATTCCAATAAGGTGCTCCATGTACAACGCATGTCCTGGGCTCTCTCCTCTACTTTATAGCTCAGAAGAAAGCTTTGCCTCTTATGGAGAGATACTTTATTGTTTTTCTCCTTCACTTTCTTTGACTCTCTCTCGTCCTCTTTGCCTCCCTTAGAATACATGATGCGTATGCTCTACATCCATCATTGGCAGTAAAAGGAAAGAAATGCAACTGAAAAGGTCATCGGCCACACGGTGACATGATCTATTCGCGGCGGGTGGGAGCGTGCTGCTCAGAGAGATGGCATAGCTAGAGGGAGGAAGCGATGGGCATGAGATAAAAGTGTAGACGACAGTGAGCCGTCGTTGCTTTCAAAAGAGGAACGAAAGGGCGTTCCGTCCGTTTAAAATTTTCATCTGGCGCGTTCCTTCATAAGACACTTTTTTTTCTCAAGCCAAGAAAGAGTGGGGCAAACTGGGATGACCCCCATCGTGTATGGAATCATAACCGCTCATCCATTGGCACTCGAGGCTTCTTTTTCGCGTATTGAAAAAAAAAAAAAATCAATAGCAGGCTACACCCGATCACGGAGGTGTCAAGCCAAAAAATTGCATTGGGACTCTTTACTAGAGCGAGTGATGAGCAAGTAGGTCTTATGGCATAAAGTGTGCACTCAGCATCGTGGATCCTGTAGCACGGCGTCTGTGCGTTGGTCCGACATCCCCCTTCACCCGCACACCCACCCGATGGGCAGCCATGGACGACGATCTTGGTGAAGGGGTAGTACAATGCAACGTGAAACAAACAAACACACCAAGAGACAAATAAATGAAATAAAAATTTGGGTGAAAAAAGAAACAAACATGAATAAAAAAAAAAAAAAAAAAACCCGAATCCAACAAAAACACACACACACACACAAAAAAAAAGAAGCAGCCAACACACAAGCGTGTTGTTATCGAGTGAAAACCAAAGGAGTACTTTTATTCTTTCCCTTTTTCTTTTTTTCGTATTTATTTTACACACTTTTTCGATCATGGTGTTACCAAACGCCTCCTCCTCCTCCTCCTCCTCCTCCTCCTCCTCCTCCTCCTCTTTGATACCAAAGAAATGGAGAATCGTCACCATTGCAGTGGCATGCCTTCTTTTGGCCATCCTACAGCTCTACGTATTGCTGCCGTTGGATCTTCTCGGCGCGCAAAGCATGAACGAAGAGCGGTGGGCAGACGATATCAAGAGCATGATCATCACTACCTATCCCAATAATACACCCATCGAACGACCCCCCACGCCAAAGAAACAGTCCATTCTCGACGGCTTTGATGGATACAAATCTCACTTGCCCCCATTACAATACAACTTTGGCATTGAACCACCAGAATATACTCAGCTCAGAGAAAAGAGAAGAGAAGCCATCAAGGCTTCTTTTCTTCATGCCTGGAACGGTTATAGTAAAGAATCGACCTCTCTCACCTTTTGAAAAAGATCTTCTTCTTCATTCTCACCTCCCCTCCCCTCCTTTCTATTGATTAGAAAAATATGCCTTTACGCATGATGAATTGAAACCCCTCACGAATCAACCCAACGATCTTTATGGCGGGCTCGGCTTGGGTTTGATTGATGTCCTTGGCATGATGCTCATGCTGGATAGGGGTGACGATTTTCATAACCTTCAAAAACCTGTGCGTGCCATTTCTTTTCATGTTGATAAAGAACTCGACATGTTTGATTTCGTGACAAAGCACATGAGCGGTTTGATCAGCGCCTATGAACTCTCTGACAGATTCGAAGACGCCCTGATCCAACGGTCCACGAGCTTGGCCAATGATTTCTTGGAAGCTTACAAGACCCCTTCAGGCTTACCACGACATACCTTCAATCCCTTTCAGTAAGAACCCCCCCCCCTCCCATGCCTTGTCAAACCTTTCCTAATGACCCGATGGTTTCATTTTATCTTGTTTTTTTTTTTTTAGAAACAAATCAAGTAGTGCTGAAGAGTGTTCTATAGGCCAAATCGGTACAATGCAACTTGAATTTTTGATGCTCTCTCAGCTGATGAACAATCCCAAATTTGGCATGAAGGTTTGAATAGAGATCGATTCATGGAAAAAATAGTAAAGACCTCATTTCTCACTGTTTTTTTTTTTTTTTTTTTTTTTTTTTGGTTGGGACACCAACCCATTCCATCTTGTAGGCTCAAGAAATGATCGACTTTATTGATCATATGGAGTACGAGCAAGGCATGTATATTAAAGGATTGTATCCCACCACCATCGATACTCAAAAAGGCAGAGGGAAGAACGGTAAATGCCAAGGACATGAAAAAAAAAAGCTATTCTCAGTGACGACTGACTCCAACTGTTCTTGTAGCCATGGCTTCTTTTGGTTCTAAAAGCGGCAGTGTGTACGAAGTAAGTACCTGTATCTCCCTTTTCCACGACCTATGTCTTCTCACTCACAGGAAATAAAACAACTTTTTGTTATATTCCTAGTATTTCCTCAAGGCTTATTTGTTGACAGAAGGCACTCAACCTCAATATGCCCGAATGTGTAAGTTTCTTTTTCCTCCTCCCAATCACTTTTTGAAAAAGCTATTTCCCTTACTTATCGAGACCTCTTCTATAGACAAAGAATCCATCGACAGCATGAAGAAATACATGTTACGACAAGTACCTGAGCGTGACATGCTGCTGTTGACCCCTTTCGATACCCAACGTCAACAAAGCGAGCCTGGGATGGACCATACCACCTGCTCGATGGCCGGTATGCTAGCGATCGGCTCAAAGACGTTCAATGAGCCTGAAGATCTGGACATCGCCAAGGGTCTCATGGAAACCTGTGTCTTTATGTACCGTACCACAGCAACAGGATTGGCGCCAGAAAGCTGGTCCATCACCAAAACAGAACCCTACAACTATTATACTTTTAATAAAACGAAGAGCGAACTGACCCAGTCGCGTGATTGGTGGTATAAAGAAAATAGGATGAATCCTTATTTAGAAGAAAAGCAGAGACGCCAACAGGAGCAGGCAGCAGCAGCAGCAGCAGCAGCAGCAGCAGCAGAAGCTGAGAATGGAGGTTCAGACAGTGATAGTGGATCAGACATGAAAAAGAGACAGGGAGAAGAAGCAACGCCTACTGAAGATGTGACTGCAGCCACACAGCCTCAAGAAGAAGAAAAAGAGGTCGTTTATGGACAAGAATATCATACACAGTATACTCTTCCACCTGTAAAACCCAGACCAGAATCCTTCCTCTTGACCGATAAGAGTTTCCATTTGCATGCAGAAACAATTGAAAGCTTATTTGTATTATACCGTTTGACGGGCGACCAAAAATACCAAGTAAGTTCTTTTCTGATGGGGCTGCATTTACTAAAACAAAACTCATAGTTCAACCTCACTAGGAATACGCTTGGGAAATTTATCAAGCCATTGAGAAATGGTGCAGGACAGAGAGTGCTTTCGCTGGTGTTCGCAATGTCGAAAAGAAGGCAGCCACAGGCCACCTCACGGAGAATCAGATCGACACAATGGGAAGTCACGTCTTTTCTCAATTGTTTAAATATCTTTATTTACTTTTTAGTCCCCATGATTTCATGTCACTGGATAGATTTGTCTTTAATACCCATGGTCATGCATTGCTTCGTAGACGTTGGAACTGGGATAGAGTGTTCTTGGCCGACGCATAAAGATCTCAAACCCAACTCTATTCCTGCCCGTAGCATGCTTGTACCCTATTGTATGATTTTTCTTTTTGTTTTTTTTTATTTTCTTTTACATCCTATCGTATCGCATCCTATATAATATACAACCCACATAAACTTGCACTCTTAGCCCTTCATTTTTTATTAAAGAGAGCTGATGAGAGGCATCTGCACTAAAGCAAGTAGTCCATTTTCAAAAAGACCCATTTGAAGAGTAGTCTGCAAAGTGCGAGGGTCACCACATCACGCAATAGACGCTGTTCTTTAACAGAAGAAAGAGGTAGTTTGCTTCCAAAAAGTATCTCTGCTTTTTCTTCTTTTGGTTGTGGACCACAATAATAAACGTGCGGCTCATGAGAAAAAAGCCGCGGTTCTTCCAGCTTTGAAAGCAACTTGAAAAAAGAGTTGAAAAGTCGAACGGTCCACATGGCTAATTTTTTTGTACTTTTTCTTGACATCTAGATAAAATGTGCGTGCGTGTGCGTATATGTATGTAATCAATAGCGAACGAGTGCAATGGGGCCCGATCACAAAAGCTTTTTTTTTTTTTTTATGAATGAGATCAAGCTGGGGATGGGATGCAAAGTATAAAAAAGAAAAGCATCTATTTTATTTTTGAAAACAGAGGCGTTCTGAAAAATGCCTCAACTCAATTCATACTTTCTGATAGATTTTCTCTGGTTTTCCTTGACATTGCGCCGCCCATCTCGCCGCTATAAAGATAAAATCGCTCAATCTGAGTATCGCACATGCGCGTAACCGCATAGAGACCAATAAAAAATAAAGTGAGTCTTTTTTGCAACCATTTTCTTTTTTGATAGACGAGTGGAATGATAAACAAGTCATATATGTATATATATAAACCACTACACACACATAAATAGATACCCTCTCTCTCTCTCTTACCTATTCAAATAGACGCCAACAGAAGAGTCACATTGTTCTTCACGGATCAATGGATGAACTCGTCTTTCAGCACGACGGCAAATAGAACGAGCCATATGCAAAGATGCGCTTGCCTTTCCGCCCGACTTTATATTTGATAAATAAACAAAATACATCCTTCGTTCACTTAAAACAGGTCAAACAATAACTTACTGGTAATATGAATTTCGTCAGTTTGGGTAGTTGTTCATCGTAATGATCGATCCATTCCTCCAGAGTAGCTACGTTGACTCCTTCAGGATCAAATTGTGTCTTTGCTAATTTGATGTCGTTGGAACTATCACGAGGCGTAGCAATATTAGAACCCATGTCTTGTAAGAGACACTGAACCTAAACACACGGTAATAGAACGGTTATTTCTGGAACACACGTCTTGAGATGGCCTAAAGGCTACTCACTCTTGTCAACTTTTCTACCAATTCCTGTCCCCACGTCGCTTCCTCTTCTAAAAACTCGATAGCCAACCTAGACATATATGTTTTTGTTAACTCAGCTTTGAGAAAAAAAAAAAAGGTTCATCTTACAGGATATACGTTACCCAAGAGTCGATGTCAACTCGTCCGTGGTACCTGACATATCCGCAGGGTTAGCTCCTATCTATCCTGTAGAAAAAATCTGTTTCCCTGGTCTTTACCTAGCGCTTCAAAAACATCATCATCTTTATCTTTTCGTTGTCCGTTATAAAGACTGGATGTCCCTAGTAGAAAGCAAGGTTATGTGTACAATTCACTTTTGACAAGTCGATATGGATGATCCAACCTTTGTCCCCGGTTTTTGTATATATTCTCATTTTTCACCAGGTGGATAGATAGAATCTCTTCTTTTAAATGTCAAAGGAACGAGCTGCAAAAAGGGTTTTTGAATAAAAACAGAATCAAGGGGCAGATAAAAAAAAAAAAAGAAAAAAGAAAAGCAGATCTGAATGTGACTCAGCTTTCATGCAAGGAAACAGATTCAGCGTGGGGCAAGTGATGGATCGGCATTCATTTTATTTTTTTTTTTCACAGCGAACTAGCTCAACTTGTCAATAAGAGAACTATTCATAACGTCTCGCGGTATTCAAGCACTCTTCTTTTCGTTGTATGTGTCTTTAAAAATAGCACTATCGCTAAAATTATAATCCTGAAATCAAACGGAAGCTCTTTAAAGCTTTTTAAAGTGATTACCTGCTCCTTGAAACAGAGATGCTGTTCGCTTCAGAGCCACAAATGAGAAATTAAATAATCAAAGGGTAAAGTCTTGCGGTCGTCGAAAAAAAAAAAAAAAAGTCTTTTTCACTTTATCATAATTGTACCGTTTCTAAGCTTTGTTCCGGAGGGGAGCTTTACCGCCGATTCCCAAGAAACGACATGGATGTTCATGATCAAAAAGATAGGCCGTGATAAGGGCATACATATACAATAAATTACATCTGATAACTCTTATCCGTGATGAGATCCAAAAAAAAAAAAGTTTGCATTTTTTTTTTTTTTTTTTTTTTTTTTTTTTGAAACATTTCAAAAATTCTGCTTAAAACTTATACCTATTGTTTTAATATGTATTTCTTTTTCTGATTCATTAAAAAGAGTGGTAAAAAAAAAGCCATAGAATTCCCTTTTTTAACTTTTTTTTTTTTTTTTTTTTTGGAATCATATTTGTCCATAAACACACTTACTTTCTTAAAGAAAATACGCATAGTAAAGGAAAATGATGAATGCTACCATGTATTACAAGAAACGACGGCTGCGGCAAAAACCGAATATTCTTACTTATGAGCAACAACAAGAACTGAGTAAATTGATTGTCGGAAAGAAATCAACGTCAAAGACGCTGACAGATCAAGGACTTGTAGGAGATTTTTTTTTTTTTTCTGTATGCCATCTTCCTTAAGCTGATATATAAAGTATTACCCATTTCATTAGCTTCCAACAAGCTTATTCCGATTACGAAAACGAAAATTGGAATGTTTGTATGATTATTTACTGAAACATGATCTTATTCACTGTGGCGACAAAGAACATTATCCTATTGAATCAGTACAAACACATCAGTTAGCAGAGTATTTATTAGCCATTATTTATCCCGGATACCCAGCCTGTAGAGCCAAGAATTTGGCTTTTACAGATTACAGAGAATGGTAATTAGAGTCTACTCTGTTATGTTAATGGAAATGCCTAACAACCTTTCCTCTACATTTTCCCCATTTTTTTTTTTTAAAAAAAAAAGTCGAGAACGAGAGGCTACTACGATGGAGGATAACTCTAGTAGTCATCAGCCTTTAGCCTATGATTTTGTCCCCACCACAGAGATTTTCGATCGATTAGACGAGATTATTCGTGTTGATGTAGACGATATGAGTAGTAGTCATAGTAGTACAACGGATCAGCAAAAACAGCATAAACCTCAAGACGATTGCGGCCCTCTCACTATACCCTTCCCGCCTCATCCTATCCACAATAACAGCAGCAGCATCCTGAATAGCAATGACAACGGCTGCATGACATCCTCCTCCTCCTCCTCCTCCTCATTATCAAGTACTTTTAAAGTTATTTATCTCTCAGTATCCTCTTTACGGAAATCAATCGACAGAGTTCGATCCGCGAATCCTATGGATACTTTTTCGGGACATGCTCACCTCATGGAATACCATTTATGCTTTTGGAATTCAACAAGAACATTAGTGAAACCACATTGCAAATCGCTCAAATTACAATCCAAAGAAATTTGGACAGAGAAAGATGAGGTTTGGGTTGCCCTTCTTTTTTTTCCTGAACGTCCTTGATGTTGGATCATTCATCTTTTTTTCTTTTTTCTTTTATCTGCTTTTCATCAGAAAATGGTACAAGAAGGATTCATGCATGTGGATATTACGCAAAGCCTACTTTATTGTTTATCCACCATGAAGACACAGAAAGATAAAAGTCCATTTCTGACGTTGATGGTAGAGTTGATGGACCATGAAGAACAGAATATCAATCATGTTTCCATATCAGCTGTAGCAAGGAAACCCATACAAGAGGTAAGTAGGCTTGGCTCCAGGGGCTCATCGATCAGGTCATGAGGGTATTAAAAGGTATTACTTGTAGTTTATTTGTCAATTGTATCTTCAAACAACGACAGAATGCATGGCCAAAGCACTAAGGAAAAGTCAGCACCCTCTGGACACGCAAAAGATCATTTTGCACTTGTTGAAGCAATATGATGACCCTCAGCCATCAGCAGCACTCAAAGAAATCGATGATTCGGCCAAGCTAGAGGAAAGAGACATGACGTTCTTGTCCGAAAAGCTGAGGCGCGCTGAAACATTATTCATGACCTGCACAAGTAATTCAAATGCCTTGTTTCCGAGCAACAGTGATAGTAGTAGTCAGAACCACAGTCATAGTCATGGTAGTAGCCACCATGACGACGTTGATAAATTGAATGGGAGTATGATGAACAGCCTTAGTACCACCAGCGAAGAAGATTATGATGACGAAGATGAAGGCGAATTGGTCTCTTTCATCGACCCGTTATCCTGCCAGAAACAGAGAATTCAACATCCTATCAAGAGTGTGCATTGTCGGCATCGGACGTGTTTTGATGCAGCTTCTTTCTTACGCCACAATATGGATAAAAAGATATGGCATTGCCCGATATGTTTTGTGCACATTAAAAATTTTGAGGTAAAAAAGAAAGATAGATACATCAGGAAAGAAAAAAAGTCTCTCAATTTTCCGCTTTGACTCTATTAGGATTTACGAATGGATTATCCTATGAAGGTAGCCTTAAGGGAATACGCCAAGGAAGAAGAACTGTACTTGTTTGGTGACAATTCCTTTGTATCCGTGAATGAGTATTTTGTTATGGATGCAAATCGAGTGGATGATGAAGAAGAAGAAAAAGAGGAAGAAGAAGAAGAAGCAGACTATATAGAGCTTCGCTTAGAAAATGAGAGTATCAAAGTGGATAGAACGCATCCAACGAAAAAAGCCAAGACCCTTCATGTCATGTAATAAATAAATAAAATTAAAAAAAAGTCGAGATGCAACTGTACCCCACATTTTAGATACAGATACCGGACACAGACAGGTCTGTGTGCTGCAGTGTTGTTTGTTTAGCAAACAAAGTAGCGAAATTGAATAGCGTATTCGTACTATGTTGTTCTATACGTATTTTGCCCACTGTATTCCCATTCTTGAGTGGAATAGTGGCTACTAAAAACTGAGTCAAGAGACATACATCTTTTCATGGCGCTCTTTAGATTGACTCCACGCTCATTTTATTGGGTGCTGTCACCCCCACAATTTTTAGTACAAATGACATGAAAAACTTTTTTTTTTTTTTTTTTTTTTTTTTTTTTCTTTTTCCTCTCATTTTCTCACCGTATTTATTCTATGTCACCACCTATTCAACTTGCTGCTTCACAAGAAGACGAGAATACGCACAAGAGTCCATTGAGCTGCTGTGCGCCAGGCTTCTTTTCTAAATATTTTACTTGTTCTCGCTCGAGTTCTACTACAAGAGATCAGCCTTATCCTTTCTATAACGATATCAGTGACAGTAACAAGTTTATTTATTCAGCCATGGCACATCCTGAAGAATCCTTGCCTTGTTATCAAGATGTTGTAGATGTAAAAAAGAAAGCAATCCACATCCCCCCTTTCATAGGATAGCAAGCGCTTATCTATTTACCCTTGTTTCCTGTTAGTCTTTGAGAAAACTTGACTTGATGTGTACAAAAGATGTTCAAGATATCATCCATAAACAAATTGATTCTATTCAAGAGGAACTTCGAGCTATCAGTTTGGATGTAAGTCATCTATTTGTTTTTTTGTATTGGATTTTTGAAAACAAAACGTTGATGTGCATTCCTGATAGCTTCATGAACATGTGGAAACGGGCATGAAAGAAGTGCATGCTCATCAAGTGTTGACGGATTATCTCGAGAAGAAAGGATTCAAAGTGACTCGACACGCCTATGGTATGAAGACGGCTTTCATGGCTGAATACAGCCATGGCCAAAAGAGTGATGGACGTAGAATTGGCGTCTGTTCAGAATATGACGGTCTACCTGGGTAATTTTTTTCATAGAATAGATAAAACAAGCCGTAGGAGTGCGCAAGTGAACGATAGCCCTTTTTTGTTACTAACCGAAACCACTACAGATTGGGACAAGGATGTGGACATAATTTAATTGCTATTAGTGGTGTTGCCACAGTCATGGGCATAAAAGCAGCTTTGGAATCAGGCAATGTGTCTGGTAAAGTCGTTCTTTTTGGCACACCTGCTGAAGGTAAAGAGATAAAAAAGAGATATTTGCTCAAAAGATGGACCCGCCATCATTTGAAATAGCAATCACTTACAAAAAAAAAAAAAAAAAAAAACCATAGAATTATCTGTTGGTAAAATTGAATTGTGCAGAAAAAAGGCATTTCAAGACAATGTTGACGTCTGCGTCATGCTGCATCCTACGTAAGCGATTCACAGTTGAATTTTGTTTTATGTATGTGTATGAGTTATCAAAAAACTAATGATGGCAATCTCATTAGCTCTTCAGACCAACAATATGCTGCTTTTATTGCTGTTCATGATGTTCGTGTGGAATTCTTTGGTAAAGCGAGCCATGCAGCAGGTAAGATGCTAGAATTTACAAAACATCCGTTGGCATAGAAAAGTTTCTTTAACTTTATGGTTTTTTGTATAGCTGCTCCTTGGGAAGGTGTCAATGCTTTGGATGCTCTCATCCAAGTATGGAATGGTATCAGTATGATGCGTCAACAACTTTTACCTACTGACAGAGTGCATGGTATTGTGACTGACGGAGGACAAGCTGTAAGTTGATTGACAAGATAAGCAACAGGAGATCACTGGCACATAACCCTTCTTCTTCTTCTTCTTCTTATCTTTCTACCAAAAAAAGCCCAACATCATTCCTGAACATACATCGGCTTTCTTTTTTATCCGAACAACACGTGCCGATCAAATCAACCGTCTGGTCCAAAAGATGGAAGCCATCTTTGAAGCAGCCGCGTTGGCCACGGGATGTCAAGTCAAATACACTTGGCGAGAAATAGGTGTTACCAAGGATGTGATTCAAAACCGACCGATGGCGGATGTGTATGCTGAACACATGCGCCGTTTTGGCATTGAGTTTCCAAGCGAAGAAGAACAAATACGTATGGGTGGTGGCTCGACCGACATGGGAAATGTCAGCTATGAAATGCCTGTCATTCATCCCACGTACGGCATTCATACCACGGCAGCCAACCATACGGTGGAATTCACCAAGGCAGCCAAGACCATGGAAGCGCATCACGATACCCTACGGGCTGCCAAGGGTTTGGCTGCTACAGGTGTTGAAGTATTGCTCAATGATGCCTTGTACCAACGTATCAAAGAGGATTATGAAAGATCCATCAAAAAAGTCCAGAAGGCCTAAAAAATAGCGCTTGGGGAATCAAGGGGGATGAAAACAGATAGAATGCTATTTTTGAACTAAATTGAAAATAAATGATTCGTCTTTTCAACGAGATTGTATCTCTGTGCTGTTGATTGCTTACCCTCTCACGGGACTCACCCTATCAAATAGAAGCATTTTATGTAACACAGACCCCCGGTTGGAACAAGAAAAAACGAGAATCTGGGTGAACGCTTTTCTCTTTCTCCGATTGGTTGAGTTTTTTTTCATATAAAAGAAATCCGTAGATACGTTGAAAGAGAGGGCATTTCCAAAACTTTCCAATTTTTTTTCTTTTTTTTTATCCCTGCCCCCCTTCACCCCACATAGACACGAACCCTTGTTCCTTTCCTACACCTACCTACCTACCTTACCTTACCTTTCTCCGTTGACCTATAAGTAATGAAGTTTGTAAAGACTGTGCATACGTTTGATTATGAATGGAATTTGGTGTCCGCAGCGCAGTGGCAAAAATACCCAAACGATCTATGTCCTCATGTCGTGCATGTCGATGTATTGAATAGAAGGGTGGATCCAAAGACTGGCGTCCTCATTACAGAAAGGCTTATTACAGTGAAACAAAATGCACCAAAGATCCTATTAAAGGTAAAGTAGGAAAATGGCATTGGTTTTTATCTCTTTTCACTCCTCCTCTAACCGGTACTATGAACATGGATAGCTTGTAGGAGCAGAAGAGACACAATATGTACGAGAAGTCTCGACCATTGATCCCAAGGCCAAAACATTCAAAATGACGAGCCAAAACCTTTCATTATGTAACTTACTGAAGTGCAATGAAGAGATTACTTATACTGTATCACCAGAGCATGCTGGAAAGACACAATTCACGTCACAAGCAAGCGTGAGAGTAGGAGGCTTCCTGTCGAAATGGGAGAATTACATTGAGGATTTTTCTATAAAGCGATTCCAACAAAATGCACAAAATGGTAAGGAGGGGTTTTTGCGCGTATTGGAGAAATTTGTTGCCACCACTGCAGCTCATGGTAGTAGTTCCACCACTGCGGGAGCTGCTGTAGCTGCAGAATGAGAGACGGCCTCCTCATCTCCTTTCAAAAACCAACATCCATTTATTTATTCCCTCTCGCGTTTTGTATCATAACTGTTTTTATTTTACTGTACATTTTGCTATTTATCATCATCTAAAATCAAACCTCTTTTTTGTACCCTATACATTTCATAAACACACACTCTCTTTTTTTTAATAATAAAAAAAGACAATTGAATAGAACTGGCTGGGCTCTCAGTGAATCTAAGAAATGGTTCCGTCCGTTTTCCGCGATTAACCCACGGGATCACTGATGACAGCATAAAATGATATCAACCCAAGCTACTTTTTGCTCCCCCCGTTTCTCGGCCCCGTCCCCCTTCCTCTCTTTTTTATCTCATGACTGCCCAAATAGAATCCATATTACCAAAAGAAAGGAATGCATGAATTTCAACATGCACAAAGTTGCACAAAGCTGTACAAGATGAAAAAAAAAAGGTTCATGAAACAATGACGAACCTCTTTTTCCTCTTTCTCTCTTTCTCTTACTTTTTATTTTTTGATCCCCTTATAAGGTCTTACGTCTTGAAGGCGATAGAGGCAAGAGTAAAAGGAGACATGAGCACGGCAGCCACGAAATTAGTCGAAAGTAAAGAGTCAGCAACAACCACATCACTGTCTACATCAAGAATAATACCTATCATAAGATTTCCTAAAAATGATAATAGTAGTAGTAATAGTAGTAGTAACTATCACAACAGCAGTAAGGAATTAAAGCCGTCTTGGGTTTCGCAATGCTTATCGTTGCTCTCTGCCACCACTGCTTCTACGAAATCAAATTTACCGTGGAAAAAAGACAGTTCGAATCACAGCAATAAAACGACAAAAAAACCAACAACAAAGACAACCGTCATCGCATTAGAGCAACAATTACAACAACAACAACAGCAACATCAAGAGCAGCAGCAGCAGCAGCAACAACAACAGCAGCAGCAGCAACAAAAGCAACATCCAGCAAATCCGCATATCGCTATTTTCAGAGCAAGGAGTAATAGTAGCTGCAATGCATCCATCACCACGATAGACACTGCTACAAATACATCTTCAACCAAAGCCGCAGCCATTGCAGCCACAAAGAAGAGTATTCAGCAGCAGAGTAAAAGATGGAAGAAAAAGCTCTTGATGAATAGGCATAGTGACAGTAGCAATTCTATAAGTGAACGAAGAAGAGGATCTGAACAAACCATGGCTTCCACAACCAACAGCATCACCAGTTGTCATACGTGTTGTGGTTGCACCTGTTGTTGTTGTGGTTGTTGTGGTTGTTGCAACTGCAGTAGCAGCAACAACAGCCACCAGAACGCTTGCGGTTATTGCCCGCCTCCCTCTTCAGCCGCCTCGTCCATGATCGCCAGCCATCCTCACAATAGCAAGCTCTTAATGAATGACACTCGTCATCACCTACGGCTCTTGGCTCCCAAGACATTATTCCTTAAAAAACGCCGCCACGCTCCTCATCCTACCCAACATTATTATCATCATTATCATCATCATCATCATCATCATGAATTACTCACAGTAGGAGAAACGGGAGGCATGCTAGGAGCAGGAGCAGTTACAGGAGCAGCCAAAAGGCATTCTGTAAGTTCTTATTTATCTTCTTCGCATACAGCGACACCACCTTTGGCTACCTCACGACCCAGCTCCGTCATGATGCCATCCTTGGAATACTCCCCACATTTTACGCCATTGAGAGACGATGTAGCTCTGCCTACGCTACTATCACAAGCACCTACACCTGCATCTGCACCTGCACCTGCACCCACTTCTTCTCTGCTGCAACCGACCGTCAGTGGCAGTTGCAGTGGTAGCATCTGCTACAATAGAGCCGAACAACAAGAAATACAGCCTCCTTATGTGCAAGAAGAAGAAGAACGTTGGATTATGAAACATGAACTTGTTAAACTTGCTATCGACGGGTAAGAAAGAAAGAAAGAAAGGGTTGATAAGGATGCCTATCTTTTCTCTTGTGCACTCACTTTTGAAAAAAAAAACCAAAAAACAAATGCTATTACCCATGGGGATGTAGGTTCTTTTCTGTTCCTGAAAAAGTGACATTAAGCCCGAAAGAAGAAAAACATATTTTACAGTTAGGGTAAGAGAATAAAGAGACCTATCGCTCTTCTCTCGCATCTAACGCTATCTTTATCCTACGATCGATAGCTGCGGAGGGGATATACAATGGGGCATTGATCTTGCTTTTCAATATCCCAAATGGACCGTCATTGGCGTAGATTACGATAAGCAATGGATCACAACGACAGGTCATCTAGGCATCTGTAGCAGTCATCACCATCAGCCTTATCCTCCAACGTTAGCGTCTTACCCTACAGACAACATTGCAACGACATTTCCTCCTCCTACCACACATTCTACGAACGCCACTACCACGACTACCACTACCTCCTCCACCTCCACCACCACCACGGTGACTCCGACGAATACTACAAAGAGTAATAGTAGTAGCAGTACGAATAGTACTACTACGACGACTATCAATGCTGCGAGCACTTTATCACCACGAAACTTTCAATTTATACCTATTCTCCCCAGTCATCAGTCGATGATTCGTTTTCTACAAAGCAAATTCCCTACGAAAGAACTGTTTGACTTTATCGAGATTCGTGCTGGTCTTTTATTGGATTACACGTTTGCAGACTATCAACAATTAGTGAGCGAATGTCAACGATTATGTAAAATAGGCGGTTATATCGAAATTCTAGAGTTGGACATGAGGATATATCATCATCGTGCGTCTATTGTACCTGCTATGACTCAATCCATGAATAACGAAGGTTTGCATGAAAATCCTGTGATGAGGGCAGGGATAAAAAAGGAAAGAAAACAAACAAAAAAATAAACTGACTATTGTTTACTCCACACACATAAAAAAAACTTAGTCATTCACATGATGGAAAAGAAAGATTTAGACCCTCGATTAGCACGTCATTTACAAGACTTGTTGATAGACAATGCCAAAATAGACGAAAAAGAAGAAGAACCGCCACCAACGCCACTCACATCTTGTTCAGCCTCATCCGCCTCCACTTCCTCATCATCACTGACCGAACATGTTGTTACGAAAAACTACATTTCATTGCCTCTAGGTGCTTGGGGTGGCCGTTTGGGACTTTTATTTCGTGATGATATCTACCGATTACTAGAGATATGTCACAAACAACGACTTTCATCGAACCATGATGAACAAGGTAATCCGCATCAAGTCAAAGAAATGGATGACAATGCCGATCTTGACGATCCAGGTCCTCATCATTGGAGTGTGGTATTTGAAAAGAAATTGGAAGCATTGGATCATGAACTATCCCTTAACAAAGCGTTTATGAATCTTCATTTTTTGCTATTTCAGAAAAAAAAAAAAAAAAAAGGTACAATAACCATGCTACGTGACCGTAATTAAAGTAAATCATACCCTGCAAAATAAAACAAAAAATTGCGTTTTTTTTACTTTTTTTTATTCTCTAGAATCTCACCAGTAACCAACCATTAAGCATGTCATTCTTTGGAGTAAATAATGCAGCACAATCACAGACGGTCAATCCACAAAACTTGGCAATGGCAGAACAGGAATTAGAAATGGTGACCGATCTATTTAACCGGTACATATAAATACACGTCTGGATAGGGGTGACTTTTATTCATAACCACACTTTTTCTTTCCATGGGCAAAAAGTATTGTTGATTCTTGTTATACCAAATGCATATCCAAAAATTATACCCAAGCAGAACTAAGTCAAGGTGAAGCTCTTTGTATTGATCGTTGTGTGGCGAAATATATCGATGTCAATTTAAAAGTACAAGCCAAAATGAACGAAAATTCAGGGCAAGCAGCAGCCGCCGCCGCCGCCCAGCAACAGCCATAGTTGTTGGTTTTAAGAAACACAAAATAAATGTTTTTCCTTATTTTAGTCTTGAAATGATGTAAAAAAAAAAAAAAAAAAAAAAAAAAAAGTTTCTTTTGTTCTATTGCATTCTTTCGCTCATTACGAAAAAATAATGCAGTTGTCCAAATTTGTAAAATTCCTAATTTTTTTTATTGTGGGAAGCATAAAGAATACAGCAAAAATGTTCTTTCGAGTTCTTTTTCAGTGTTCTATTTTATAAATTTTCCGCAAATCTCCCTTCCCTCTCTTTTTTCATGGTTTTCCAAACAATGAAATCTTTCCACTTTTAATAATAAAATAAAAAAAAAACAACCAAAATATGACGTTTTCTTTTTCTCTTTATCCTGATCTAGGATAAAAATCATAGTAGTTGTTATCTTTATAAACATAATAATAGAATGACATTACATGTAATCATGTCAGCTTCTTCCAACCGTCATCAACCCCATCCACATCATAATACAACGACAGCAACGAGGACGATGAATGCTGCAGCTGGTGGCGTTGGTGGCACTAAATCAACTTACTCTTTCACAACCACATTATCTACGAGTGATCGAAATTTTATAGAATTTACTCGCTGTCTATATAAAGCAAAATCGATATTGAATGAATTGGAAAATCTAAGTAACAGTAGCAACGGCAGTAGTAGCAGTAGTAGTAGTCATCAAAGTAGTCCTAATAGTCCTAGTAGTCCTAGTAGTAGTAGTAGTAGTAGTAGTAGTAGTAGCATCAGCCATACTAATATAAATAGTACTGATTTATCATTAAGCAACAACCCGACCCAGCATGATTGGGATGATTCGTTCAAAAAATTTAATCACTTGTGTCATATACTGTTGATCGTTTTACAAAGACTAGAAGAAGGTTCTACCACCGTCAAGAAAGAACGTATTGCTTCTTTTAAACAAGAAGTGTTGAATGAATGGACAAGAGCAATAAGACTGAAGCAGGGTTTACAGAGGCATCACACGATAACACCGCCATCACCCTCTCCAACGTACCTCCCAACACAACCGTATCCTGCTGTTTATGAAAGCCATCCTTATCCTATGCGCGGTAAATTAAGACCCGTACCACAACAGAATAATAGCAGCAGCAGCAGCAGCAGCAGCAATAGTAGTTTTGCTGATGATGAAGCAGTGCAAGATGCAGATGATAGTATGAGTAGCCTCAGCAACAACGATAATGACGATAGCATCTAACAGTTTAAACCAACTTCATTCTATTCCATTGAGTACTCAACCGGTCACCTAGCATATTTATCTCTCTCTCTCCTCTTGGCATTGGACACTTTCCTTTTTTTTTTTTTTTCCTGGTTTTTTGTATCATAAAACAGTGTGTAGTATTTTTTTTTTTTTTTTTTAAAAAAAAGAAGAATCATGATTAAAGTGTATAATGAGAATGGTAGTCGTAGTGTATTTATTACAATGCATTTATATATTACAAATGTGGGGGGATTATGGCTGTTGTTCGTCATGCTTACAAAGTAACTTGTGCCCTGATTTCCAATGCTCTTTTTGGCATTCACGGCTACAGTAACATACTTTCTGACATCTACCACAACGCTTGAAACTACCTGGTCTTTCTTCCTTTTTATCACAAGTGATATTGCCACATGTACGATAAACATTATTGCTGGCATCTCCTTCTTTCGCCAACTGTCGAATGAGTTTTTCTTGATCTGCTGGACTCAGCTTTTCAAAGTTTTCCAAATTTTCTTTTTCAAGAGCTACTCTTGCGGCCATCTTGGCTCTCAAGATACGCACTAAATAAGGATAGGCTTCAAGCGAACCTCGCACAAGACTTAGTTCCATGTAATTTTGCGCCTTATCCATGTCATACAAGCCATAATCCTTGGACCCATAAATAAGACCCAACATCAACATGGCGTCTGCGTCACCATTATTAGCAGCGTCTTCCATGAGTTCAATACCTGTCACAACATAGTCTTCAGGTTCACTACCAGGATTTCCTGCTTCATTGGCCAATTCGTTATTTTTGGACATCAGTAAATACATTCTGCCGACTAATCAAACATGGCCAAGTTTTTGTTAGTCATCCATCATCCTAGCTAAACTATCCCCCCTCCCCCTCAGCTATGACTTACGTGCGTTACAAGATGCCGAGAAACCCCATTGTTTAGCTCGTTCGAAATATTCGATCGCTTTTTTAATGTCTCTAAATTTGGTAGTTTCTTGAGTAAAGCCCTGATAGATTAAGCCTAAATTATGCGCTGAATCGGGGTAACCTATTTATGTCATTGTTTTGTAGATACCGGGAGATAACATGTTAGAGTTTTTTTCTTTTTTGTTCCATTGACACTCTTTTCGGTGCTTGTATCTTTTTTTGGTAGTCTTCTAGTGTTTTCTCTTTTTTTCTGTTCCTTTTTTTTTTTTTTTAACTCACCTTGTTCAAATCCTTTCTCATAAGACGCTACTGCTTTTTCAATATCTTTTTCACAGCCAATGCCATTTTCATAAAAGAAACCTAATTTATGACATGCCATCTATATGAAAACAAGTCCATGAGCGATGCATGTATGCGATTGTCACTTGGTTTTCTACTACGATCTACTTTACAGGATTGCCCACATCGGCTGCTTTTTTGTACCATGAAAAAGACAAAGGCTTTGGATCGGCTCCATCTTTCATGTTTTTACCGCCCGCTAATTTCTCTTCTTGCATATAAATCGATCCAATTTGTACGGCAGCCATCGTATATCCCTTTTCAAAAGCACGTTCGAGCAAACCCTTGGCACCTTCAAAATTAGGACTGGCCACTGGACTCATGGAAGCAGGATCATTGCGCTGTTCTTCTTGATCACTGGTACGACGGATACCACCATACAATAGACTACCCAAAACCAAATCATGAATCGATCCCTCTGCTGACAGATCCAAATCTTCAGCTGCTTTATCGATATTGATATTTTCAGTAGGTGCTTTTGATAATCGTTCAATGGCTTCATGTTGAACAGAGTCGAATAACTTGTATTCATCGATCCATTTCAAATTCGCTCTTTCTAACTAAGAGAGCAAAAGGTAAAAAAAAAGTGGCAAGTTAGAAAATTCCCCTATCAACAAATGCATGTGTTCTTTTATATTGTTTTATTACCTTTTTGCCAACACTATTACGTTTTTCGTACTCGGCTTGGAGTTGTTGTGCTGCAATCGGTAAGGCAGTAGGCATTTGTTTGGCGAATTCGGGATCAGTTTCATTGTAAAGAGCCACAAGTAATCGCGATTGTTGTTCGGTCATATTCAAGAAGGCAGGTACCTCTTCGGCGTTGATACTACTGCCTTCATCGTGGCCTGAAACATCATTAGGATGGTGCTCTACTGAAGGTGAGGATGGTTGCTGGCTCATCGTCTAATGCTTGACAGTGAAAATGAAAGAGCTGGTATAAAGCTGAACAGGAAAAAAAGAAAGTAAATAAAAAGGATTCGATTTTTTGTAACCGTATCTCATAAAAATCTTTGTGGCTTGTGCGCGTGTATCATTAACATTTTGCGCATTAAAAAAGGAAGAAAAAAAAGGGGTAATACATAGTGGCTTGTCATAAAGCGACATACATTGTATTTTTATGCTTTTTGCGTAAGATAACTCTATGAATTGAATATGAAGGGCTCTATTTGGATGATTCTTCATTATTGATCGTCTATTCGTTCAACACTGGAAATTGCTGTATATCTGTAGGCAATCTACTGAACCAGAGATATACACCCACATTGTGACGGAGAGATCTAGATAAAAGTGACTCATTTTCATATTTATCAACAGACAGGACGCGGGGTAAAAACAAACCAGAATAAATCTAGAGAACATCATCCATCTCAGACTTTTTCAAAGAGGAATTAAAAACTAACCTGTCTAAACGAGCTTTCTTGTGCATCAATTGAGGTTTTTCTCTTCCAACTCATTTACGCACACACACACACACACATACACATACACATACACATACACACACACACACATGTGTTGATGTAACCCACGTGACCACCAATGAACAAAAGAACCCACCAACAATCCGAAAACCTGGATTTCATTAAAGAAGAAAGGAAAATGTCAAAAGCGTACCACTTTCTATTTAAGGGAGGCCGCTATTTCATTTTCTTATCCCGCCTATTCTGCAGAGAACAAAAAAGGAGGGGAAGTGAATTACACACTTTCTGTAGAAAATACAGCAATCAAGGCTCTAACGCTTTCAAGACGGTTACAGAAAACAAGGCCATCAGGTTCAAAATGCCCTGTTGTTTCCCTACAGCAAACACTGTCGGACTTTTTCAACATTCTTTACTTTTCGAGCAGCTGATGAGCGTTTGACTCTCCCGAATAAAGCTATCCATTGCAAACCCGTTTACCATCATCTAATTTCTGTTGTGCGGGTTGACAGTAGTGGAAAATGTACTTGCTATTAAGGTATTAGGTTTGGTAAACTCAAACTAATTCAGTCGAATCATCATTGATTTTTTCTCTGATGACCGCTGCACTCACACTTCAAAGCCTTTCTGTAGTAAAAAAAAAGAGGCACATGGCGTCTGCAATATTTTATTTATCAATACAAGACAGTGTGACATTGATACCTAAACCTATCAACACCATGGCATGGGTGGACCCAAAGAAGTGACCTGTACATTAAACACTTTACTCCAATCCAAAGAGAAAAGTACAAGTTTTGAACACACTGATGAATAATACAAATACAGCTGGAAATGATCAAGCATCCATGCATACAGTTTGCTAAAAAAAAAAAAAGGTCCTGAGAGTACAGATATCAATGTCATTTAAATCTACCATCCCTTATTATTCCACAAAGGCGAACGGGTCATTGTTTACCAGTCGTCAAAAGAGAATGTACTATGTATGATACGCTTTCAGGTTCATGCGTTACATAATGTTACAATTTCAAAATCCGTGACGGTGATGATAAAAATTCCGCCCTACTGCTGTTTCCTTGAAAGACTAGATTTCTAATTTCCCCCCAAAAGCACTACTGTTTCCTAAAACGTAACTTCATCTTGCTCGGTTCATTAGCAACAACAACAACAGCAACTATACCATCATCTATTATGAGTGCCATTACACAGGCTGAAAAAGCCAAGTATGCTGAAATTTTCCAAGCCAAAGGGCCAATAAACGGCTACATGACAGGTAGACGGGAACAACACACTCATCGACTGGGTAGATAAAATGGGCGTTGACAGTTATTTATAGGTGCGGTCGCCCGCGATGTTTTGCTAAAGTCTAATTTACCACCTAACCGTTTGGAACGTATATGGTAAGTTATTCTAATGTTGGTAGGAGTATTTTTCTCGTGCTTGGTATGCTAATACAAAAAGGGCAATACGATGCATTTGGATGTGTAAAGGGACCTCTCAGATATTGATAAAGATGGCAACCTTGATTTCGAAGAGTTTTGTATTGCTATGCACTTGACCTTTAACTGTATTAACGGTATGGATACGCCTGTTTCTCTCCCTTACACATTGATTCCACCCAATAAAGCACATTTACTGCCCCAACAGCAACAACAACAACAACAACAACAACAACAACAACCACAGCAAATAGCTTATCCAGGCTATCAAATGCCTCAACCTACTGGCTATACTGGATATCAACAAGCACAGCCTACGGGTTATCAACAGGCTCAACCCACGGGGTATGCTCCATCTCCAAGCTATCAACAAGCACAACCTACAGGATATCAACCACCACAACCCACAGGGTATCAACCATCACAACCTATGGGTTACCAGCAACCACAACCCACAGGATATCAACAGCCACAGCCTACAGGTTACCAACAACCTCAGTCCACAGGATTTTATGGCCAACAGCAACCACCACAACCTGAGCCTGAATTTAGTTGGGATATGACGCCAGATGAAATGACTTCCTATCAAAATATTTACGCCAAATATGCTAATGATTCTGGCAAAGTCAAATGTAAGTTGGAGAGTACTAGCTTCCTTTCTTTTCTTCTCCAGAGACCAACTTAATCCTATTTCTTTGAATAGTCAGCGCGATGCAAGACTTTTATGATACCTTGGGACTTTTAAGAACAGATTTAACCAATGCATGGTAAGAGAAATGTTGCTTGAATGCACGTTTCCTCGTCCTTCCCTCCCCTCATTTTTTTTTTTTTCCTTTCCTCTGTAGGACTTTAATAGACGTGAATCATACAAACGCACTCACGCAGGACCAATGTTTAATGTTTTATCACGTCTTGAATCAACGTACCCGTGGCGTTCGTATACCAAAAGAACTCCCTCCTGATCTTCATGCTGCATTTGCCGGCGAATACGCTGCAGATTTCGGACAACGCCCTGGAGCGGGTACAGGTGCGAGAAAAGGAACGAATCAGTCCATGTCCAACAGCGCAAAATTAGCCGATAGTTATGTGAATCGTTTAGGAGCTGCCAGCACCTCCTTGGGCAGTAAAGGTACCCGAGGTGGACAAAAGTACGACGAAGAAGAGATGCTTCGACGGGAATTGGAAGAACTAAAAGAGCGCGTCAAGGAGGCCGAACGTAAGGCGAAAGAAGCCAAAGAAAGCGAAAACTATGAATCGTTCGCCTCTCGACCTTTGCGTGATCAATTCCAAGCTCTTTACGATTATAAACTTCGTCAATTAACCGATCAAAGCGATCTCGAGGACAAAGTGCGTAAGCAAGAAAAGGATATTGAAGTAGCACGTGATGCTGTACGTAGATTGAATCGTATCGTGGACGACGTTCGTGCCAAAAAACGTGAATTAGAAGCTTTGTTGGATGAAAGAAGAGCTGAAGTGCAGAAGCTTTTACGTGCATCTGAATAAAAAAAGAAAAAGAAAAGAAAGAGATATTTACATTTTTATTTTAAATGCGAGCAATAATGGATGGATTAAAGTAAAAGAAAACTTTTGTAATTAAGTATACCGGTGTTTGCAAATGAAAGGATGTGTATACAAAAGAAAAAACGATTAATAATATATATACATAAATATAAAGATGAAAAGTGTATGCCATTTTAAGCTTTGCCTCGTTTAAAACGTGCTATAACCGCTCGTTGGTGGAGAGGCAGTGGAGCTTACTGGCGGAGAAATACTACTACTGCTATTCATCGAAAACTTCACACTACTACTTGTTGAGCCATTGTCGTTGTTTGCATCGTGATTGAATAGGATCGTTGAGCCATTATCATGATTCAGATACATGCTCGATGAGCCATTGCCATTGTTGGCTCCGTGATTGTATATGCTCGGTGAGCCATGGTCATGGTTTGCTCCATGATTGAATATAGAACCATGATGGGGTAGTATCAAATCTTCATCCGAGCTTTCATATCTGCCCTCTATTTGTAAATGATTCCTATATGAATAAACGTAATAGAAACAATGAATAAACATCCAACTGCTTTGTTTATGAATGAAGTATACCTTGGTGCTTTTCGTTGCTGTTGATCCTCCTCTTCCTCCTCCTCCTCCTCCTCCTTTTCTTCTTCACTGTCTAATGTCAAATCAATGACCTCTCTTCTCGTCCGTTTCTTTCCGGTAATGACTCCAGAAATATGCTGTGTATTTGCCGAGTGGCTATTCGTGTTTGGCTGTACAGAAGAAACTGAGGGTATATGATGGGTGGTGATAATAGCATCGTCATCCGATGATGCTTTGATTACAACTGTATTGTTCATATAGGGTTGATGAACAGCAACGTTGTTGCTAGGAAGCGTTGTCGCTGCTGTTACGTTGGCGCTTGTACTCGGGTGTGCTTCGCCTTCATCATTATCGTCATCGTCCAGTAGAATAGTCACTGGCGCTTTTGCTTTACTTTCTATATGACTAGGCTCGTTTCCTTCCTCCTCCGTCTCAGACGTTTCGCCAGCCAAATCTGGGTTGTCATCCACAATAGTAATTTGTCCGTCCGGCTCTACAAGAACACTGTCGATATGTTTAGGCGCGTTTTTTAATATTTCTTCAAAATATTCATCCACAAATAAATCTTGAAATTTCTCTATGGCTCGATAGCATACGGGGCAAGTCCATGTTGGTGTTTGTTCATTCATCGTCAAATAAACAGAAGCGTCGAAGCACTGCAGATGATGGCAGGCTTTTGATCGAATAGGCGTGACAATACGAGTGAAGGCAAGCTAACATAGTTGACGAGCGAGAGTTCAATAACTTTCTTTATAGACACACGTACTTTCCCCTCTATCCTACTTACTGGGTCTTTCATCGATAAAGTCTCTGACTCCATGATGATCTCTGAATCTTGCTGTGTCTGTTTTACTATAAATCAAGCATTAATCTCACAAAGAGGGCATTGGGATGAATAAAAAAAAAAGCGGATGCTATTTACATTTTTCAAGGACGGTATCTTTTGATATCACTCGTTCTTCCTTCATCTGCTTTATCAACTCGTTGACAGAGGTTTTTTGTACAATGTAAACACTTGCAACATAAGCTGATTCGTTATTGATATATATCAATTCAACATTATTCTGTTCCTTCTTTTTTACCATCACTGAAATGTCTGGAGGATGGACAGTGCCTGGTTTTCCTTTAAGACAACGTAACGACTACAAAGTGAATTGATATCTACGTATTAAAATCTCGATCTGAACATGCATAGAAGGCTTTTTTTTTTTTTTTTTTTTTTTTTTTTCTTGCACAGTTCTCAAACCTACCGAACCAGCGATAACACAATCGTTCACTCTCACTTCGCAGATAGGCGGGAACTCGATTAAAAGATTGGATGTATTGCCTGTGTATTTGGAGCAGTAAAACCGTAGCTGATAGGATGTTGAATCGTTGGATAACAGTAGTTCTCGATTTTCATCAGTCAACGAAAAAGTGAACAGTTTGCTTTGTCGAGTATTGCTAGAAACTAAAGCCGAAAAAAAAAGAGCATACCTGCGTAAGAAACATCGTTCATATTCATTGAAGGGTATACTGGCAATGCATTTACTTGGGCATATTTTGATGGTTGTCAGTCTCTCTAGGGGTTTGATGAAAGGGCTTTCTTGGAATGATAGTTGATTTATTTTCACAGGTGGTTTCTCTGCAGTTACTTTTACGCTAGCAGGTGAACTAACGATCACAGTATTATTTTCAAACCGCCAATTAATTCTATAACGATGAAAAAGAACAATGTCTAAATACAGGCAATAATGACATACTGTTCTGGGAGGGCAAACTGTTGCTTACTTTTTGGGTAGCTGGTCGTTGACTATGCGGACGATATCGGCTACTGCAGCCCTCCTGTTATTTGCCAGCAGAGCATAAATAAAAGTGACGAACCGTTCGATAAGATCATCTTTTCTGCCAGTTGTAGGTATTTTCCCATAAAAATTTCCCTCTTGATTGACTGCTCTGATGCACTCTGTGATCTCTTTGACTCTCACTTTTCGCAGATCTGCTTTTAAACTCTAATGAAGAGCAAAAGAAAATATAAAGATTTTAATGTTCATGTTCAATCATCCGTTCAATAAATACCATCTAGAAAAATTCCTAGTTCTTTCGTTTTACCTCAAGAGTACTGTTCATAGATTCTTTTCTGACTAACGTTTATTAAATAAATGATACAGAAGAAGGGTGACAGAGAAAATCAAATGAAGAAAAAAATTAAAAATAAAAAAGAATTACTGTTTTAAAAGAACTTGTTCCTGTAGAATTAAATGGGGAAATTGTGTTTCCCTTTGCCAGCATAGCGATGGTCTATACTAGAGGAATCCCGATCTTCAAAAATAGTGACGGTGGTTGTGACTTAAACTTAGCAAACTCCTTGAGCCTGCATGAAACCTTTCGTTGGCTTGCTGTTGTGAACGACGCATAATCAGAGTCGACAATGCTATCTACCAACGCAAAACGAACTCACAAACAAAAAGCACTACTACTGAACCAAGTGAAAATAGTACTAGATTCTTCTCTTGCCTCCCAACGAGCGATTTTAACTTTTAACAGTCATTTTTCTTTAGACTTTGTCGAACACAGAATAGCAATAGGAAAAGTGCCTAGATTTCGAATAGGCCGTTGTGAACCCCCTACTTCTACCCCCTTCGAATCAATAACTCAAGGCGCAAAGTCAAGTGAATCGAATAATCACAGTACTGAAAGAAATTCCACATGACTCTATTTGCAATATACATGCGTAGCTTATACGCTAAACATAGCTTTTATTTTTGGTACATTGCTATCAACTTAATGACGACGAGAGGCAGCGATGACACCTTGGAGTTCTTCAATCTTCTTCTTGGCACGGAGGAAAGAACCAAGCTAAGTAAGACAAGAACGAGAGGATGATTAGCTGATTGTACAAAACCTGACGAAATAAAAGAAGGTATCTTTTAGAAAACTCACCTTCTTCTTACAGAGCTTTCTGGCACGCTTATCCTTGGAGTTTTTGATCAATTCCATAAGACGACGTTCATAAGGAGCATAACCGGAGACTTCACGGATAACGCTCTTGACAAAGGTAGTACGCTTGGAGGCAGCCTATACATAAGAATAGACACATTATTAAACTGTAAATCCTACATGCTGACATGACAGAGCTGAATCAATGGACGACAGGTCGGCAAAGGGATTCTACATGTCATGACGGTCTGTTGGTTGCAACTCTATATCAAAGGTGTACGAATGTGTGTTATATAACTGAAGCCGTACTGAATTTTGAGCATGGTTGCATTTTCGTTCCAATTCAAATATTCCCCATTCGTTGTCTATGCAGTCTTTTATCATCCATCGATCCAGTTCTATCATTCAATCACTTTCTACAATAGATACATACACCAATCTTGTTGGAAGGCTTAGCCTTGAGCTCACGACGGGTGGTGATATGGCCCTTGTTGAGACCAACAGCGATACCAGACTTGGATGCAACCATTGTTTATATGATGAAAGAGGGGGAGCAATATGGATGTTTGGCCCTCCTTTCTTTGTAATTGGGAATTCGCTCAACTTCCCCCCAAGCTCACTGTGTCTATTGTTGACCAAGCGCCGCGAAAATGGACGGATTGCCATTTTTCAAAAATTCCGGATAAATTATTTGCGGCCCGGGTAGCTTTATGTCTTGTTTTTTTCTCCCCATCCTTTAAAAGCACAATTAAAACTAAATGCGCCTTCTCCAACGATTGGACAGACTTTTTTTTTTATAAAACGTATAATAATAGTCTGAACAAGCATTCCTTTATACGACAATTGATTCAAAAATGGGCAGTAATGCTACTTTGAGCAGTCCTGCTGTTTACACGGAAGAGGAGACCTGCATACATCAATAGATACGGCAAATAACTGTGATGAAATCCTACTTGCAGTTGTAATATCAACATGACATCCCAAACAAAAGGGGTTCTCATAACGAACCTTGCATGATTCATGAATGCATGTACTCGTTACTGTGATGAAGATCGCGATCAACTATCTATGTAGTTATATAACTGCTCAAATTGCTGCTCTGTGTAGAGATGAAAATCAACTGTTGCAGCACAAACAGTGAGCCTGTCGAATGATGAAAGAGTAACAACATTGAGTTTAGAGTATCAGCAATGATTTGCTTCTCTCAAATGAGAATTTGACATTTGAAACCTGCTCTACTTGTTCCATTAGATGAAAACTTTAAACTTTTCGCTATTTAATGATATAAAGACAACGTCTTTAAATGACCGGCCAAAAATAACAATTGGACATTCATATTTCCGTATCAAATATGAATTAATTAACTGATCTTTCTTGTTGACTTAATGGTTTCTTTTTTATTTTTTTTAACAAACGAAAAGCTTGTCTTTCAATTCTCAAAGGAACTCTACTAGCTATTAGAAACATGTGCCCTAGTTTTGTTGCTTGCAGATATTGAGAGGTCACGCGTTACAACAATAAATACATCGATAATTACCGTGCCACGTTTTTAACTTTTTTTTTTTTGATCGGATAAGCGATCCTGAGATTATACTTTGGGCACTTGCCGAAAGCGGACTCTTTTTCGGACTAGATTTGAGGTTTCGTGAGCACTTTATCCGACTGGACAATATGGAGACTTAATGTAGTCCCACTAAAAATTTTTACATCTCCAAGTTGCTCGAGAATGTTTGGTGTACTGTAGCGATATGTTTCAGGACTTTTAAATATAAAAAAAAAAACTTTGCACGAAAAAAAAATACTAACTCAGTTATGATATAACGTTATCTGCTTAAATCAGTTTTTTTGTGTGATGCAGTAAAGGTAGTACACAGCTTAACTCTGATGGTGATAAGATTAGCAACGCAGAAAAAAAGGGCCGTTTGTTTGATAATTGCAGATAAAGCCTTCTTCAACGCGTCATTTTATTGAAGTAATACATATTACATATAAATGGGATTGAAATAAGTCTTTTATAATGTAAAACCCTTGTGGTAGAGATAAGCAAAGATGTCTTGCGGGAATTGGATAATCTTTTTTTTGGAAAAAAAAAAAAAAAATCACAGCGTGATAGCTTATTAAAAAAAAAGGCTTTTCAGCTTTTGTCTTTTCTTTTTCTTCTTTTCGTTAGTTTCAATCAGACAAAAATGTTCACCGAAAACAAGACTCAATCTCCTGTTCAACTTCCTATGCAATGGATTGCTGGTATGAATGTCGATGTCGAGCCCAAGGCTGCTCGTAAGACCTCCATCATCTGTACCATTGGTCCCAAGACCAACAGCGTCGAAAAGCTCACTCAATTGATTGATGCCGGTATGAACGTTGTCCGTATGAACTTCTCTCACGGTTCTTACGAATACCACAAGTCTGTCCTTGACAACGCCCGTGCTGCTGCTGCTGGTAAGTTTACGTTTGATAATAACATCTTTTTAAAGAGTCGCTTAAAGAGAAAAAATTTTTCACGTTTCTGTCGAGAAAAATTTTTTGATTTATACTGCTTTTTTTTTTTTTAAATCAACTACGTAAATCATCAATATCTCTAACCACTGAACTATTCATGATATATAGCTCGTCCCGACAGAGTTCTTGCTATTGCTCTCGATACCAAGGGTCCTGAGATCCGTACTGGTAAGATGAAGGATGATGTCGAAGTCCCCATCAAGAAGGGTCACGTTTTGAACATCACCACTGATGACAAGTACAAGGAAGCTTGTGATGGTGACAACATGTACGTTGACTACAAGAACCTCCCCAAGGTTATGGAAGTCGGTAAGAACATCTACGTTGATGATGGTATCCTTACCTTCAAGGTCGTCGAAATCCACGACAACTACGTTCGTGCTGAAGCCCAAAACGACGGTAAGATCTGTTCCACCAAGGGTGTCAATCTCCCCAAGACCAACGTCGATCTTCCCGCTCTCTCTGAAAAGGATAAGGCCGATCTTACCTTCGGTGTTGAAAACGGTGTTGATATGATCTTTGCCTCTTTCATCCGTCGTGCTCAAGATGTCAAGGATATCCGTCGTGTCCTCGGTGACAAGGGTAAGAACGTCAAGATCATCTGTAAGATTGAAAACCACCAAGGTATTGAAAACTTTGATGAAATCCTCGCTGAAACTGACGGTATTATGATTGCCCGTGGTGATATGGGTATTGAAATTCCTTGCGAACGTGTCTTTGTCGCCCAAAAGATGATGATCGCCAAGTGTAACTTGATTGGTAAGCCCGTTGCTTGTGCCACTCAAATGCTCGAATCCATGACCTACAACCCTCGTCCCACTCGTGCCGAAGTCTCTGATGTCGCCAACGCTGTTCTCGATGGTGCTGATCTTGTCATGCTTTCCGGTGAAACTGCCAAGGGTAACTACCCCATTGAAGCCGTCACCACCATGGCCGCCACCTGTCGTCTCGCTGAAGCCGTCATCTGCCACGCTCCTCTCCAAAGCCAAATCCGCTCTTTGACTGCTTGCCCCACCGACACCACCGAAACCACCGCTTGTGCTGCCGTCTCTGCTGCTGCCGAACAAAACGCTGGTGCCATCATTGTCCTCTCCAAGTCTGGTCACTCTGCTCGTCTCTGCTCCAAGTACAGACCCTCTCAACCCATCATCCTTGTCACCCGCGAAGAACAAACTGCCCGTCAATCTCACCTCCACCGTGGTGTTTTCCCCTTCGTCTACAAGGGTGAAGTCTCCAGCAAGTGGGACGAAGATGTTGAATCTCGCATCAAGTGGGGTATTCAACAAGGTAAGGAAGCTGGTCTCATCAAGTCTAACGACCCTATCGTCATCGTCCAAGGATGGAAGGGTGGTCTTGGTAACACCAACACTGTCCGTATCTTGATTGCTCCTTAAATTTAGCAATTCAACATTGTATCATTTTTCTGTCTTTCATATATTCATGTCATTAATAGATTATAATTAACTTAATAAAATCATAACTGTGCATATTTTTCATGATCTATATATACAAAGGGGTTTGTTTTCTTTGTCATTATTGTTTCTGGATGAATCAACGTGGTATAATCTCATTTTAGCTTCATTTATAAAGATAAAATTTCTACATTTACAGAATATGTGTTCCATTTGTTTCATGGATGAGGATCTGTGTTGTGTGTAGTACCCACATTCCATATTGATGAGTATACACTATTTTATTTAAATAAGCCCCTTTTTGTACAAAGAAAGGCAAGAAAGTGGGTGAGCTTTAGAGTTGTACCTATTTTACATTAATAACAACATGTATTCTAATAAAAAAAAAAAAAAAAAGTGAATCTTGAGTCACTTTTCTACAAAAATCTATTTCTTCTCCTCTGTCGTAGTAGCGCTTGTTGCTTCTTCTGTCAAAACTGAACTCCACACATTCTCTGCTTCTTCCTTCTTTATATCACCAAAG
Organism: Mycotypha africana; assembly: GCF_025528875.1. NCBI lineage: Eukaryota > Fungi > Mucoromycota > Mucoromycetes > Mucorales > Mycotyphaceae > Mycotypha > Mycotypha africana. The sequence goes on from NW_026515730.1 coordinate 1,430,516, forward strand.
CAGACTTTGAAAACGTCCTTGTAAGTGTCGCAAGGAATACCTGTCAACCCTTCCCGAATGTAGTCAGGTAGCTCATCCCAATCTGCTTGATTATCGCGAGGGAACAGAATGGTATTGACCTTGGAGCGTTTAGCTGCAATCGTTTTTTCCTTTAGACCTCCGATTTTCAACACTTTACCCGTGACAGTGAGTTCACCTGTCATGGCAATGTTGGACGGCACAGATTTGTTGAGAGCTAAAGACAACAATGCCGTCGTCATTGTAACACCAGCGGAAGGACCTAAAAAAAGAAGAAAAAGTGTCAATCCATCGATGATCGAAAAAAAATATACCAAGAGCGTCATTCGGTCCTTACCATCTTTGGGAACAGCACCCGCTGGGCAATGCAAATGAAGCTTGGCCTTATCAAAGAATTTATTCTTGGGATAATGGGTAGCCATCAAAGATTTAGCATAGGTGTAAGCAATACTCGATGACTCCTTCATGACATCACCTAATTGACCTGTCTTGGATAAGTGGGGTGTAGACTTTGGATCGAGCGAAGATTCAAGTACAGATTCAATGTAGAGTGAAGAACCACCTAAATGCAGAAATAAAAGTTAGTCATAGGCTTCGCGCCCCCCCCCACTCCTATCAACGCTTCTACTTACCGAGACTGGTCCATGCCAAGCCCATGACGACACCAGGAGGTGTTTGTTCGTATAATCTTTCTGTTTGAAACACTTGAGGACCCACATAGTCTTTAAGATTCTCAGGAGTAATATCGATAGAAATGTCGGAAGGCACTGGAAGAGGTTCCTTGATCGGCTTCTTTGTGTCCTCTACCTTGACGTCTGCTGTACTCGTCTCTGCTTGTTTGTCTTTGGGAGTCGCGTCTTTTGTCTTTTCTGCAGCTGCAGCTGCATTGATTTGAGCTTCATTTTTTTCATCTGCTTTACCTGCTACTTGTTGAACCACCTTGAAAGCAGCTTTGCGGAACACCTTATCAATGTGCTTCTTTAGATTACGAACACCACTCTCTCTACAGTAGTTTTTGATGAGCGAATCAATAGCGGCCGGCGTCAAATTGACATTGACATGTTCCAGGCCAGCAGCGGATTTAGCGGTGGGTGCGAGGTATTTGGATGCGATGGCCGCTTTTTCTTCAGCAATATAGCCAGACAACTGAATGACCTCCATACGATCCAATAAGGGACCAGGAATGGTGTCCAACACGTTGGCTGTACAGACAAAGAGCACTTTGGAGAGATCCACTGGCACATCCATATAGTGATCCAAAAAGCTATTGTTTTGTTCAGGATCCAAGAGTTCGAGAAGAGCGGAGGAAGGATCGCCCTGATGACCGCGTCCCAATTTATCGATCTCATCGATCAAAATGAGCGGGTTTTCCGTCTGCACCTTCTTGAGCGCTTGAATGACTTTACCTGGCATGGCACCCACATACGTACGACGATGGCCCTTGATTTCAGCTACATCGGTTAGTCCACCGACTGAAAAACGGTAAAACTCACGGTCCAAGGCACGCGCAATGCTTTTACCGATGGAGGTTTTACCGACACCGGGAGGACCGGAAAGACACAAGATCTTGCCCTCGACCGTGCCTCTCAGTTTGCCCACAGCAATAAACTCTAAAATTCTATCCTTCACATCCTTCAATCCGTAATGGTCTTCGTCAAGTACTTTGGTCGCGTGAACAATATTATAGTTTTCTTGAGATCGTTTACCCCAAGGCACCTGGGTAAGCCAATCCAAGTAATTTCGGGTGACATTGAATTCAGAAGCGGCTGGTTCCAGGTGAACCAGTTTATTAATTTCCTATCGGTAGTGCATGAATGGTTTATAGAGAGGTGAGTGTCTATGATCTCTCTTTTACCTCCCTCGCTTTTTTTCCGACAAACCTCATCAAAGACTTTCTTCACAGTGGCAGGCATGGCCAACTTTTCGGCCTTTTCTTTGAATCCTTCCACCAATTTATCCTTTCCGTCGCTTTCTAAGCCTAATTCCTTTTTGATGCCCTTTAATTGTTCCATCAAGATATACTCTCGATGGCGTTTAGCAATCTTTGTATCGACTTCTTTTGAGATTTTACTCTGTAATTGAGCATTCAATAATTCTTTCTTTAGAACGACCAAGGCCTTTTGCAGTCGATCTTCCACATTCAGCGTTTCCAACACTTCTTGCAGTTCAGCAGCCTCACCAGCAGAAACAGCCGCCGCAAAATCAGCCAATTTGGAAGGCTCTTCAAAGACGTTGCCAGCGGATTGAGACATGGAAAAATTGGCGATTTGCTCCTTGAACAGAGGGTTGAGATTAGCGATTTCCTTACACACAGAGACAATCTCTGAAGTGACAGCACGAATGTAAGGGCTCTTTTTGGAGAGCTCGGGTTCGACACAGTTTTCAACAGAGACAAGAGAAACAGCATAATTATCTGCCAAGAAGGATGTGGCATATTGCGAATTGTATGGGTTACCCTTTTCAACCGCACCCTCTGTCGAAAAAAAAAAGCAAAAAAAAAAAGCCAATGTTCTTTAGTTCACGAATTCGATATTGTTACTATGGGGGGGTGCGGGCAAAGAAGGATCCTGGATTCCCCCTCCCCACCCCACCCCGCCGCTACCGCCACTCATCCACCTAGACCTTCCTTTCTCTGTCCTGGCTTACCTGTTGTCTCTTGCTGTAATTCTGCTTCATTTAACAAGGGTTCTTCTGCAGCTGCTCTGCTGTCCATGGTGGATTCTTTTTCGGCTTCTAATGAGGTGACGGTCCCTCCTTCTGCCGTAGCCGTATCGCTCTTTTTCAGTTCTTTCTCCTGGCGAGGGGCGGCCATCGGCAGCAACTCGTTCATCTTGATACGTCGATGGGGATACAGCACGACGGTGACGCCGTTGGAAGATTCTTCAATGCCTGGTGTAGCCAACACACTGGTGATTTGAGCAAAGACACCGGTGGTATGCACTTGATCCATGCTCGTGATGGTATCGCTATTCACGCCTTCTTGCTTGAACAAAAAGGCGCCTACGTAAGGCTGTCCCCGCTTCATCAGTTCGCGGATAGCGGCTATCACAGGGGCTTCTTTGATAGCAATCGCTTTGTAGAATCCGGGGAACAAAGGTCTTCCCGCAATAGGAATGGCCAGTAATTGCGGATAGACTTCTGGCACGGATGGCTTTTGTAGTTGATTTTGTTGTTGCTGCTGCTGCTGCTGCTGTTGGTTCTCAAATACGCTTTTGGCTTTCTTTGATTTCTGACCCCCATCCCCGTTGTTGCCGCCACCACCGCTTTCACTGCCGCCACCGTTGGGTGATGAAGAGGAGGGCGGTGGTGCGTCAGAAGACGATGGATTATCTTTAGGGTCGCGGTCTCTGAGTTGCATGGTGGAAGCGGCTGCACGACGTAAAGCAGCGGGGTGACGAATAGGTGATAAGCCGAAAAGATGGGTTTTATTCTGCCGTAGCGATTGAAGAGCATGTTCGGCACCGAACACAGTAATAGAATGGTTGCTGCGTGCAGCATTATGGGTCGAAAATGAACGTAAAGCTGTCATGGGTAGCATGGGGGTCGATGCGGACGACGATGAAAGTTGCGACCACACTACCTGCTGCACTTTTGATCGTGGAATGGTTCTCGACACATGAATGAGAAATGTATGGCTGCTCATAAAAAAACGAAAAAACGAATGTTAGGGGACAATTCCGTAGCAATGAGTAAAATAAGAGAGAAAAAAAAAAAAAGAGAGTTCAAAAGGCTATCAGATGGAAAACGACAACAGGATACCCATTGGATAACTGATGTTTAAAAGTCAACTCTCGAAAAAAAAAAAATAATCCTGCATAGCCCTCACTTTATGCGGAGAAAGGGCATGTTGTCCTAAGCGACTGTTACATACGGCATAAATGCCTTCCTATTCAAGCATTCAATACAATACTGTATCCAACCAAAGCTGCTGAGCAGTGTTGAATGAGTTCAAACTCAAGGGTTCAGAGCTAGGGCTATGGGATGAAGCGATTTAAAAATTAAAAAAAAAGGACGGGTCTGTACAGTAATTTCACATCCGATAACCAAAAGGAATCGTGGGGTTGACAAATCAATCATTTAATGTAAAAAATGCAAAGAAACGCTTTTTTACTATTTTTTGTTCTTTTTGGGGAATGACAATTAAGATGTTAAAAAAGCAGTGTTGAAACGGTATATATATAAAAAACAGAAAGGTAAGATGAAAGTAATAAATGTAAACAAAAAAAGAGAATGGATTTCAACGATGTATATATTTATCAAAGAAGAAAAAAAAAGAAAAAAAAAAAAGAGATTATCATATAAAAGATGTGTTGAACATTTACAAAAAAAAAATATTATATTTTTGGAAAAAAAAAGAAAAAAAAATGGAAAGCAGATCATGTTAATCTTGTTGTTGTTGTTGCGGTGATGATGGTGATGATAACGGTGATGATGATGAGGTAGTGATGGCAGAAGTGGGAGGAATAAGGATAGAGCGTAAAATAGCACAACGTCTTTCAAGCATACCCAAGAAACCATGCATTTGTTGAGTGGTCATACGACTCAAGAGATTTCTGAAGCGTGTATCATCAATCTCTGCCCATTCTTTGCTGGGTTGTGCAGGTTGGGTGGTTGGCTGAGATGGCTGTTGTAGCAGTGGTTGCTGTTGAGGGGTAGAGGAAGGTGTAGCAGGGAACAAGACAGGAGACGTTTCCGTAGTGGTGGCAGAAGGAGAAAGAGCAGTGGATACTTTCAACTTTTTGCTTGGACTGCCATGAACGCTGTTATCCTCAAAGCTACCATGGTTCTCTCCCTTTTCCTCAACCTCTTGAGGACGTTTCTTTGGTGATGTGGGCTTTCCGGCTTCTTCAATAACCGCATTCACATGGGCAAGTGATTGCGCTTGTTGAAGCTGTTGCTGAATTTCCTGTTGTGCTTGTTGAATATGCTGTTGAACATGTTGTTGTTGCTGTTGTTGCTTTTGACGAACATGGAGTGGACGATGGGTTCCGTATTGCTTATAATAAAGACCACAAGCGTTGCATAAAGAATGAGCACGATCCGGTGTACGACGCCAAAGAGGAGTCTTTGTAACATGACAGTTGAAGCATTCCAATTGACGAGGTGGTTTCTGTTGCTTTGGTTGCTTGTTCGTGGTCGTCGTTGTAGTGGTTGTAGCAGGAGCCGTAGGAGACGAGGTTGGGTGGTTGTTATTGAAAGCAGGAGGAGAGATAAAAGAGGCAACATTGGCATTGCTCATTTGAGCCACTGCCGCCAAGGCAGCAGCAGCAGCGGCAGCATTTTGACTGATCATAGCGGGGCTGGTGACAGCATTCACCATGGGATTGTCGACAGGAGCGACAGGAGGTGTCAAAGAAGGTGTGAGTAACATGTCCACTTGCTGCTGCTGTTGTTGTTGTTGAGTCAGGGCAGCATCCTCTTCAAACTTGACAAATTGATCAAACGTGGTCTCCAAAGTTGGCTGTTCTTGTTGTTGCTGCTGCTGCTGCTGTTGTTGTTGATACAGGGCAGCCAAAGATTGAAGTACAGCCAATGGAAGATGTTGCAAGTCGGAAGGGTGGATGGTGTTACTATTACTACTACCATTCTCCATAGAGACTGGGCTTGCCGAAGTAGTGATTGGACTTGTACTGTTGGACTCGTCCTCCACAGAAGAAGCAGGAGAAGGAGGGAAGCCATTCATCGTCATGAGTTCAGCTCCGGTAGCAGCAGACGTCGTTGTATGGTCCTGAAGAAAGCTTGACAAGAGATGATCCTTATCAAAAAGGTCCATAGAGGTAGCCGTCATGTCGGTAGCAGACAGACCTGTCGCCGAGAACAAGAAATCGTCAGAAGCAGACATAGGTTGAGGATGGAGAGCGGTGCGGTTGAAGAATAAAAAATATGTAACAAAAAAGATAACAGGAGTAAAAAAATATAAAATTAAAACGTTTTCACGAGTTCCGTTACAAAACGTTTATATAAAAACAAAAAGTAGTTTTTTAGTTTTTAAAAAGAGAAAGTGGGCGTTTGAAAGGGGGGAGAACTGTCGTTTGTTTCGTGTCCTATCGCGTCTAATACCAACTCTTCAAGTTTTTTTTTGAAATATCAGGGAAAAAAAAAAAAGGTATGAAAAATAGAAAAAAGAAAAAAACAGTGTTGAGTTTCAAGAATTTATATGAAAAAAACGAAGGAAAGGCGGGGGGTGTACAGGTTTTTTTTTTTTTTTTTTTTTTGTGTGCCGCCTTTAAGTGATGAGTAACACTTTTTTAAAATGCCGAAAAAAAATTTACGAGTTATGAAGGGCGAACAAAAATGGCTTATTTTTTATTTTTTGTGCCTTTCCTTAAAGTCTAGAAAGTAGAACTATAGTATTTTAAATTATTTATATGTGTGTAATGTATCTGTTGTCATCAAAGATCATGTGGGGTGGACTTTTTATCACAGGGTTCAAGATAAGCCCTTCCATTTTCTACGTGCTAAAACTTTGATCTTCTAAATATAGAGGGGGGCAAAATAGTATAGTTGGGAGTATGAATATTATGCACAAGAAAGAAACAACCCTTCATGACTCACAGCCCTCTCTTTTTTCTGAAAGGGACGCGCTTAGGTCCAATCAACCGTCTGCAAAAGATTTTTATTGGATCTCATTGGATCTGTTTGTCAATCGAATGTACTCAAAAGATAGGTAGCACTCATCACACAGTCTTCTCGCTTTTTTCATCTTATCGGGCCAATCAGAAAGTGGGCTTTCATTTCACTTTTCACAACAGAAAACAGAAAAAAAGGTGCATCGCATGTCCACTATCCGTCACTTGTGTTTTTCATGATCCCCCACCCCCCCCCACTCTTTCCGTGGCGCTATCCTAGAAGCGCACTGACAAGTGCTTTTTGTTTCTTCTATTCGGGGAGGAATCGAACGACGGACGACTCGTTTGTTTGAACTCGTGGGGGATACTGACCATTTAGTGTTACGTTAAGGCAAATAGGCTCCCGGGCCTATTCAGAAATTATATAACGTATAGAGTTTCGATACGATGCACTTTTATAGCACGGGCAACAGGAGAAAAACGATAGACACGTAAACAAATGAGAGTGAGAAAACTCAAATTAAGGTTTCTTTTTTGGGTCTGAAAGCTTACTCATTGTCTATACCAATCAAAGGGAGAAACAAAGCTCAAAGGAATAGTCATGAACAGGCTTTTTGTTTCTTTTTTGCTATATTTTTTGTAGATCCGTAATGAGTGTGGGAGCCGGCCGTCTAATAAATACCCAATTTTTTAAAGTCAAGCAATCACCAACCATCGAGAAGCCAGACTTTTTTGTATACAATTGTATTGATAGCTTCTTAGTGGAACTTGTCTTTGTGTAATTCGCTTTTTCACAAAAGCTGATAAGAGGCGTAGAATATCTTAATGAGGTATATTATACTGTACAAGTCCGCTTTTTCCGTATTTTCGTTTTCAGCAAAGATAGGCACCTCTATGTCTACAAGTGGAACAAAGAAAGAAAGTGCAAAGAATGAATTTCAAAAGGGACGGAAGCAAATGGGAGACATGTATGAAAAAAAGAAAAGGCAAGCGAAAAAAAAAAAAAAAAGAGAGAGAGGGAGGGAGAGAGAGAAGCTTCTTGTATTTGAAATGACCTTTTTATCTTTTTTTTTTTTTTTGTGTGTATGTATACAAAAGCAAATCTATAGATGAGATGGAAAACTCAAGAAGGGACGTATTTCAGGCATATAGGGTGGTGAGAATAGGAAACCAACGTGTTTGTAACAATTTCATTGGCTATGATCTCATCCGGTCCATCTGACAGATGGTCAAAGACGAAGTTGACGTATGTGTTCAATGATCGACAGAGAGTATTTCCTCTGGCCAAGTAATCTATTGGGGATTTTACCTTTTTTGAATCCTTTGCGCGTGTTGAAGAGGGCCCACTGTTTCAGATGCTTTTCTTTTTTTCTTGCCATTTGGACAGTGCATTCAACAAATGAACCTACCTTATCTACATTACCTTTAGAGAGAGAGAAAAAAAAAGACAGTTTTTTATTCAATACGAAACTAAGAAAGAAAAATGGAGATAGGAAAGAGAGTCCTATGGTATAGAGAAAGAGGAGAGTCAAGGGGGATGGCTAGCGCTCGGGACATCCGGTGTCTAGGTGAGCTTACTTAGCCCCTAAAGATTTTCATGACAAGATAGAGACAGGCACCTACGAATCGGACAGCGGATAAACCCGCTACAGACCAAAGAATAAAGCCGAGGTAGGCTGTCGCTCGCTCATTGTAGTTACCAAACCATTGAAAGACATCTTGACCATTCGTAATGATAGTGACCAAGACCAAATTGGAGAATATCCAGACGGTGACTAATTTGGTTCGAAAGGATCGATAATAGTCCTCTTGCTTTGTCTTGGCATCGCGCTTCTTGACTTCAGGCACCGTAGCCGCTTTCAGATCCAGACAAGCCTCATCGTAGAGCTCGTTGAGATCTTTTTGCTCCGTGGGCAACGCGACCTCCACTTCATGTTCTCCGTCTTTTCCTTGCGTGCCTTTGACGACGCCCAGATCGGTAGAGACGCCATTGTCACCCTTGGTGCCCCACGACACATCATGGGTATTACAAAAGGCGTAGATGTTGAGGACGTTGATGTAGCTGGGCGACATAAAGATGTACGGGGCCAAGCTCGTCAGCATGTGCCATGGATCGAGGAACAAGAGGCTGGCCACGAAATACATGACGTACGTAGAACACACGGACACAATGACATTGCGGAAGGTGCTCTGTCGTATCAAGGTCAGCATCTGCTCGCTCACACTCTCGCCCTGGTTCAACGCGGCTGTTTCAAAGGCGCCTTGCACGCCTCGCACCGTGATCCACACGGTACAAAACATGACGTACCCCATCAGGAGGGCAAAAAAGACAATGATCAGCGTGTACGCCCATCGGAAGCCTTGGGGCCGATTGCCCATGGCAATGATAAACTGAATGATCAACAGCAGCACGTAGATGTAGTTGAGCACGGTGTGGATCAGACCGGCCACGTGGGCCCGGAACGGCGGCTCGGGTGCGGTGCTGATGGAGGTGGTCATGATGTAAAAGACGAGATAGAAATTGCCGATGGCAAACCAGGAAAACACGAGATTGTACAGCTGATAGAGGTCGTTCAGCATGAACAGCAGTTTCCGAAAGAGGCTGTGGTCCGAACTCCAGACTTTCCGCCAGTGCACCATGGAATAAAGGCCAGCAAAGAAGGAGCCGTTGAGCCAGCGCCGACGCTGAGAGATGAATTCAGGCACGTTGTCCGGCACGTCGGTTTCGCCGTGCGCGTTGGAGCAGTAATGCAGCACCCACGCCGCGTGTTTCTTGGCCACGAGCTCATAGCACAGGATGCGGTCTTCGGCCAAGTACATGTTGGCTGTGAAAATATCAGCGTCGCTCCCGTGCATCTTTTCTCCGAGAAAGTACTTTTCCAGCGGACCCTGGCCATGGACGTCGTTCTGCAGTGCCTTGTAGCGATAGGCAGAGAAAGCGCCGGGCAAGACAGAAATATGGCCCAGCACCGACTCGAGGGGTTTATCGAGAATGTTGGACATTTTGTACTCAAAGTTTTGTGACGCGACGAGCGGATTGAGCAGTTGCACGCCGGCGGTGCCCAACATGGCCTTGATTTCACCACACGCGCCTGCGACATGGCGGTTGATATCAAACGATTTCCACAAGTGATAGATAGAGGTGCCGCTTGGCTTGGTACCGACATCCAAGAGAACGCACACGTTGGGTTTCAACAAAGGGCCAAAGGCTTGAAAGAACCATCGATGGGAATTGATTTTCTTTTGATTTTTCTCCTTTAAGCAAAACAAGACTTGAACAGGCACGACTCCTTTTTCTGAACCTCTGAAATTCATATCCGCATCAATCGATAATTGTGTTGTATGCTTTTCAGAGAAAAAGGGTCAGCTTGAAGACGGGCTTTTCTTTTCTTTTTTTTTTTTTTTTTTTTTTTTTTTTTTTTTTTTTGGGGGGAGAGCGTACCTCGTAAATATGCGCTGTTACTGGCTTACCATTCACAATATTCTTGGCTAAACCGTCTTGATACACACCCATGGCAGCCAACACAGATAAGGTACGAGGATGAATCTTGGTGCGTCCATCCGAGACAATGCAAACCACGACTTTTTTCCAACCCGTGGGACCCCACGTTTGAGAGCGATGACGAGAGCAAAGATGCGCAATATTCTTCATGACACCGTTCATGGTTCTACAGAACAACACCTCGTCTTCCTAACCAGAGTGGTTAAGCGATGGGCCATCTTTTCTTTTTTTTTAAAAATGCTCTCAAGAGAAAAGTAACCTTACATTATACATGGTCAAAACGATGAATAATTCCGTTTCTCTCTGTAGCAGATTTTGACGAAGACGATAATTTTCTCGTTGGAAATCGGCGGGATCACAGGTCGCTGCTGTGTAGCGCATGTGGGTAAATTCATTTTCATCGCGTCGCTTGACTCGTTGCAAGTATTTGTTGGGTACAGGATTTTCCAATACCAAGTTGCCGCCCGTTAATTTCACCTTGCGCACTAATGAAATAAGCAAAACGTTAGTTTAAAAAGAAAAGGCGAGGGCTCGAGTGGCCTCATCAGAGCTCCCTATTCTTCCTTTTTCTCCCTAATTCTTTCATAGAAAGACCCAAAAAAAAAAAAAAAGGTGGTGGTTACCTGTTTTATAGCGTCTTTGTTGCCTTCTCGGTGCAAAACCAAAATCCTCAGGTCCACCACCCACCCTGTTGGCGTAGAGATGTTTGCTGTACGATAGAGAAGAGGTCGTGGCACTACCGTTCGGTGATGCTGTTAAAGGTGTTTGCATGGTATGGGTATCGGGAATAAAAGATTCGTAATATTCCAAAGCATTCTCTGTAGGAAGGTAGCCTGGGATCGACGAGGTAGGGTTGCCGTGGTAAGAGGTGGGCTGCATCGAATACTCTTCGCCATAATTCAGTCTCGGTCGAGGAGGCAGGCGTGAGGATGGTAGTGGGCTTGCGTTGGTAGGATGATACATCAATGGACCCGTCCACAAGCCTTTTGTTTAAAAGAGTAGAGAAAAGAAAGGAGAAAATAAAAGAAATGGGTCAGCCGTCGTCGATATCGTTAATTACGTTTTAATAAGCTAGTGCGTGCGTGCGTGCCACAAGCACTTTTACCACTTTTTTTTTTTTCAAGCATCAAGTGCAAGCCATTGTGTGATTTGTGTAACAGAGGAAAAGGGAGTCCAAGATTCAGGGACAAAGTTTCTGCCATGCCGCCTTTTTTTCTAACTGCACCCCTTCTATTGTCATCTCTTCTTCGCGTTTATCAAGAGATTTCTGTACAGACTCAAGCCTTGAGAAAGGAATGTATTCGTCTTTTGATACACAACACACACTCCATCCACAGGGTCAAGACCCAGTTCCTTTTGGCGTTCCATCAGCAGAGAGAGAAATGTGGTTTATTAGGATGGCTTTCATAGGATTGTTTCTTTTTCAGAGAATGCGAAAAGAAGTCTAATGTAGGCAAGGGGTGGGGGGGGACGTTTTAGTAAACAAAAGCTGTTTGAACACACGAAAATACAATTTTTATTCTATTTCACCACAAACGATAGAATAAAGACGTTGATGATCAAGGAGTTCAGTCAATGCGTTGGGATAGACCATCCCTCTATGTACCGTTGCACAAAATCTCTTTCAATGGATCACTCATTAGGTCAAGTGTAACGCTTTTTTTTTTTTTTTTTTTTTTTTTTTTGGCTGTGGTTTGGTGAAAAGGAGGCGCGCTATCATACACAATCTACCCGTGTGTACTCTTAAAAGAACGAATAGACGCGTTCTCGTCACATGAATGAGAATTCCAACTGTAGCTATAGCAAAAGTCTATCAACCCTCTTTTTGACAAAATAATGTGTACAAAATTATGTATTATTAGTTATGAGATGTTTAAATTAATAAATAAAAGAATGATGTCAATTCACAAAAGAGAATGCATGCATGTATGTATGTATGTATGTATACAGTAGCATCAGAGAAAAAAGAAAAAAAAAAGAAAAAAAAAAGAGATCACTACATCAATAGAGAGAAGGGCAGGAGGAGGAGGTGGAAGGTGGGGGGGGGTATTTTGACTTAATCAATGCGTTCGACTTGATCTACTTGATATTTCCTGTTTTCATCACTGTCACTTGTTCGACTGGAGCTGTCAGAAGGAGAGTGGTTCTTTTTTCCATCGTGGGTGGTATCTTCAAAAGGAATACCATCCAATTGTGGATCGGGTTCCATGCTCTTACCGGGACCATGGAACCATTGACGAGCACGGAAGTGATAATAAAGGACAGAGGCACCGATGACGCCAAAAAAGACCACGACGGCGTAGTTCATATTGTCTTTGGTGACAGGCGATTCGGTAGGGCAAAGGAAGAGAACCGAGGTCAGGAGGATCCAGCAGAGACTCGTCCAACCAATGACGGTGGAGAAAGGACCCAGATGGAAGGGACCTCGTTGAAAGATGTTGCGAGCGACGGTCAAACGAAGCGCGATAGGAATAAAGTAAGCCATGGAGGAGGCAATGGTATTGACAGACACGATGGCGTTGAAGGCGGTTTCGTTGATAATGTAGAGGAGACCGACAATCATGGCAAAGATCACGTTGAACCAGACAGCGTAAATAGGAGTCATGGTCTTTGCATTGACCTTGGCAAGGTGGCGAGAGAACGGCATGGCACCATCTCTGGCGAAAGCGTAGACCATACGAGAGCTGCCCAACGTCAAAGCGGAACCCGAGAAAAACATGGCGCCCATGATGATGGTGGTAAACACGACTGTCCACTTGTAGCCGACACCATCCAAAAAGATTTTGGTCATGATGGGACTGATGGTGGTATCCATGATTTGGGTTTGGTAGTCTTGGACACAGAAATTGACAGACAACAAGAAAAGGAGACCGAAAATAGCGGCTGTGCCGATCGCATACAGGATACCACGAGGAGCACTGCGAGCAGCGTCGCGTGTTTCATCCGACATGTGAGCAGCACTATCAAAACCAGAGAGTGTGTATTGGGATTGTAAGAGACCGATCAAAAAGGCATAGCCACCTGAAGAAAAGCCAGTTTCATTTTGAAAGTGAGTAAACTATGCGGAAAAAAAAAAAAAAAAAGACGTGATATGTTATTTTTCTTGACAATGCATCCTCCAGGATGGAGAAGGGTTGTTTTCAATGTCTGCTTACCACCCATTCTGCGCTCGGCTTATTCGGTGTGAGGACAAGAGCCACAATGACAATCAACAATGTGCCGATGAGATGCCAGTAGAGGGACGTCTGGTTGAAGAAGCCGTTGTACTTTACGCTGACAGAGTTGATAATGCCGTGCACAACAGCAATGACAATAAAAATGCCGTACTGCCAATAGATGCTAGGGTTGTTGTTGGGATCGCTTACATTGATGGTGGAGGCAATAAATTGAGATAGACCCAAATCGGCTGAGGTAATAGCCACTGTTCAAAAGAGTAAAGAATGTGTGTTAATGGGAATGAATTGTGAGTGTGGTTGTAGCTTGTAAAAAAAAAAAAAAAAAAAAAATTGATTTTACCCGTCTAAAGAAGAAAAAAAGAGGTTAGATCTGCGTTCTGGATAAAGACTCACTTTTTTTTTGTTGTTTTTGAGAATATTTACCAATCCAAGCCAATTGCACCAGCCTGTCAGCCAGCACATGATAGGCACCCATTCAGGAGGAGCGAGCTTTGAGACCCAAATATAAAGGCCACCGGTGATGGGATAGGCCGAACAAATTTCAGCCAAAGAAAGACCCACACCAAAGGTGAAAACAGAGACCATGATCCAACCCCAGATGACAGCCACTGAACCAGCAGAAAGCATAGCATCACCCCATAGCTAAATAAGTTGTGTATACATTAGTTTCTAAACACGAGTACGTCGGGTTTGTAGGATGTGAGTGCGTAGTAGGAAGATGAAAGTACTTACAGGAGTAAGACCTGATAAAATGGAACAACATCCAAAGGCAATTGAGAAATTAGAGATAGTGGACATTGTTTTATTCATTTCCTAATACATAGAACAAAGATTATTTTATTTTTTTTTAGGTCATTCGTCATAGCATGTCTTGAACTTTGTCTCAATTCTCTCTACTTACTTGTTTGTAGCCCATCGATTTTAAAAGTTCGACATCTGTCTGATATTTGGGCTCGTTTAATCCAGATTCGTCAGCTTCATGTTGTCTGCTGTTTAGGTCACGGTCCATGCCAACCATCTAACTATTGCCAAGGTCAAAGGGTACGGAATTTTCAAAAAAGCAAAAAAAAAAAAGTTGAAAAAGGGGGGAGGAGAGGAGAAAAAAAGGTAATGATATAACAGAAAAAATGATTTACTTTAGATGTAATCTAGTAACTTGGAAAAAAACGGTTTCTTTTTTCTATGAAAGGACTTATAAAAAAATTACTTTAAAAGTACAAATTATGTCAAGAAAAAAAACCGTAAAAATGATAAAGCAGAAAAGCAGTTCTCTTTGTCCTTTTTATATTTGAATCGTTCAAAAGGCCCTTTTTATACCCTTTTTCCTTTATACCTCATTTTTACCTTTCACACAAAAAAATGTGGGGGCGCTACTTCAAAGTGATGTAGATAATGGGCTACAAGTCATTCCTACTGCTACTTCATTTGTTCACTTCCTTTGGATAGCCTTACTCCGACTACTATTATTTGAAGAAAATTTGCCTTTTGTGAACTATCAAAGGAAAACGAGCTTGTTGGGAAATAAAGGGTTACATGCAACCCGTATTTTATCCTCATCCTAGACGGATTTTTCTACATTGACCTATCTAAAGATGGATGCCTCGTCTTTATCACTATCCTATGAAATTGTACCGCTGACAAATGTTGTGGTACTTTTTCTTGATCTAGGAAGTAGGTGGGTCATTTGATCCTTAAAAGCTTATCTTTCTCCACATTTTTTTTCTACAAGTATATTCTCTTGTTTTGGTTGAAAGCCGCCCCTGCCCTCCCATAGGCACAGCCAATCAGACAGTTCCTATCTCACGCGTCTTTCTAAATATGGTGAGAGTATGACTAATGGCAACCAATTGGCTCTAAAGTAAATCCAGCCAATTCCAAAGCCAGTCGACCCTATGCAAAGATTGAATCATGAAAAAAGAGGAGTTGAGACGTTTCGTTAGCACGTTGACTCTCAATGGAAAGAAAAAAAAAAAAAAGATGTGATGTAAGCCAATCAAAAAGAACAAGGCCGGTTCAAAGAGATCATAGACACACTATCAAGCAAGGAGTGTGGTATTTTTCCCACCTAGACAGAGGCTACTCCCCCACACGGACGCTAAAAAGAGCCTTGGTGCGTCTCAAAGCCCTTTTTCTGCTTTCTCACTCAAACGCCTGGACCGACGCTTGTGAGTAGTGAAAGAAACACGACACATAAAAGGAAAGAATTGTCAAATTTTTTTAGTTATCTCTTTCTCACGCGAAAAAACCGATTACGTCGTTGTTCATAACGTAGCTTAACTCTCTGTCTCTTACTACAGTTTTTTCAGAAATTTTGTGTGATTGCCCTTTTTTATTTTGCCCACTGTCACCCATGGCACAGATGAATACAGACGAGTCAATTTCTTATGGCAAAATCTCCGTTTTTTTTGGGTTTTTTTTTTTTTTTTTTTTTTTTTTTTTTGCTTTAAATGTCTGTGCCACATCATCCGTAAAAAACACCCAACAAAAGAATGCGCATTTATCGCTTTATCCCATTCGCTTTATTACGTCAAAGGTCGCAGTTCATTTCTCGACCGACAAACGGAAAACAACACAACTATCATGAGAGGCTGTCTCATGCGTTGGGCCATTGTCTCATTCAATCGAGATGCATCAAGCACTCCAAAACAGTCATGTCCATACACTATTTTTTGCTCATCCGATATAAGAGTCCATCTACTCGAGAATTCTGCAAATATCTTACCCAAAAAAAAAAAAAAAAAAAAAAAAAAAAAGAAAAAGACAATGGAAAGATCGTTAAGGGGATCCATTTCTCACTTTCTGCGTGATCTGTGACTTCTTTCTGTGACTAGACTGGCTTTTGACCCTTTTTTGCAAAAAAGCAAAAAAAAAAAAAAAAAAAAATAAATCACAATTTTCTTTTTTCTATCTTTTTTGAGCAAAATATTAATATGGCACCCGCAAAGACAAAGAAAGAGACCCATTCAAACAAGACAACGACAAAAAAAGCACCTGTCAAGGCTGCTGCTGCTGCTGCTCCTAAAAATGCAAAGAAAACAACAGAACCAAAGCAAGTGAGTGCAGGCAACAAGAGAAAGCGTGTCACTTTCTCAGAAACAGAAGGAAAGCCTGCCAAGTCCACCAAAAAGAAAGCAGCCACTGGAAAAAAAGCACCTGAACCCAAAAAGGAACCCATGGAGGAAAGTGAGAGTGAAGACGAAGAAGTGACAGCTGCCACCCACGATGATGACAACGATGATGATCAAGTGGACGATGAAGAACTCACTGAAGAACAGGAAGAAGCTCTCAGAAAAGAGATCTTGGGTGATCTTGCAAGTAGCGATGAAGGACAAGATTCTTCTGATGACGAAGACGACAGTGACGCTATAGATAAAAATAAAGATGTTGTGTCTTTGGCTGAAGACAAGATGAAGGAGAGCATGGCTGAGACGAAAAAGACATTTGATAAAAAGTCGAAAACCAACAAGGTAAGGGGACTTACGAATTCAAATGTGTATTCTTTTTTATTAAAGATGGCTCATCTTTCTTTTCTCATTCAGTCGAATAAAGAACAAGAAAAGGGTGTCATCTATCTAGGTAGAATTCCACATGGTTTTTATGAAAAAGAAATGAAGGGTTATTTCAGTCAGTTTGGTGATATCACCCGACTCCGTTTATCTCGCAACAAGAAATCAGGAAGATCAAAGCATTACGGTTTTATTGAATTTGCTTCAGCTGACGTAGCCAAGATTGTGGTTGAAACGATGGATAACTATCTCTTGTTTGGACACTTATTACAATGTAAATTAGTGCCTTCCGAAAAGGTGCATGCTGAATTGTTCAAGGGATCTGGAAAAGCACTCAAACGCAAAAACTACGCCCTTCTCAATCGCAAAATACATAACAAGCCAAAAACCGATGAACAATTACAAAAGAAACGTGAACAACTGAAGCAACGCGAACAAAAGATACGTGAACAAATCAGAGAAGCGGGCATCGAGTATGATTTTCCTGGATTCAAATAAGCTATATTCTGTTAGCCCCCCCCCCCTCTGTAATATCCAACCCCTCTCATTATTTAACAATTTTAGAGTAGCCTCATTGAAAAAAAAAGCGTTTTGAAATGGATGTTGATTTTAGCAAACACTGTAACCATTCTCATCATTTTGAGAGTCAGAGAGCCCATCTGAAGCTATGTTTTTTTAGTATGAGAAAAGGGCTGCCACTGCCCCGACGGGATAATGAAGTCTAAACTCAGTCAAGCGACCCTTATGAGTTGAACATAGCAAACTTGAGTAGAGAGATAGCAATGTCGTTTTCATGGTTTTTGTCGTAAAAAAGTGGTTCGCTTTGGTTTCAAGTCCAGAAATAAGCATGAAACAATTCGACCCACTTTTCCATCCTTCTCTCCGCCGCCTACATGGCTCTATTTTTTCATGCATAAAAGTTTCTCTCTCTCTCTCTCTCTCTCTCTCTGTCTTGTCTTGATATATATTGAATGATAGATAGAATGCTATGTTAGATCAGAGTCACCTCATGTTGATCATTCAGACAATGAGAAATGATGAGAGTTGTCATAGCAACCATGAAAGGCGCAAGTAATATGACGTAGGTTCCATTCACGCGAGAAAGAAAAAAGCATTTTTTTCAATTGTAGAAATTCATTTTCCAAAAACTGCTTTTTCTTTCCCTTTTTTTTTCTTTAGGTTCCCGCCTTTTTTTTTTTTTTTTTTTTTTTTTTCCTTCTATAACATAGAACCGCTTTCATAAGAAAAAAAAAAAAAAAAAAAAAAAACCAAAAGAAAAAACCTATGGGCTCGGCGGTTAGTAGAGACCACTCTGCTCGCCATCCACATCGACGGAAGCTACTCCTTTCTTTGAAACCACAGCCGACACAACATCACCACCACAAAAGGAGCAAAAGCCCATTTTCAGCGAGTTCTCAGATATCTCAAGATCCCACCTACTACGAACCACCACCACCATCAACACAAGGATTGACAAAGGAGGATACCAACGATTCCCTCCTCTCCTCGAACGTTTCAGCAAATGAATTGGTTCGACCTGTGCGGCCACCAGCCTCCGTCACCTTAGTGAAGCACCAAGTGGTGCTATCCGATCATGTACCACCTTTATCCTCACTCTCCGCGGTTTCCGTTCCTAAACGGAAAAGCCTGTTATGGAGAAAGAGCTTGAATTTGAGTGCCTCCTCTTCTTGTTCTCCACACCCTGATGCTCACAGTATGCTGAGCTCTTCTTCTTATTACGAAGACGGCGACGATGATGTCGTATCGTCGCCACGGACATCGCTGGGTTCCGATGATAAAAGCAATAAAAAGTACTTGTCCGTCGTGGATGATTTCGCCACCGCCGCCGCTGCAGAGAATAAAAAGAAGGAGAGGAAAAAGGCATCGTCCTTTACGTTCTCAGTCAATAAGGCAGGCAATATCGATATCGTCTTTGAATCCAACTTTAATGGCTCGAACCGATTTCATTCTACCCACGCTACTGCGCCCACCCCTCACATGGAAGACGAAACACCCACGTTATCGACAAAAAACCCACTCAAACCCTTTTGGTCACATAATACAAGCGATGATAAAGAATACGACAGGTAAAAAACGGCCTATCACTGCCACCTCAAAAAAAAAAAAAAAAAAAAAAAAGGTTTATACACACTCACCTGTTCATTCTACGCACACACACCTATTCTATGTCATGTATATATACACACACACCATTAGACAAATGAGACAGGTAAAACGAGCCCAGAAAGTGTAAAAGACAATCCCGATGCTTTTCATTTGCTAAAGCGTTTTTTATTCTTCTTTTTTTCTGCACACACACACACACACACATATACATACATACATACATACAACAGCATTATGTGTTAAAGTATGTACTTGGAGGAAATCTTCATGTACCGGTGCCCTCCGATCACTTTACCCTCTTGGATTCGGCTTGCGGCGTCGGCATATGGACTTTAGACATGGCGCAAGCATTCCCTCATGCCACCATTATCGGTTTAGACACTTTCCCCTATACCTCTGCAGACGATACCAGCAGCCATCTCCAGACCGCCACCATTCACACAGCCGCCCTCAATGCTCCCAACATTGTTTACAAGAATGGCGATTTATTCTCTCGCCTTTCCTTACCTGCCAATTATCTGGACATCATCTTTCAAAGAGATACCACGGCTATCATCCCACAAGAACGCTGGACGTTTCTACTTTATGAATATTTTAGAATACTGAAACCAGGAGGGTCCATTGAATTGGTAGAATATGGTACGTATCATGAGGATCCCCCCCCTTTTGAGGGCAAAAAAAAAATTTTATATATATAGAGAGTAACCCATGTTGGGGCTTTTTTGTTAGATTTCGATATACGTGATCCAGGTCCGGTTTTAGCTTTGGTCAACGAATGGTACCAAATTGCAGCTTCATCGGTGGGCGTGGATCCCAATCAAGCTAAAAAATTAAAAGATGAGCTCATCTCTGCAGGTTTTGACAATGTCCAAGCCCAAGTCGTCTCCATTCCCATCGGTGAATGGTCAGAAGATAAAGGTAAATCACCCGTAGAGTGCTTTTTCGTTTCGACCCAGTGCTAATGCGCCATTTCCTTGTGGATGATAGAGGAGCGTGAAAAAGGATTCTTGTATAAACAAGTCATCAGAGCACTCTTCAAATCGATGCGGCCTTGGTGGATTCTGGAATTGGGCGTTTCTGAAGAAGAATACGATAGGATCATCAACGCCGCTATGATTGAGTTCGAAGAGCAATGCTGCTATATCGATTGGATCATTTATACAGCAAATAAACCCATCGACATCCATCCTGCCGAGACACAGAATAAAAACGATCATGAAGAAGACGAGCCCAACAGTAGTCACCCTACTGTCGATCCGTTGAGCTTTCAGTAACGCCATTTTCGCTGGTTCGAATTTACAATCCACACACTATGTACCGCACTCGCTGACGACGCGCCACATGATACAGCCAAGCTGAGAGCAATACACATACACACATAACGCACGTGGCATGGCTGTTTCACGTAAACAATCGAAAAGAGGGGGAGAAAAAAAAAAAAAGACGAGTTGCAGCCATCGGCTGCAAGAGATCTGCGTCGATCTGCTAGCCAGCCTACCCCATGGTAGGTTTACCCAAGGCTATGACGAAGCTTTTTGCTCTGTTAGAGAGAGAGAGAGTCAGCCTGTCGTTGCGACGACAGCCATCCAGAAGAAGGGGGGGAGAAAGACGTATTTTTTGTTGCACAAAGCTTTTTTTCCGTATCAATAAATCTGCAAAGCGTTGTTTCTTACCAATCGTTTATGTTGGCCGCCCCATGGCGTTTTTTTGACAAAAATGTGATTTTAGATTCCCATAGGGGCCACAGACGATAGACTAAAATTCGTCTAAGGGTTGCTTTTTTTTTATTTTATCGTCTCATAAGGGCAGGGGGAATAAATACATTTACTTTCTCATCCCAAGCACATGTAGCTACTTGGCCTTCTAAGTACAAGTTAAAATCCAAGCCTAAAGCGAATTCAGTATGAGCATCATGGACATGGATCAGATTTTGCCCGGGAGAGGCGGCTGTATCCCAAAACCGTACACTCATATCGTAGGAGGCACTCCCCAGTACATTCGGCCGGTGGGGAGACCAACGGACACGACGCACCGCATATTCATGTCCTGGTAAGCATATCACTTCTCGATCCGCTCGACGCAAATCCCATACTTTGATCATCTTATCCACAGAACCCGTCGCCAACATGTGCTCCTGATATTTGTTCCAGTCCACCGAAAGAATCTCATTGTGATGCGCTCGAAGCGTTTGCACGGATCGAGGACTGTGTGTGTCCCAGATTTTGACCGTTTGATCTCCCGAGGCAGAAGCCAGTCGTGTCGCACTGTACGGTGACCAAGCGGTACTGTAGACGCAATGCGTATGTTCTGTGAACGTCGTCAGCGATCGTGACGCTTGCGGATTCCACTAGAGAAATGCCCTAAACATTAGCATCCCCTCCCCTTTTCTTCTTTCTCTCTTTCTCTATGTGTGTTCACGTACAATTTTAATGGTGTGATCCCACGAACTACTGGCAAATACATCTTTGGCTACCAAATTCCAATCCACTGAAAAAACTTCTCGCTGGTGTTCTTGCCAGTTTTGTATAGGGAAATCCTATGAGCCAAATGATACATTAGCATCAACAAGCCTTCCCCTCCCCCCCTTCCCCCCCCCACTCTTTTTCTGATAGTTACTGCCAAGGTGGTATCCCACAATTTAATCGATCCATCACCACTCGATACAACAAGCTGATTTTCATTGATTTCACTCCATGCCACATCATACAAACCATCCTGTGTATCATAACTGAATCAAAAAAGGGGGGCAATCCATAACCCCATTCAGTACGTAGATAATTGATCAGGCAGGTACACGAACTTACGCTCTTTCCACCATCATGGCGTCCCCAGCCACACTCATGACAAACAATTTACCATTGCCCACCAAACCAAAATTGGAAGCGGCTGCTACAGCTATCTTGTTTTCAAAAAATGGACTCCATTTTGTCTAATGAAAGGGAGAGATCACGTTCCTGCATCAGGAATCAACGTTCTGCGTTTTGACAACCCTATTCTGTCTCTCTCTCTCTCTCTCTCTTTGTATTGGCTATTTACCGAGTATCCGTTGAATCCTTCTGTACGAAATTGGGTAAACATGGGGTATATGGAGTAAATGAATGAGGTGAGAGAAACAAACAGAAAAAAAAAAAAAAAAAAAAAAAAAACCCAACCACACACAGCTCACGTGGAAATCAGTAACGGAATTTATGCTGACTGTTCGATTTTTTATTGATCACTCACCCAAAATGACTCAAAAGGGAACACAGGGCCCTTTCTGGGCTTCGTGGAACTTTATCCTAAGGTTATACTAGCTGTAAAAATCTACAAGCTGGACCGGACAAAGCGACGTTTTCCAATTCTGTCGTGCAAAAAAACGATGCAGAGAACAATGGGTTTCTATCAGGCATTTTAGATACTTTATTTGGGAAAGCTCCTAAGCGTGAGCGGGGAGACAAAATAACAAAACTCTTTTTGAGTATAGCATTCTTTTCTTTTTTTTTGTTTTGTTATTTCACTTTTGCATCGTTATTTGAACACAGACCTCAAAGCATAATGGGTAGGATGGATTAACTACACGCGAAACATTCAGTCCGCACTCATTGAAACTGTATCTTATCACCGACCCTAGGTGCTCTTTTCAGTAGTCTTTTTAGTAAACTTTGGGGAGACAAAGAAGTCCGTATTCTCATTCTCGGACTGGATGGCGCTGGTAAAACAACCATCTTGTACAGACTTCAGGTACATTTATATTGGAACTGCCAACATGCCTACTTTTTTGTGAAACAAGGCTAAACTCATCCATTCACCATTATAGATCGGTGAAGTCGTTTCCACCATTCCTAGTAAGTGATGACAAGATGAGTCCGATGAGGAAAAGGAGCGAGTAAAAGTGTCGAGACCTAACCATCTCATCGTGTCTTTAGCCATCGGTTTCAACGTTGAAACGGTCACCTACAAAAACATAAAATTCCAAGTGTGGGATTTAGGCGGTCAGACAAGTATAAGGTAATGCAAAGCAAAAAAAAAAAAAAAAAAAAGTGTGGGCTCGTCAATAGCAGCTCTGGAAGCATTGACGTATTGGGGGGGTTTATCCTATCCTATTTTTAGACCCTACTGGAGATGCTATTATTCGAATACAGATGCAGTTATCTATGTGGTTGATAGTGTGGATAAGGATCGTATGCAAACTTCAAGGGAAGAGCTTCATGCCATGTTGGAAGAAGAAGAGCTGAAAGATGCAGCCTTACTTGTGTTTGCCAATAAGCAGGATATGGAAGGAGCATTATCGGCTGCCGAAGTGGCAGATGCACTCGGTTTATCCACTCTGAAAAACAGACAATATTCGATTTATAAAACAAGTGCACTGAAAGGCGAAGGTTTAAATGAAGGTTTAGACTGGTATGTGCATACATCCTTTGGTATATAGAGAATGACAAAGCTTGACAGTGTCTTTCTTTTCTATTTTGTTTTAGGCTTGTCAATATCATTCAAGAAAAGAAAAAATAAACACTGTTACACCATGATCCGTTTTAATTACAAACAATTCCATCAAGACAATGCCATACACCCTATTTTACACAATGCACAGTACCAAAGCTTCACTCGACTGTAGACCTTTGACCCCCCTCACAATATTACCTTTCCATTTCCTAACGTCAAATTTAGATACAAAAAAAAAATAATATCATTAAATGTACCAACTTCATTTTCCAGCAAAAACAGCATCCTTCATTAAACGGAATTGCATCTTTAGAACACATATACAGTGGATCCCATCCGGCCTAAAGTGATAAAATGTGATCTAATCTAGCGGAGAAAATATGGATGAAAAATACTAGTCGCTCATGCCTTCCGGTCTAAAGTCATATTATTGCGGGACGAAAAACTGCATTAGCACCGAACACAGCAATTAATTTGTAAGCATTCGGGCGATCCCCATTTTTTTTATTTTTTTTTTTTTTTTTTTGCGTGTGCTTGAACTGTTTACATTGACAGCATTAACTGTGACACATTAAATGATTGCAAAGGACAGTTTTTGTAACAAATATTATTGCTATAAAGGGGCTTGACTACAATGATTAAGAGGGTTGATCATCAATAAAAACAAAAAGAAAGAGAAAGAAATAACGCCATCAAGGCGGATCCATTGAGTTCGGAAAAGCGAAACATTTGGCATATCACGTAACAAAGCTTGGGTTTCAGTAAAGCTATTTAAACTAGAAGATTCTGTCTATTTCTTTTTCTCTTTTTTTTATTTTTTTTTCCTTTGTGTTTCTACGCATTAAAAGTTACTACTAGAACAAAATGAGCAACCAACAATATCTTACCTTGGATCGTACCAACGACAAGATGCCTATCATTGGCTTTGGTTGTTGGAAGGTTGAAGAAAACGTGGAAGAAACCGTCTATACTGCCATTAAGAATGGCTATCGTCTCATTGATGGTGCTGCTGTTTACGAGAATGAAGTGGGTGTCGGTAAAGGTATCAACAGAGCTATCAGTGAAGGCATCGTCAAGCGTGAAGATTTGTTCGGTAAAGTATCTCGCATTCCATATTTTACAGTATGGACAAAATTTCTTAACACATGTTGATTGTCGCCGACGACGATTTGTATTGCCCATGTAGTTGTCTCCAAATTATGGAATACTTACCACAACAAGGCCCATGTTCGTGCTGCCATGGATAGAACCTTGAAGGATCTGAACTTGGACTATGTTGATCTCTATATCATTCACTGTAAGTAATATCATGTATGGCATCTTTACGCGACACACCTCTCAATCTCTTTTTCTTCTCTTCTAGTCCCCGTTCCTTGTCAATATGTGGATCCTAAAGAACAATATCCCGGACCTTGGACCATCGATGGTAAGATGAAGATTGAAAAGTCTCCTATGCACGAACTTTGGGCCGAGATGGAGAAGTTGGTCGATGCTGGTTTGGCTCGCAACATCGGTATCTCAAACTTCAACTGTCAAATTATCATGGATTTGTTGACGTACGCCAAGTATAAGCCCGCTACTTTGCAGAGTAAGTCTTTTTTTGGTTCGAGCGGATCGATCTATTGTGGCACGCACTCAATCAAACCCCACTATTTTATTTTTATTTTCTCGCTCCGTTAGTCGAACTCCACCCCTACTTGCAACAACGAGAACTCGTCAAGTGGGTGAAAGAACAAGGTCTTCAAGTTACCGCTTATTCTTCCTTTGGCCCTAGCTCTTATGTCAAATTGACCAAAGACGCCAAGACCGTTACTCCTCTCTTCGAACATGACATGATCAAGAGCATTGCTGATAAGCACAAGAAAACGCCTGCTCAAGTTCTTTTACGTTGGGCTATCGACCAAGAGATCGCTGTCATTCCCAAGAGTATGAGCTCTGATCGTATGAAGTCCAACATCGACGTCTTTGACTTTAAGCTCGATGAAAAGGATCATGCAGACATTAAGAAACTCGATGAAAACCTTCGTTTCAACTCTTTGTTTGCTTATGGCATCCCAGTTCCTCTTTTCAATTAAGATTTAACAAACATAGCATAGCATTGCATTCTCAATAAATTGTTATCTTTTCTTTTTTTTTTTTTCCTCACTAAAATGACCTTTTTTGTGACAGGAGAGATCAAACAATCATAAAAAAAAAGCCCGAATCGAAGATCATACTATAGATATTTACTTTTTATTCATTGAATAATTTACATATTAAACAGGGTGTTCTTATGGATGAAAGATAGGAGTATTTTTTTAATTATTATTATTGTTTTGATCCGTTTCTCTTTAATGTTTAACGGTTTTCAGAGGTTTCGACTTGAAGAATGAGTTCGCGTGGGGCATCAAAACGAGGCATCACGACTTCGAGGAAGTGAATCTTGTTTCTTTCTTTCTGTACTCGAGTCATTGCCTTTTCTAATTCAGCGCGGTTGGTGACCTTGGCTTCAACACCGACTTCGGATTGAGCCACGTCTTGTGAATTACGTTCGAGGTGACCTCCCATATAGTCAAGTGTTTGAGCGTACTTCCACATTTGGAAGTTGTTGTAGGCACGATGAGGGCCGTGGATCAACTTTTCAATAAGATAACCATCGTTGTTCAAGATAAAGATAACAGGCGTAAGTCCGTGATGGAGCATGACAGACACTTCTTGACAGGTGAGTTGGAAAGAACCATCACCACAGAAGAGATAGACACGGCGACTACGGTCTGCTGCTGCTGCACCAAGCGCAGCACCCACAGAGTAACCAATGGAACCCCAAAGCACCTGAGCAATAAAGAACGCCCCCTTAGGCGCCTTCAAGTTGAAGGAAGCAAATTCCGATGTACCGGTTTCAGCCACAATGACGCTGTTCGGGTCAATGTAGTCGACAATTTTATTCCAAAAGTAGTTGTGTGTAATTTCTGTACCCTCTTCAATAGGTGCAGGATGAATACGAGGACCGAGATCGAATTGACGAGGCTGGGCAGGAAGGGCGTTGGTGAGAAGGGGGAGGAATTCGACCATGCTCACTTTTTCGTAGTCAGCATAAAAGACATTCGTGGCGAAAGAGTGAAGTGAAATGGTTTTACCACGATCCAAACCATAGGTGAAACCACCCGTATTGAAATCAGACTTGATGGAACCGAGTTCGATGATCAAATCCGTCTGTAAAATCTCCTTCGTGATGCCTTCAAGCGTGATCGTACCGGCATAACAACCGCGATAGTTGGGCAGATCTTCTGGTACAACACCTTTGCCCATAGGAGCACAGTAAGTAGGGAAACCAGAGCGTTGAATAAACGCAACCGCTTCTTTTTGCAAGCCGTGACGTTGAATACAAGCATCGACAATGATGATAGGATGTCGTGCTCTGTTGATGGCTTCTAGACATACTTGAAGACATACTTCTTGAATTTTAGCAGGATTTCTGGGAACGGAAAGTTGGAGTGGCTTGCTGCTGACATTGACGTCGTAGTTAATCAAATCAATAGGAATACCAATGTAAGCCGGACGTTTCTTGAGGTAAGCTTCTTGAATGACTCGGTCAATTTCATTAACAGCAGTCTCACGTGTCAAGTGGGTATAGGCGCCACTGATTTTGCCAAACATTTCAACAAAAACTTGAAAGTTACCGTTACCAAGTGAATGGTGAAGAATAGCGCCTTCTGCTTGAGATTTTGTATTAGGAGTACCCACAATGTGAATCAAAGGAAGCATTTCAGAATAGGCACCTGCATGTCCACAAGCAGCAGAGAGCTCACCCACGCCAAAGGTGGTGACGAGAGCGCTGGCGCCTCTTAAACGAGCATACGCATCAGCAGCATAGGAGGCATTCAATTCATTCGCATTGTTGCCCCAAGTGAGTTCAGCATCGTCTTCAATCATATCCAAAAGAGGCTAGTTTTTGAGGAATGGATGTTAGCCATGCCATGATACTATTCAACATATGTATATCGTGTACTGTACCATATTGTAATCACCGGGTACGCCGAAAACGGTGTCGACGCCAACCTCTTTGATACGCTTGAGCAGATATTCACCAACTTTGATAGAGCCCATGTTAAAAGTTGATTAACGAGAAAAATGTACGAAATACAAAAGAAGGGAAAAAAAGGCTATAAAAAAAAGTTTTTCATGGAGCTTTTATATCAGTCTGTTCCTTGGCTTGGAAACCCTTGCCAAACAAACTCAATGACTTTTGTTGCATAACAAATTTTGGCCTTTTGTAAGACTTGAATTGTACGTTACACTCTACGCGCAGACCGTTAAGCCCAGAAAAAAAAAAAGAAAAAGATCTACAAACAATCGAAAGAAAACGTAAGTCAGCCTTATTGCAGCCTGATTGAACATGATTAGGAAACAAACAATTTAGACATAATATTACAAACAATCAATAAGGTAAAATATGTGTACTTGGCTCGATTCGCGAGCAGAATTACCATTTTATCTTCATACAATAACCGAGTAATTTTAGATCCGATGTTTCACAGTTAAACAACTGCTATGACAGATGCATGATCCCACAACTGGTTTAATTTAGTTTCCGCTCGAAAGCAACCAAACTTTTTTAATCTAACCTTTGAGATGTAGAAGCAATTGCTTTTCTAACGGCAGATTTTCTCTTTTTTATTGTCTCTATGACTCTTGACCTATTCTATTCATTTGTACTTAACACTACATATTGACAGTGCACCAAGCCATTTCTTTTTACTATTCCTAGAAAATGGCAACGCTTGTTTGCATTGTATTTTAGTATTGATTTAAATGATACGTTGAAAAGTCCCCGTAGCTACTAAATCTTGATAAGCAAGCTTCAAGTCACTGCTCACGCTTAGTATTTTCCCGCACTAAAGTTAAGGAATTTCTTCACATTCATCCGGCCTGTTGTCTTGTGTATGTTTGAGCTTTTATTGGTTGAGACTACTGGACCTTGACTTTTGTTTGCAACTATTTGTATAGCCATTAGAGTTTCAATTGCACTTTTATATGTTTCGACATTTGGTTGTCCTTTAATATCTTTATGAATAACAAATAAAATGAAAGACTTCATGCAAATAAATTGATACCGTACCAAAAAGCATTACCGAAACCTGATGAAATTGTAACTAACCAGCTACGAGAATAATATTTATTAACAATTCATTTTATCAACACACCGGAATGAGTATAAAGCAGAAGAGTGTGATTAAGGAACCCGTTTTTCATGCAAGCCAAAACACTTGGTCCCGTATTACTTTCGAATTATTCTTTGCTAACCTGTAAAACCATGATTTACAAGCCAAGCTCTGATGGGTCATACATCAAAAGTGTTCTATTTAAATGGGTAAAGATGGCTCGACTTTTCTTTTCTTATATACAAAAACGGGTGACTCAGGAGCACAAAATGTAAACGCTTCTTACTTTACACAAGCAAATCCTTACCAGTTGCATTCTGGAGCTGTCAACGTTTGGGATGTGATATGACGAGATATCCAATTGTCTTCTTTGTGCAACGGTACATACAGAAATAAGGACTGTGCGGCGAATTCTAATCCGTACATATGCCTACATTGTGCAACAAACGCACAGACAGTGAACACTGTTCATCTACGGTATGGCGTTCAGAAATCTAGCAATAGAAGCTGTGATGTTTCCATATTTTAGGAACGGTTTAAATTCCTTTACTAGTAAACCACTGTGTGTATGTCGGTGGAAATGAGTGCATGTAACGTTACTACTACCTTTAAGCTGACTATTTGATTATCATCATCTGTAAAAAGCTTTTGTAGATCCTGAAGATGTTTTTACCTGAATAAAAAGGCTAACTTGCCAGTTATGTTGGTTTCATGCCTATTTTTATTTCGGTTCTTCACAAAGTTAGCGTATTCTGTCTATTAAAAAACGTTTTCATTATGCTTTGAATTGTTGAGCGATCGACAAAAAACCATTGACCGTACATTAGGGATAAATCTCTCATTTTTTTGATCAACCTACCCTAAGTGGCGGCTTTATCCATTCTTCAAGTGATTTCACTGCTGATAAAGTAAATTGAAGAGGGAATTCAAATTTCCTCACTGACCTACATGCTTCAGGAACAGTTGTTCGCACTTTGGACTTGTGTTGTCATAGAGATGGTGAATTCATTTCGTGTTGCCTTTCCTTTTCCCTATGATTATAGTTTGGTAAAACGGATAGTTCATAACCGCTATTGTATGTTTTTTTTTTTTTGCAAAATTCATTTCTACACTTTTCACAGACTGACAAGACGTCTTACCTCCAAGTTAGAGTTTTATTTTAAAAATATGTCATAGCAATTTGCTATTTATCAATTCTTGTTAACGCATTTCTTGAATTTATTATTGTATTCTGTCTGCGTCCAGTTTGTCAGGCGTTAATACCCAGCACAAGAGGGACTATGTGATGCATATATGCACTCTGTCAACTATTAGAACAATACTGCCTGTTCTACTTATCATTCTAGTGGTAATTCATTGTTCTACTAAATGCACATTCTTGCCACTCTAAAAGCAAATATAATTTGCAGTGAGCCTCTCTGATGCTTGTTCCTCCATGACGATTCGTCTATCCATATGCTACTTATAAGGCAGTCCTTCAATAAATTGTAGTTAAGTAGCACCCAATATACATATATATATTGCTAACTCCAAATGACGATTAGGGCGCACTTTTTTCATTTTTTTTTTTTTTTCTTTCTTTTGCTCAAACTTTAAACGGTCATGTTTGAAATGTGATATGAAATTATTTATTAGCATTCATAGTGATTTGGTTCGACATGGTCATTTAAAATTTCACATAAGGTATGAACACAAAACCCAAGCGTAACAAAGGCAACCTACGAAATAGGTCTCCTATCAAGCGTAGTAGATGTATTGAGATTAAGTTTACAACTTGACATCGTACTTCCTTTTGACTATGTCATAAACGAAAGAATTAAGCATTTCGCGAGCGATGACAACACTATTTATTTCGTAACTGACCGTACAAAAATTAAGGTGAAATACAAGTAATAAAATTGCTCTTTCGCCTAAGAATGCTGTATGACATTATTCATCTCATTTTTATTGATTTTCCTTACAGATTTGTTTTCTGCATCCCCTTTTCCAATTTTTTTTTTTTTTTTTTTTTTTTTTTTTATTTCCATCCCTCTCACCTTGCACTCGAGCAATTACATAATGAGCACCCATTATAGCCAATATTTGATGGACAGCAATCACGTAGCAGTTGAAAACGAGTATACCACGAATAGTTCCCTTTCGGAGTCCATGATCATTCAGCAGTTACAACAGTTACTGCGTGAACAACCTAGTTTAAGCAGCCAACCACCATCAGCCAATCATTCAAGTGGTTTACTTTTTGAGAGCATTCATGAATTCATCGAGGAGCAAGCGCAGTTAAAGGGAAGACCAAGTTCTGCTACGAGCATGCCGGTCGTAACTTCAACAGAGGCACTACCTTCAAGCAGTCAGAATGGCCTTCCTTCTTGGACTCCAGATTCATCCTACGATAGTCAGACCGACCTTCCTCCATGGACTTCGGATACGCCTTGTTACAGTCAAAATGATTTCATGGCTTGGACAGCGGAAGCATCCCTCTTGCCAACATTGACACCTGAGACATCGTTCTATAGCCATGACGATCTTCTTGCTGCGTCAGCCTCTTTCAGAACGCTCCATACGGATAGTATGACGGATCTTGCCGACTATCATCCACAGCAGCAGCTGCAAAACTATTCCTCTTACTCTTTAGCGTCTACAGCCCATCAGTATGCTTACTTTGAACCAGATGTTTGTAATTACCAAAATAGCTTTTCAACGAACGCAACGGCTCTTCACCATTTTTACGTAAGTACAGACATTGAATGGGGGAGAAGGAGGAGGGTGGAGGGCGGGAAAACCATCGCGTACAAAAATTTTCTTATGACCCATGAACACTCTGCACTTTTAGGATCCAAGTTATCTTATCAACGACTTTCAACCCATTACTGTGATGCCGCCGTCCATGTCATCCTTCATAAGGCCAACAAAGACGACCAAAAAGATGTCAGACATCAACACCATGACACCCAAGAAATCCATCTCTACCGGATGCACTCGTCGTCAACGGCAAAAGAAACTGACTCTCAGCCAACGTAAAATGAGTGCCATGGACTTAAAGTCCGTCTCGGACAAGGAAACAGGAAGCTTCCATCACAACAGTCATAGTAGCATGCGCCCCTCTTTGAAAGGCACCACAACAACAACGTCCAGTATGTCGAATAAAACCTCTTATAAGAAAGGCCGGAACGTTGAAAAAGCTTGCAATCATTGTAAGAGATCCCATTTACGTTGCGATAACCTCCGACCTTGCGGTCGTTGTGTAGCGACAGGGAAAAATGATTGCCACGATGTGGAGCATAAAGCGCGTGGCCGTCCGCGTGGCCCCAAAAAGTGAATGGAGATGGTGGTCAAAACCCAGCAACGTTCTTGTACCATAGTTTTCTGTCGGGCAAAACAAAATAATGATAGATGACCCCTCCCCCTCCCCCCCCCTCCCCTTTTAATTTTTGAAAACATACACTGTTAATAAAAGATACCTTTGATTTTTTTGGGGATGGATTGTGTAAATTACATTTTTCCCTTTGAGCTGACTCACTTTCTTCCATGAGTGGTACATTTATGAAAGAGAAAAGGATGGCTGCATCAAATCATGAATAGGCGCAATATGGCGAAATGCAGTAGAGATGAATAAAGTTAAATTAGGGATAAAAGCAGTAAACAAAAAGGTAGGTTAAAAGAAAGTGAACGGAAGAGCTGTCATTAGGATTGAATAGTACATCAAGACAAAGAAAAAAAAATAACGTTATTTATCTACAGACAATAGAGAGCTATTTTGATCATCAAGAAGCACACCATTCAGCTTTGTCTCTGCAGTTTCTGTTTTCCTTAAATCAACAGCAGAATGGGACTGACCCAAGTTGTTGTTGTTGGGACGATCCATAGAGACATTACTGAAGGACGACATGGCTTCACGGAAGCCAAAATCAAAAGAACTCGAAGGAGAGGCGTTATGTTGTTTATCAAAAGCAAACAGTCTCAGAGCCGTTACAGACTGCACATTCTGTTTCTCTAAAGCAATGTCTAAAGCCGTCTTGTCTGAATGATCCTGAATATCGGCTTTTGCATGGCGCTTCAATAACGTCAGGACGAGACGAACATTATTTTTTGCTGCTGCATAATGCAATGCTGTTTGACCGTGTGCATCCTGTTGATCTGCATTACACAGTCGTTGCAATAAGAATTCTACAATGATCTGTTCGTTCATATTGACGCCCTTATGTAAAGCGGTCCTCAGTTGATCATCAGGATTTCTATAGTTCACATCTGCACCTTGGGCCAGCCTTTTCAACGCGATGTCTAGTTTTCCCTCCACCACTGCATTCCAAAATTCCTTATTGAGTGATTCTTGTGACAAACTGCATGGGGCCACAAAAGTCTTTTTGACATATTTTTCTACTATCCAAACATCTCGATCCCTTCTACAGAAAGGAAAAATAAAAACTTGCATTAGTCCTTTTTGCTCGGATGATTGAAAGAGGGAAGACGCCCCCCCCCATTCTATTCAATCGGCTGCTTAACAAACCTTTGGGAG
Source organism: Mycotypha africana (assembly GCF_025528875.1). Lineage (NCBI taxonomy): Eukaryota > Fungi > Mucoromycota > Mucoromycetes > Mucorales > Mycotyphaceae > Mycotypha > Mycotypha africana. The sequence goes on from NW_026515730.1 coordinate 1,463,490, forward strand.
TCAGGTTGAAGTCGGAAAGTCTCCATATGTTTTGGTACTGCTGCTTCGTAAATATGATTGACGACTGTGTTGCCTAGTCGTAGCATTACCTACAAAAACGGATCAGACGTCAGTGACCTTTTCCAAAAAAAAAAGTGGGCGATCGCTATGTATTCACTTTACTTCCAGTGCATTGGGCTCCCATTTATCCAGCATCACTGATCTCACTTTGCTTACTTGTACACCCAAGCTACGATGGATCCCCGAGCATTCTATACATACAACAATACCAAAATTTGTACAGGCCCACTCTGGATCTTTTGCATGACATTCTGCACATAAATCATTGCCCATAACGGCTCGGATTTTCTTCAGTCGATCACTGCTACTTTCCATATCATCTGGTCCAGTGAGCTCTATATCGGGTGGCATCCATTCCGAGTTTACCTTCAAGTAGAAAACAAGTAGGTTGGGTTAAAGATAAAGTACTTATCCGATGCCTGAACAGTGACCTACTCTACGATTGTACAGTGATTGCTGTGAAAATCTTTTGTTTTCGTCATTAGAAGAGCTATTCAGTGCGGCATGACTAGCTGTACGTATGCTGGAAATCCACTCCTCCATTTGTTGCTCATTTTCAGCCTGTAAAACCAAAACCCTACAACAGTCGTCACTACACTCTGTTCCTTTTTTACGAAAAGGATGCATCGCTTCAACAAGCTTACCTGTTTGGCGAGATCACTTCAAAACAAAAACGTCTATCGTGATGATCTGATATTCTAACACTGCACACACGTAAATTTATCGAAGCTACTCCATCCTCCTCCTTAGAAGAGGGCTAATAGATAATGAATGTCCATGGTCAGATCCTATCGTTCTTCTCTTTGTTTGCAAAGAGTTCTGCTGCTCCTTACTTTGGGATTTCTCGTCGTGCTTATTAGTTCTCCATTCAAAATGGTAAAGTATTTCCTAACCCATGATTGATACACTCGTCCATGTCTTCTTTCGAAAAGGTATCCTGATTTATGTGTACTCGTTAAACTCTGATCTGCTATCATTGTAGGGTTTTTATTTGGTATCAAAGGGTTGTATTGCTCCACTGCACTCTGAATTCAAGAGAATGAATGTTTAGGTTAAGATGGATTTTGATCTTGGGAAAATTCTGAGAATGTCCTACTTGCCTTTTCATATATTTTTTGGTATACAAGGCTTTCTTGGACTTCTTCTTTGTATCTTTGTTTGGTCTACAATTTTTATTTTTATTTTATAACAACTTAATCGGCTGTGAAGGCTTCAGTAATACTTTTCCCATCTTACATCACTTAGTAGATCTATTGTAAGCGTACGAAATAGACTGATATGAGATATTTTGTTGATTTCTTTTCTCGATGTTCGTTCATTCGAATAAATTACCGGTTAAATCTCGCATGTAACCTTCTAAATCCTTTAGAATCTCATAGCTTTGATGATGAAATACGGATTTGGAATACATATAGGCCAATACCTGTCAATAGAGTTGTCTCTTTGTGAGTGGGACCAAAAGAAGGGCCTGTACCATTCTCTATTCAATTGCTCACATTTTCCATGTAATCCACTTTCTTTTTCGCTTCCAAATCGTTTAGACATGAAACGTATTCCAGATAAGCCGTATAAAATGTCTTTCTGCTGTCAGCCAGCTCTTTTGCAGACTATCATTGTAGATGAGGGTATGGCCGTTTATTAATAAAAAAAAAAAAAAAGCGAGAATCACACTCCATAACGTTTTGAATGCTTACTTCATGAATCGTTGGGTCCTTTGGCTTTTTACTCATATATTTCGATAGTGCTGAATCAACATCATCGCTCGATTTCTCAAACTTTTTTTTAAGATCCTACACCAGCAAACCTATTAGCATGATGGACAAACATTCAAGTGACTACACTCTTTCATTATAAAAACTGACTGACTTTCACAGGTGCAATTGTATTCTTCATGAAGGTATCTAATGGAGTGATAAAACTTTCCATGATGTGTGTACTCTGACAATAGATGGATATAGAAAAAGATGAATGGATGAATACTCTACTCGCGGTTCATAGAGCACTTACGAGCATCTGCCGATTCTTTTCCACATCAAACATCGTCTTTCCAAACTTTTCTAAAGCTTGTGCTAAAGATGGCATGAATACGAATGGATGAAAAAAAGAGGCACGTATTGTTTAAATCTCTTCTTACCAACAATAGGATCATCCTGTGCCTGTGCAAAAGACATGTATTCGCGTGCTAATTCTTTCTGTTGTTCACTGTAAACTATTTTTGTTTCCATTTTGATAGTTTACATTTCTTTATCAATTTACTGGTATTTCAAGGATCAAGTGTGTGTGTTGTTTTCCTATCCTTTCTCTCTCTCTTTCTCTCTCTCTCTCTCTCTCTCTCTCTCTCTGGAGGTTACCATTTGATAATTCTACTTGGGCACGGGTCAGTTTCACAACTGTTTTCAGTGATTGCTCAAAGTTGTTGATGGAATCCTCGTGAGATTGGATGCGTCTTCGGAACGTGGGTGAGTCTTCCAAACAACCCCGAATGTCGAGTGCAGGCATCTAATTCGGTAAGAAAGTGAAATGAACTGATGATGGGGTGTCGAACAAAAGCTTTGGAAAAAAAAAGAGAGATAGCTTGAAGAAATAATATGACACAATCCCATTCATCGATTTTTGTTTTCTGTCAACGAATTTGGTCCTGAACTTTATTTCACAGCTCATGCAGGAGTCACTTTTTACTTAAAGTGAATGGTATAAAAAAAAAGACAGCGGGGTTCTTAATGCAACAAGAAAGGGACCTATAACGAAGGGCATCATCGTCATTGTCTGACATATTCAATGGGTGACGCTCATCCAACAGCGCTTTTGAAAAAACATAAATGAGCATTTTGTATGAGATGATGACATTCCTCAAATCTCACTGTATTTATCATTTAGAATGGTAAAAGATAGATGTGGCGTACAGTTAAATAAAATCAAGGTTTGGCATAATCATCTGTGTTATAGTATTCAGGGTATTTTTGTATTAGATTTTCCAGTTCTTTCTGCTGACGATGCAAGTTGGGCGTCATTTCATCGTAAACGTCTGTGAACAAATAGTCAAGTGAAGGCTTCTTTCGTCTTTCAGCAGCTGTAAATCGAGTAAGAATATCTTTCTTGATGTCCTTGCGGTAATTTTCTTCGTCTTGTTGGCTCCACCAGCCTTTGATTTCCATATAACGTCTCAAACGTGTGATAGGATTATCGAACTGAGCTCTTTCTTCTACTTCTGTCCGGTTTCTGTATTTGGTAGAATCGTCGGATGTACTGTGATGACCGATGCGATAGGTCATTGCTTCTATAAGCACAGGTTTGCGCTCACTGATCACTTTCTCTCGAGCCGTTTTGGTTGCGTTATAGATGGCCCAAATATCGTTTCCATCGACTCGAATCGTATCCATACCATAGCCTATGCCACGTCCAGCAATACCGTCACCTTTATATTGCTCAGAGGAGGGTGTTGAAATCGCGTACCCGTTGTTACGACTATTTTCAAATGCAAAAAAGTTTTCAACCATGAATGGGACACGTTAGGAGGCTCTATCGATGAGTGCTTTTACAAATAAGAAGAAAACATCTTACCAAAAGAAAATAACAGGGCAATTGAGAGTGGCTGCCATGTTCAAGCCTGCATGAAAATCACCTTCGGATGCAGCACCTTCGCCAAAGTAGCAAATGGTACATGCGTCCGCACCTGATATTTTCATCGCATAAGCAGCACCGGCAGCCTGAGGAATCTGTGTCCCCAAAGGAGAAGAGATGGTTTGGAAATTCAACTTTTTACTGCCATAATGAACAGGCATTTGACGGCCTTTCCCTTGGTCCAGCTCATTGGAGAAACATTGGTTGACAAATTCGTCAATGGTAAAGCCGCGATGAAGCAGCACAAATGCCTCGCGATACTAGTACGGGAATAGGCTGTTAGTTGCCCCATTCGTGGGATGGAAATGTTGGCTTTCAATTTGTTCTTCTACCTGTCCGTAAACCATATCATTCGGTGATAAAGCAGCAGCACTGCCAATCATCGCTTCCTCGCCGTAATGCGTCATGTAAAAACTGATACGGCCTTGTCTCTGCGCTTCGTAAAGAATGCCATCCATGGTATGCAACAGAATCATGTTTTTATAGCACTTTACAACTTCATCTTTTGACAGTTGAGGGTCATGTTCTGGATGAAGGACTTTACCCGTGTGATCCATGACGCGATAAGCTTGGAGCGTCCCCTTTTTCTGAATGAAATGCATATCATGTGTAAATCTCTCTGACGATAGCCAACCATTTGAGTCTCTTGCAGCATGATTGTTAGGATTCTTTGTTAGCACACGGGATGTTGAAACAGCAGTAGCAGCAGCATTGTGTATCTATAAAGAAAGAGAAGGGTCACTTGTAAGCATGAAGGGATCCTGTTGCGCTTTCACTTTCTAAGTATCAGTAAGATAGACACCTTTGTTGAAACGGTAAAGAAACGTTGACGTTGGTAAATGAAGGGTACTACTATCTTTTGTCGAAGCATCATGGCTTCTCTGGTGATCTCTTTGAGTGGAAAAGTGGTAAATAGAAGAAAAGAGAATGGCCTCTCGCGCCTTTCAAACGTGAGAAAAATCCCTCTTTTATTTTCCTATTTAGACATCTGTTTCGTGGGAAAAATACTACTTAGTTTTAGGCGGGTCGTCAGGATGTAGACAGCTGTCATTTTTTCTGATGGGATTCGATGCAGAAATCAATGACCTCATTGAAAACAAATGCAGCAGTACTTGGTAAATAAATGATGAAAACTGTGTCGTCTTTCATACGGGACAACAAAAAAGTTGGAAATTTTGGTAGAGTACGCAGCTATAAAATATCTTATGCCATAGTATAGACTGTTTGATCGCACCGTATAGAAAGATTTACTTGAAACGAACGTGCTCCTAATAAACAGCTGCTTTACGACATATCTGAGGATAACAACCTACTGCACCGAAAAGGAGGGGGAAAAAAAAAAAAAAGTGACAAAGTGAACTTTAGCAAAAATAGCGTCGCCTGCAGGATTTGAACCTGCGCGGTCAGAGACCATCGGCTTTCGAGACCGACTCCTTAACCACTCGGACAAAACGACCCTTTAGATCGGTTGTTTCAGCCGCTATGTGATATGTTGAGTTAATTTAAGCTTTCACGTGACGTACTATCTCATGGGAACTCAGAGCTACTGTGGGTAGCTCAATAGAAGAATAAGAGGTACATTCATTTTGCGATGAGGTGCATTGAAAGCCAACCTGAACCAGCTCTAAACCTTATACTATAGCCATGATATCACCTATTCAGAATTTTAGACATATCAGGTCATGTAGAATTGACACCTTATTTGTCACAATGTATGGATAGTGCGATCACGTAAAGTAATATCGGTTGGTCAAGTTCTGAGAAAACCAAATAGGATAAACACACATGTCAGTCGCAATTTCTTTTTCAAAAAGAATTTATAAAAGACATGGTTATGCAAAATCCGGTTGCGTATGGTTGGCTCAATCCAATACATGAACCATTGATCTGTGGATGTACTTGGAAGGTAAAAGAAATACGCATAGATAGCTTTGTGCATTTTATACTATCATAGGTGAGGTTTGCCTCTTTTGTTAATACTTTTGCATTTAATTTTATACATTACAAACAATTCTTTGGTATTCATAGCGAACAATGGATTAAGCGATGAAAGGGAACATAGCAGTTCTGTTACGAGGGTATTCCCTAAATTCCTTTCTGTAATTTTTGTGCTTCTTCACAGCCCAAATATACATTTGGCCAGTAGCAACAATGTTGAACAAGAAAGCTATTTTTTTTTGGTAACAAATGTTTTCCGTTAGTGGATATGAGACAAAGGAAGCCTCTTTTCTTCTTTTTTTTTTTAGCATGCCAACTTACCACTCCAGCTGGTTGTGAGGAAACAGACTGCACTCCAACCGATGAATTCGAAAAAGTAGTTGGGACAGGATACTAAATCAAAGCCGTAACCATAAGGAATAGCACGGACACGAGTTCCAGGAGGACGCAAATTGCGAAGGGTAATATGAGTCATGAGATTAGACAGTTCTGCCCACTATACAAGGGATGGTGGAAAGAGTGTTAAGAGGGTACACTTTTGCACGCGTGAAATACTCGTACAATGAACAACTTACAGCCCAAACGGCAACACAGCCATAAAGCCATACATCACTACGGACAGCAGCATTTCTGCCTTGAGCGAACCAAGGTCCGTAAACCCAGTAGGCCAGATTAATACCTGAAAGTAGCCAGTAATGGGCAGAATTTTTGAACACGTTACGGAAAGGCATCGTTCCGTGAGAAAAGCGATGTACAAATAATGTCTCCAACTCACGCTTGATAAAGTGGGCCACTACCATATAAAAGGTAGCAGTTTGCATTCGTGAATGCACAAAGCTCGAACCGTAAAAGAGCTTGGGCAAATAATAAACGATTGGGTGTATCAAAATAGGACCAAAATATTCAATCAAAAAAACCGTACGCCAACCGATCTGAGCTCCGAGATCTTTAAAGTAGATAGTTGCGTTCTCTTCAATGCCTTGCTCTTGCAAACTCTTTTCCACGTGCAATGGCTTTTTGTCTTCTGTGGTCAAGCGTTGTCGATCAGGATAGTACACTGGAAACTTTTGCTGAATAGCCTTATTGACATCACTCGTTCTGATGGTACCAGGTGTACCGTTGAGTTCCAAAGTAATAGGAAACTTGGCTGATTTGGGATTGCGAGAAGCAATGACAAGCTTCATTTCTTCTGTTTTAAGCAATGGGGAGTGAAAAGAGAGCAAAGAAAAAAAAAAAAAAGAGGGAATTTTTGTGATTTTTTCGGGGCTTAATCTCTTTGTAGCTTTGATAATAACGTGAACAGTCCGCCTTTGCCTTCTACACGCTTACTATTGACCAACAATAGCCATTCTTTGTTATTCTTCTAGCATGTTACTCTATCTTGTATGACTATATTCTTTATATCATTTTTTGTGAGGCTGTAAAGATGGGAACACAACGCATCCATGACGAGATTGTTAAGAGCTGGAGTCTTTTTGACTTGCACATGAATGAGTATCAAAAAGCTACAAGTTATCAATAGATACAACAGCCATCCCCCTGCTAAAGGTTTTTTAAACAAAAGGTGTATCAAGTTCATAAATTCAATGACATAAGCTTGAAAGGAGGGTTGCAATCATGCATAGCAATATTATGTATGGTTGTCAATTACAACTTTAACAATGGGAGTGATAGCGGTATCCTAGCAAACGCATCGTGTTGCTTGAGTTTGATCCAGCATTTTGTTCCATTCGTTCATACGTATTGGAGGCACATATCCGTGATATGTTACATGTATTCTTTTGTTCAAAATTAAAAAAAAAAAAAAAGAAAAAGAAAAAGGCAGCTACAAGAAATGATCATACAGCACCACATACTTTCTATGCATAATTCCTATCACGATGTCTCTGGCTTATTCGTTTGCTATAGTTCGTATTTTCCCAGGTTAATGGGAAATAAATGCTTTCTCTGTTGCTTCTGTGGCAATTACTCAAATCTGTCGTTAGTTTGCTGAAAATTCATTTACGATAAAACGGAAATGATGCCAGGGAAGTCTGAATGTGTAGCGTTTGCATGAGAACTGCTTTTCAGGTCAAGGAACTGTCTGTGTGTGATCATCAGGTATATGTTTGATGAAAAAGGATGATCTCTAATACAACTGAAAGGATTAAAAGCTGCGAAAGAGTTTTTTATATCAAAGGGAAATTCTATGGTACGTCATTCTGACGGCTGCCGAGTGCATTTCATTTACTCCATTTGGAATTTTCAAGGTCGAATAATATAGATTTTCGTCAGTTGGAATTGTATGTTTCTACGTGAATACACTTAGTGGTAGCCTTTCCTCCTTCTTTTCTTCTATTGAGATACAATTTTTTTTTTTTTTTTTTTCCCTGTAACAGCATCATTTATACTAATGCTTAAAAAACTGGTTGAAAGACTTCGACCAAATAAGAAAATTAATCATGACGAGGAGAAGGTTTCAGACAATAGCAATACCGAGATCAATGTTGTGCCTGCTTCACCTCCGTCGCCGTCAACACAAAATGTTCCAGCCACAGTTCATGAAGAGACAGTTGCCACCCCTCGTATAGACTTGCCTTCAGCCCAAACAACCCCGGAGGAAGACGATGCCATGTCGGCGCCTGCTGTCATCAATACCACCAAAGTGACAGTAGAGGACCTTCGGTTTTATCAAGGCGGTGTTCGGAAAAAGCACAAGAAATTGATTAAATGGGTTGGCCGTATCGGCTTCATCGCTAAAGCCGTTGTTTACGGATGTATTGGTGTTTTGACCATTACAAATGTCACCGGTGCCTGGACTCCGAACGGTAGCGCAGGAAACGAATCGCCACAGGTATACCGCGTACTGTTTGAAGTATCCTATAAGCACTTTTCTTTAACTAACAATTTCTGTAGGGAGCATTTTTGCTCCTGGGAGGCATACCCTCTGTAGGAAGATCTATGCTGATTGTTATAGCTGTAGGCTTATTATTATATATCATATGGAGGTAAAACCCATCCATCTGGTTCCTATAAACCTACTCCATCGATTCTTATTCGTTCCTTTCCTTCAACAGAATGTGGGAAGCCATTACTGGCCAAGGAAGTGATGCAAATTATAGCAAAAAGAAAAACTTCTTTCGATTTCGCCTCTCCCCCTTTGTCAGTGGCCTTGTGTACACTGCGTACGCATACTATGTCATTCAGATGATCTTTCAAACCAACGAAGAGCAGCAAAAGTCTGCGTCGAGTAGTACGTTCCCAGCATCTTGGACAAATTCAACCATCGGCAAAGCAGGTATAGGCATACTGGCCATTGCATTCCTGATTGCTTTCCTTACTCAAATTATCAATGCTGTTACCGGCAACTTTATCAGTGATCTCAAAACAAGTGAGCCAGGCGCCAATAAATATGAAGCCTTCATTGTTCATCTATTAGGACGGATAGGATTTGGAGGACGTGCTGCTCTCTTTGGCACTCTTTCAGGATTTTTCTGGGACTCTCTAGCAGAAGCCAATGAATCAGGCTCAAAGAATATGGTTGCAGCAGCCATAAGCAAGTTGGCCAATACTGGAGGTGGACGTTTTTTTATGGTTATACTCGGCCTCAGCTTGGTCATCTATGCTGTCTTTGCAGCCTCCAATGCCTATTACAAGTATTTCCCTACACCACCACCCACCCGACATGAATATTACACCCATGAGATTATTGTTCCAGCCGATTCCTCGTCGGCTTCGTCCTCCAATGTATCCTTGCATGACGAAGAAGAAGGTCGTGTAGAGGAAGTGAAAGACAGAAAAGATACAGACTCAGAACCATCCACTGCAAACGGTGTAAAGGAAGCTTATGAACACAACACATCTCCAACGTCAAAATCAACTTTGTTCCTAACCCGTATGCGCCACCTTTTCGGGAAGAAAAAACCTCAAGAATCTGAAACCTATGGATAACAATCATCCAATACCTCTATTGAAATTGCATTATTTATATTTACATTACTCTATAATATACCTTTCATAATAGATCTGTATCTAATTGTACATTTTACGAGAAACAACCTCTTCAAGCACTCATCTTTATTTACCTATTTGCTTACTTTGATGAAATACTGTTTTCCATCCAAAGATAATGAGCTTTCATTCACCCTTGCGAAGAGCTGTTTTCTGTCTCATACCAATTTGTTATGAAATGTAAAAATAAAAGGACAACAGTGGCTCTATAAACAGCAGTTCTCATGAGCAGGCTGTTATTTCAGATTGTAAAATTAGAATATAAAAAAACGACCTTTTCTTTTTGGAATTATTGGAGGTTCGTATGAATGGATAGTCATGAGGCCATCAGGGTATGGTTCCATTTTGAAGTGTAGAGGAATGTCTCTACCGGAACAGTTTCTCGTGCAGGCTATTCGTCAACATAGTCATATACATTTGTCTACCATTTTCACTTGGTCAGTTGATGATAGAGACTTTAAACATAATAAGGTGAATCGATCCTTGGAGTAATCCCAGCGATATGGAGTCAAGTATGGAAAGAAATATCACTGAAGGATTTATTTCAAAAATAATGGAGAGGGGAAAGTGTAAATGTCCAACATAACGTGCTGTTTAGTGCTCCAGACCGTCTCTATACAAAAATTTACGTGGTCCAGCACATTACGTTTTTCTTTCTTACAATAATTAGTGCTTCTCTACCTTTAGGTCAGCTATACTAACTGTATTTGCTTGAGATATTCCAGAGCTTTCAACATAAGCCATTACCAGCTACTGTATATGTCTCTGTCTCTATTTAAATATTGCTTTATCCATCCATTCAAAGTTGACACCCCGAAAAGCCATATACGAGTAAAACGCTTTTGTTTATACACCCCCGCCCCCCTTTTCGAAATTGAAGCGTCCGCTTCGAGAGAGGGACCGGGTGAGCGGTCAAATTCAAACTTATCTGTGACGAAGGCCAAATATGTCTGGTCAGAAATTGTACTACTTTTGCCTTTGAACCATCAGCGAGATTTGCTATTCTTATATTGATGGAGGAAAAACTTCATCAAGCATTGAGGAAGCGCACGTCAGTCAATTTTTACATTGAGAATGATAAAAAGACATTGAACAGAGTATCATCATTCAGTGCCTTTCAGAAAAGTCTAGTGCTTTGCTAAATTGTGTTTCAATTCCTCCTCAAAACTGTATACATTTTCCCCGACAGATCGTTTCCAATCTGAAGTTGTTAACCTACACACGACAGCATGTAAACTACCTTTAGCTTTTTTAAACTCAGTTTTGTTCTCAGTGAAAAAGGGACCGATAATTGTTGATGCAACTTTGTGATGTGCATGTAACGCGGTGCTTTTTTTTTTTTTTTTTTTTTTTTGTTTTTTTTTTCTTCCTCTCTTTCCCTTTTTTAATTTTCATTGTTTTCTTAAACAAGGCAATTCACCATTCCATGCAATGCCACTATTAAACCGAAAGAAAATACCACTATCAAATAATATATCGTATGATCCTAAGCGTAAGCGCAAAGAAGTTTGGTATCTTCGGTTTACCAACGAAGTGTTCACAAGCTACGAGTACGTTTGACACTTGCATTTTTTCCTTTTTTGTTCGTTTCATGACATTGTTCTCATTGATTTTGTACCATTTTAGGGCCTATATTACTCGGTTAACACTTTACCAACAATCCATATGGGAATGTGAAGTCACTGGCAAAAAGGATTTGACATATGAGCAGGCACTGGAAAGCGAAAAATTGGAAAGGGATCGAGCAGAATTTAAATTTTGTCAGCCGATCAGAAGAGAGATATTAAACAAAGTACAATTCCGTAAGCTTGCGCAAGAGTTGTGGCCCATTACAATAATACAGAACACAATTGAGAAACCAACCGTAACTCATTAATAGAAACAGTTAAATTGGAGAACGTGGTCGACCAAGTCTATTCTCATCTAGAAAACAATTACATAGCCGATGAAATCATTCAATGCAAACTGAACGGATACGAGTAAATTCTTCTTCTAACAAACAGATGTAGAAACTGTTCATGAATAGGGTCTCTCATGGTTTTCCTTTTTTTTTGTTTTGTTTTTTTTTTTTTCTTTGTTGCAGCTACTTTGCCAAGATTATCGAAAAATTGCCCAAACCAGTCAACACATCAGTTACTACAGAGCATGATGTCCCTAGGCAGCCAAATGGTAGATTAAGATTTCCTGACGCTTTTCTTTTACCTACTCCGATATCGCCTGTGGTAACAGAACGCAAAAACATACTGAACAAGGAAAAGAAATCAGTCAATGAATATAGGATACAATTGATTAATGATCTAGGGCAACCATTAGAGAACTGCACGCGGATAATAGAAGAACAGCAGATCAAGAGAGATAGCAATGTATTTACCAGGTCTACTATTCAGAACTACATAAGAGAATGTTGTTATCGGGATAACTATGCTAACGCTCCTTGGTTAATCAAAGTAAAATGAACTTGATATGATTCCATCTCACGGCAAGAATCTAATTTTTTTTTTTTTTTTTTCTTTGTTGCGTATGCGTGTGCCAATAGCCATCTGTTGCAGATAAATACAGTATCGATGCAACTCTACCGCTACATCTTCAAGAGTTGCAGGAGCAAGTGATGACCAACGTATCTCGGAAACGAAAACCTTTAACAATTATTGAAAAGGAAGCTGAAAAACGAGCTAGAAAAGAGGAAACTTTGTTACAAAAAGCCAAATTGAAAGAGGAGCGTATTCGATTGCGTGAAGAAAAAAAGAAACAGTCAGCCGTCAAATACCCTGTAGAAGACCTAGATCTACCTATATACCGCAAAGATCCCAATACAAACTGGACTTTAGTCGACATGAATCCAGAACATTATAATGCCAGTAATACCCATATTCCCTATCCTAGTGGCGGTCGAACAGAGCGCCCCATCCCACAACATGCTTCCCGGATACCACCAGGATTATTTGAAATATTCTTATCTGTATGGACTTTTATCAGTATTTTTTCAGAACCCTTGAAAATAACAGCCTACAGCTTGGACGATTTTGAGCAAGCTTTACTTCACAATACACATCAGCCCAAAGCAACTGTTCTGGTGGAATATAATGCCTGTCTTTTGAACGTTATTATCAAAGAGCGTAAGGAAGGAACAACGAACGAGCTGATCAATGGTACCCTCATGGAAGATTATGTAGATGCCCTTACAGAAGAACTAGAAGACAATGAAGAAAGTGAAGATGACGAAGAAGGAAAGGAGTCCAAAAATAAAAAAGGGAAAAAGAACAACAAAGAGGAAGATCACAATCCACTACCGAGAATCGAAAGAGGATGGAGAGACAAAGATCACCTCAAGTTCAGTCAACGATGGGATCATAAAGAGTTACGTGCCAACTACGATCGCCGTGGCTGGGAAACCGCCTTGATTGGTTGTTTAAATGATGTAGCTACTCCAGATATACTGCCTAATGTCGATGAGTTATTACAGCACTTGGTGCCTAAATCAGGTTCCTCAGCAGCGGACCGAGAAAAGCAATACCCCACACTAGGTATCAAAGAAAAATTAGACATTTTGCATTTCTTGATTGATACTGTGAATGAATCCACCTTGATCAAGTAATGAAAACAATGGAAACTAGAGGTGTGCCATGGAAGAGATCATAGTATACTTATCTATTTGTTCATGTAGGAACTACATGGAGTATTGCCAAGAACAAATGACTGAATTCAGAAAACAGAAAATGGAGTTAAATAAAGAAGCAAGGATATTGTAAGCTTCAACAGAAATAACTTGTTCTCTCTGATTCGATATCGCCAACTCATTCGACACAATTCATCCATTTCTTTACAGGAACGCTAAACGAATCGAATTGAAGAAGCAGGAAAGAAGTAAAAAAGACGAAGAAAATGGAACTACTGAGGATGGCGATGACGATGACGACGAAGATGATGAAGAAGATGACGACGATCTCACCTCGAGCGAACACAGTGACTCTGATTCTTCTGATGAAGATGAATCTGACGAGGAAAACGATACGTAAGATTTCAACGATAATATTCATTTCTGAAAAACTGTTACATAACATCATCTATCCATTACCTTCCCTGTTTCAATTGAATAGCCCATCCAACAGAACCAAACAATTGGAACGACGCCATTTATCACGACAAGAAAAGCTTAAGCAAAAGCAACGTGAACGAGTAGAAGAGGAGCTCAAGCGGAAGAAAGAATATGCTGAGCAACGTATGATTGCAAAAGCTAAAAATGAAGAGCAACGTCTAAAGGCAAATGAAAGACGTAAACTAGAAGAAAATGAGAAAACTGTTAAAAGAAAGGTAATCAGTCAATAAGACGGTGTAAACATTCATAAAGCTTCTTATACAATCTATAACGTTTCTAGGAAGAACATTTGGAAAGATCAATGAGAAAATACAACACTTTGCGGGTTCGACCGTTAGGAAAAGATAGATTTTATAATCGTTACTATTACTTGGATAATATTGGAATAGCGAATACATATGGCTCTGGACGTTTGTTTGTGAACAGCCCAAGTGATGGAGATATACAGTTATTGATGGAAAGAGATCATTATACCAACCTTCCGGAAAGACCGTGGGGTTATGGCGGCGGTGTATGGTTTGTCAAAAAGCTAATGCAAGAGCAAGGTTTAGTAGATGAGAGTGAGTGGTTAGAACAGCGTATGAATGAGCTTAAAACAGATCAGCCTCCAGCTTATTATGGTTGGTGGAGGTATTATTCCGAAACTGAAGAGGTAGATATCAAAAAGGGTTTCCAGATGATACAGTTCTTGTAACGAGCAATACTGATGTTCCTCTTTTCATTTTATTCTTGTTGGGTATTGCTTTTATCCGCTTAGATTGAGAAACTATTATCTTGGTTAAATCCCAAAGGTATTAGAGAACATAAACTAAAATCAGAAATAGTCAAGAAACGTAGTCTGATTGAAGAGTCCATGAAAAAAAGGTCTCAGGTATGGAAACTAAATAAGACCTCTCCTATTGTTCCCCTTGAGAATAGAATATGGTATCTGAGATAAAAAGCTTTACATTAAAAACTGTAGGAATCTGTCAAAGAAACGTCTGTTCATAGACGCACTACTAGATCAAAGACTCAAAAAAATGGCCATGAGGCCTATATACATTAGACGCTTGAAGGGCGATGTTTACAAAAATCAACCTTTTTTTTTTCATATACATTCGTACGCAGCACTTGTAAAAAGCTTTTAATATTTATCATCTCGTAAACCATACTTAGATGTACTTTTAATCATGGTTTCCCTTTATTGATTATACTCCCTGAATAATTCAACTTTTCTCGCCCCTCAGCCATCGACACAATACACTTCCTTTAAACTTGTATATTGAACATCAACGTAACTCCATGTCTGTCGTTAATTGCACTTTTGTTTGGTAGCAATTGTATTTGCACAAGATAAAACAGAACTCATGTAACTTTGGAATATATCTACTAGTTGAGTTTTTAACAGTGAATTACTATCAATATCAGAAAGAACGCATGTCACCAAACATTATTTTTGCGAGTTGAAGAAAAGATAACACATAATGGCAATGGAGCTCCCCCAAATTACCGCTAAGCTTTCTACATTGCATTACTTTGCAATTGTTGAATATGCTTTTATTCGTCTAGCCTACTCTCGCTTTTACGTCATGGCAATACCGAGCACAGCGTTCTGTATGCATTTTACGGCCAAAAACCATGGTGTATGATCTAGACGATTCTTGACTCCTTTTGAGAAACACACCCCGCGGTTCCTGAAAATGATGCTCTATGACATTGATTTCGAAATAACCTTTTGCTCTTACAAACTTTCATTCAACAAAATGCCAATTTCGCAATTGAAAATAAAGACGAACGTTGTAAAAAGGTAGCTTTTTTCGTTTCAGGCACTTTGATTTTGACAATTGAAAAAAGGAAAAAGTAACATTTTGCACGTCAAACACTCTAGGATTCATAAAGAACACGTTGGTTATTTGCAAGAAGCAGAAACTCAGCAAAAGCGTATTGATAAGCTGATTGCTAACAATGCTGATGAAGCCGATGTCAAAAAACAGGTATGATGCTCATAAGCAAATTCCACTCAAAAGCACTGCGTTATTAAACGTGAACTATGGATAAAATAGAAAGAAGTTTTAGCAGAAACACATCAAATGATTCCTGACGTGAAAAAGAGACTTGCGAAAGCATATGAAGATCTACAGGACGCGTTGGTAAAGCATAATTTTTACTTCTGATTAGATGTACCGTCAGAGATAAATAATTTTTTCTATTATTTTCGTAGGAAAACATCGAGAACGCTGATAGCAACGAAGTCGAAGAAGCTAAACAAGTATTATCTGATATCCCTGCCGATATATCTGAATGATCAAAGAGAAATTTAAATGGAAATAAAGTCGAAAACTAATCTAAAGGGTCTTTTAAAGGACGCTGGTATTAATAACAGGCATATTTGTATCTTGAAAGCTATGTCTATGAGAATTCAACTGCGGAAATTGTGTTATGTTCAGAGCTCTTGCGCTTTAGCGAATCACTACTAGTTTTCTGTCATAACTACATTTTGCTTATAAAGCTTGAAGTTATACATGGTATTCATATAGGCAAAAAAAAAGGTGACATTTATTCGAATTGCTTTGGATCCGAGATGATTGACTATCCGAGCAAAATGATGTTGCTAACAAAGAGTGCCTTGGCTCAAACGAAAATGAATTAAATTCACACTTGGTGAAGATCAAATCAGAGTTTTGGGCAGAAAAATATCTGGTGTTTCTTTCCGATTTGAACATCACACCTCTCAATAGTCATCCTTAAATGCTTTTCATGCGTTATGTCAGTTTTTGTCACATCCAGACAAGATGGTCTCATCTTTTAATGTAGGAAATCAAGCCATTAACTTGGTTGTAGAGAATTCAATATAAAAAACTTCAATGTAAAATCTTTCATTTGGAAATAAAAGTTAAATATTATTTTCTAGTTTTTTCACGCTTTTTGCTATGATGGTATGAACTTTTGAGGGAATTTGACGAGGTATAAGAAATAAAGAGTCCTTTGGCTTTTCCTTCATCATAGATTTTCTTCCATTTTTTTGGTTTGCCTGGTTCAGAACTGCTTTCAATGAATTCAAAGTCTTCTGCACTGTATTTTTTTTTTGTTGCTTTTGTGATGCTTCTGCGTTCAATTCGTACACCCCAACTAGCTTTCTTTTCTGTACTTCAATAGTTTTCAATAGGTTTTCAGCGAAACCTTTGCACTTTTCAGCCGTCAAGATAGGATCTTCATCTAAACCGATTGCTTTCTTTATTTGTTCAGTGCTTCGGTCGATGATTTTAACTAATTCACCACCTCCCTTTTTCTTCATGTTAGCCTTGCATATTGAGTATAAAAAGCGTACGGTTGAATCACCAGCATATTCTAATAAACTTAAGCTTGCAGATTGACAGGTGGTATAGTAAGCAAGTGCCACAAGCTGATTCATGCCCACTTTGATATGATTTTCAATTGATTTTGCAGATGATGTTTTAAGCAAATATGGTGTGTTGACTTTCGGCACAAATTTTTTTTCAAATTCCTTGCTAGAGAACTTTACAACTACGAATACAAGAACCACAGGCATAACTTGAAAACGTTCATACACACGAGTACAATACTGAATTAATCTTATCATAAATGCTTGATCGACGCTGTTTTGGATTTCTATCAAGATTGGAGGTTGATCATTATTCACTTCAGTAGGTACATGTAAAACATCTGATTTCGTTCCATCTGACCATTCTGTTGATGCCGAATGATATAGATTGTTTGAAATGTTTGATCCTAAAAGTATTAACATCTGTGAGTAAATTTAGTTTGCTTTATGCGCAAAAAATGACAAAATTACCAAGAAGTTCGTGAACGATAATATTCTTTACAGTCTTATCGTTCATTATGAATTTACTACTATAATAGAGTCCAATGCTAGAGCATGTTCCCTACATATTCTTATCCTAAGCCAGATAATATTAAGATAGATGGACATAATAGACTGAGGTATTCATGATACGAATGGCGCAGCAGAGACCTGAAGGTCGGATAAAAGATCTTTGGCTGCAGAAAGTGTGATTTATAGTTTTAATAACAATCAAAGTAAAAAATAACGAGACTGCCAAAAAGAGGTTACCCTTTATTCATTCATTGAGGAGTAGGTCTTTTATACTTTAAGTTAGTAAGACATAAATCACAATGTTATTAACCATAAAACCCATGAGTGTATGCAACCCTAGTTGTTTCTAAGTTGTTGTCTCATTAAGCTAGACTGGGTTGTCTCAACAGATCATGACAGAAAGATCATGTCTATTCCAGCAATTTCCATATTCTCTTAACATCTCTATATCCGCCTATGAATATCCAATTGTATTCTTCTACATAGTCATATCAACTGATATCAATGATACGAATGATTTGACATGTCTCATGTTACTGTTCTGATTTCCTAGAAATTTCCAAGCAAGCAATTCTAGAATTCCGCAAGGCATATCTCATTCTCAGATCAAGTTCCTGAAAAGTAAAAGTATGATCCCAAGTTGAAGTGTAGAAAGAAACTTGTCTTTGTCTTATCTTATATCTTTGCCTTAATTGACTTTGAATAAACCTACCACATGTTTTCACAGACTTTCTCTTTGTCTTTTCTATTCTTTCTACTGTTATACTTTACACATACACAACAGAAGGCTTCCAATGTGATACATGCTCTCTGAGCCACGCTTTATTTCCTTTTTTTTGATAATAATAAAATATTTTCCCTTTCTTCCCTATATCTTCTAAGCTAAGCTATACACTATTCAATTTTTTTTTTTTTTTTTTTTTTTTTTTTTTTAAGGGAGGGAATGATAACAATAAATGATACTGTAATTTGCTGTGATCCCATATCCTATGTCCTTAACCGTCTTCCCACACATCCGATCTACAACCCATCCGAAATACAAAACTGGCATTCCCTATGGCCAGCACTTTGTCACATTTTGTTTGAACTCGACTACTTACACCACTCTCAAGAGCCGCCTACAACTCCTCGGTTAGGGCATCTATTGCTCGACTACTTACACCACTCTCAAGAGCCGCCTACAACTCCTCGGTTAGGGCATCTATTGCTCGACTGGTTACCCTCTTCCCCTCCCACAATCCTTTAGTACATAATCCTTTTTACCCTTGAGCCCTAAGGGGTTTTTAGTTTCTTTTAAGCCTTTGGAGCTGCCTCGGGCAATTTAGATAAGCTTAATATCTCGTGTCCATTGAGCTTTAAAAATTAATGTTATGTAATAAAATCTCTGTTTAAACGTAATTTTGCTGTTTTTGCGTATAATGTTCGTGAGTTTAAATGTGTTTACAAGCTGGAAAATCTAAAATTTATTAGGCTTTATTGAACAATATGCTGTAGAGGAAAACAGATCTGAATTTGACATATTGTAAAACAACCAAAAATCTGAATAAAAGTTACAGCAGGTTACGTAATGAATTGAAGGGAAATACAGCCCTCAATATCCTATGAAAGGGGAATTTCCCTTTTTTTCAATTCTATAATAGAAAGGACGTCTGATTAGAGCCATTAACAAATAACACTTTTTCCAGTTTGAAACTGTGTTGTAAGTATTACATCTCTTTTCCAAAGATACAAATCACACGAAGATCCATTTCGGTGGAAGCCAGAGACCCCACTACTACTTTTTACATGATTGTTGCAAAACGACAAAAGCTCAGTTTTAAAAGTCAATTTCCTAAACAGATATATTTAAACAATTTCTTGGATTTTAAATTTCTTCATCCTTTTCCATTTATTTAGCGATATAGGAACAGATTTTTGTTAATTAGGTTGAATATATATACCCACTCACATTAAGCAAAGTAGAGCCAAAAATAAAAAAAAAACAACCGAATCCTACTCTCCTCATAATTTGTAGTTTTACATTATGAGCCAACATACCCTTCATTCTGAAATAGAAAGGCTCACTCTTCAAGATCGCTCAGCCGTACCTGCAGGCATATACGGTCATTCAAACAATGACCGTCAGGGAATGAATGGACCACCACCTGTACCCTCACACAGCAGCCATCATGACAAGTTCGATATAGAAGAAATGAATGAATCTGACAGCCAGCCCCTTACTAATAGCAGCAATAACAGTATGAATCAAGCGTCCAATAATCAATCGTCTAGACCTGTCTCATTATTTTTGTATAATGGTCAAGACTCAGTAAGAAGCCAACGTCCGTCCAATTTTGTTAAACCAACATCATCGACTCTCTCGGGTGATAGTAATTCTACTATTTCGCATGATATGCGTATTGTACAGACATTATATGAAAATTATGCGCAAAAAGTTTATTTTGAAGGTTACGTATGGAAAAGAAATGATCTGACCGTCGACGGAAAACCTTGTGCAGAAACTGAATGGCAACAATGGTACGTTGAGCTTTGTGGCCCTGTATTAGCATTATGGGATGTATCTCAGCAAAATCAGAATGATTACGTAATGCCTCAGTATATCAATATTACAGATTCTGATGTGCAATTACTGGGACAATATGAAGGCAGACAGAATGTATTTGCCTTGAATTCAGCTGGCGCCAATCGCTATTTATTTGATGTAGTAGACTACCAAACATTAATCAGCTGGGTTTGCGCTATACGTCTTTCCTGCTTCGAATGCTGTAAACTCCAGGAAATCTTCACTCGACGCTTTCTGACTCGCTCGACATTTTCAGATATTGTCACAAAGCCCATCAATAAAATGGAAGGATTTGTCCAAGTTAGATTTTCAGGTACAACCGAATGGCGTAAATTTTGGGTTGTTGTATCGGATAGAAAGGAGGAAAAGAAATTGTTTGGCAAAAAGTCGATTCAATCAACAAGGGGCCAAATGATGTTCTATGAATCGAAGAAAAGCAAACAACCAAGTTTTACCATGGTCAATGTTGTACAAAGTTATATATTGTATCCTGAATCGCCTCAGGCCATTGATTTGGTGTCCATATTTAAAGTAGAAGGCAGTACTTTTGCTATCAAACCGAATGGAGAACAACAGCGTATGAAGTCTTACTCGAGTGTTTTGATTATGGCCTCGTCGCCTAAAGAGGTTGTTCAGTGGTTGATTGGAACATTGGACACCTTCAAGCTCTATGGTAGACCGGCCTGTCTCAGTGATGACCCTTTCAATATTAATTCACTGAATTTTGGAGAGCCCTCAGGTGATATGCCACGCTTATTTTTAGAGGTGCCAGAAGTGATTCATTTGAACTTCAAAGACGACACTTTATTAGATAATAAGGCACAGTTTGCTGGAATATTGTTAAACAAAATCCAATATCAACAGCAGCAGCAGCAGCAGCAGCAGCAAAGACCACAGTCGTATACACGACAGATGAGGGTTTCTCAGCAACAACCGATGGGGCTCATTCACCAAATCCCCAATAATAATGGCAAACCCATTTATAACAATAATAATGGAAATACTAATAATGTCCAGTCGCAAAGAGGATCCGTTTATTCCAGCCATTCCTCTAACACGAACAGGTCATCGCTGAGTCATCAACGCGCCAATCTTATAGGGCAGAAGGGAGGAAGACAGGTTTATGCTAGCGACGACGACGAAGACGAGGATGAGGAAGAAGTTGAGGATGAGGACAACGAAGATGATAGTGACGACGACGACGACGATAAGGCTCTGTTTACCGCCAACGGAACTTTGAAGAGACCAATAACAGAACAACCTGAAAGGCAAAATTTATTATTACCAAATATCAGCTGTTCTGATGATCTATCTCTTGAACGAGAATTTTTAGCATCCATGAATAACAACCATCCATCCAAGATGACGATGGAAAAAACAGGGTCGACATTGAAGCAGGAAAATGAATGCAATAGTGAGGTTGTTCAGCCGCCTAAAAATGATTTATCAGTCAGTGACAAAGAAGAAGAGCAGGAACCAGCTGTTACTAAGCCCACCCATTCTCGACTTCAGCCAAAACTAGCACGAACGCAAATCAGTTTGAGTGGCTCAGAAGAAGAGGACGACAGCGAAGAGAATAACGATGATGATGAAGCAAGCTATTCTGGCAGTGACGACGATGACGATGATGTACCTATTCAACAGCAGCAGCAGAAGCGATTACTGCAGCAGCAACAGCTACAACAGCAATTTTTGGAACCTCATATGCAATTTCAGCAACCTATGCAAGGTTCAGCTCAATGGGATAGCGCCAGCATGTACGACAGCGCCAGTATCATGAATCAACAGCGTTATGGTACTGAGGAGGATGTGAATGGAGGTTTGGCTATTGGTTATGCCCCTCAAATGCTAGAAGAGAATGGCCCGATCATTCCACAGTTAGGTGATCATTTTGCTACCCCCAATAGTCTGATGGATACGTATCGATCGGACCGCACTACTGCACATGAGCAAGAGGGTTTCGCCAGAGCTACTGGACAACCTCTGATTCAAGTACCCAATAAGCCTCCAGAACCACGTGCAGGTCTTGTGGGTATGATCTCTCAGATAGAACACGGAAGGAAGCAAAAGGATGTAAATAAAAATAGAATGATGGAAATGGAGAAAGAGCTGTTGATGCAACAAGAACGCGAAAAGTATTTGATGGAGCAAAGATCACAAATGATGCAGCATCAGCAGGTAAATGCAAAGCACTTTGACAAGGCTATATTTCAACGTACTTAATCATCTTACGCTTTATCGCATGTTTTCTGCGTAAATAGCCTGCCATGATGGGCCAGCCTATGATGATGTATCCTGGTATGAACCCCGCAATGATGCATATACCCAACGGCCAAATGCCCGTAATGAATATGATGGGCCAACCTATGATGTATCCTGGAGTGATGCCCATGGGAGCTCCCGGTATGATGAACATGGCGCCCATGATGACAACACCACCCATGATGGACCCACGTATGTCCATATTAATGATGCAGTCACCGTATGCACAATACCCCATGTGGCAGCAACAGCAGCAAATGATGTATGGTAACAGCCGCTTTAACGGACAGATACAAGAAGAAGAAGATGAAGATGACGATGTTCCTTTAGGAGCAGCAAAGGATACATCTCGTAACAGCGGCTCGCGTAAATAACTTAAACTCACCTACATTTTCATTCCCTAGACATATTTACCTCGCCAGGCAATAAAGATGAACTCAGTTCTTTAGACTCATACCACAAACAATACCAAATGTCGACAACTGTATGATATTAATAATGTCAACGATGTCCGTGCATCTACTTTTATAATATAAAAAAAATTTTCATAAAAATACATTAACATACTGAAAGAGTGCTTTCTCCGGTTTACAATTCCAATAAAAGCTGTAAAGAGTAGATAAAGCGCAGTAATAGCCAGTATGCAAGATGAATGAATCAATTGTCTAAAATATGACACCTTCTTCACGTAATTCTTTTTCAATCTTCTCCATCACCAAAGCAGGATCAGCGCGTTCGACTCTAGTAACATTGCGTTCCTTTTCTAATAAACCCTTAAATTCTGTGGGTAGAACATCCTTTTCAAAATTGAATTCAGCGCAAGTATTGAGAGATGCTTCCACGGCTTCAGAAAATTTAGCAGGATGAGCTGTCGCCAAACATATCAGTACATCAGCACCTGAAGGATATGTCTTTATATTTTCACGTTGTATAAACTGTTCTGCAGCAGCCACTCCTACAGCAGTGTGAGGGTCCAAGACGTAAGGAGACTGATTATTAGGTTCTTGATTACAGTCGCTGGCAGGTTCGTAGAAGGCACGAATCGTTCTTGATGTTTCAACGTCATCCACACGGGCAGCATCAAATATTTCACGTGCTTTAGAAACAACCTCACTTGAAGTGCGGAAGATGCCATTTTCCTTCAACTCTTGCATCCAACCAGCAATCGTTTGGCCAGCTTTATCATTCAAAGCTTCATTTGACACATCTTTACCTTCATCTTCTGTGTCAGTTTCTCTGACGAGATACCAAAGTAACCGTTCAAAGTTGGAAGATACTAAAATGTCCATAGCTGGTGATAAAGTAGCTTTCACGGCACCATCAGGGCCAGTTTGCTTTTCATAAGCATGCGAGGCGAAGAAACGGAAAAGGATATCATTCTCGTTCGTAGCAATCAGTAACTTATTTGCAGGAAGACCCATTCTGTAAGCGTAGTAGCCGGCTAAAACGTCACCGAAATTTCCAGTGGGTACTGAAAAATCAAGTTTGATCGCATCTGCCTCTGAGGAGGCAGGGTCAATATTGAGGGATCGAAGCAGACTGAAGTAAGCTTGGAAATAATAAACAGTTTGAGCCAAGATACGAGCCCAGTTGATCGAATTAACAGCACCCAAATGGTGACGATCATTAAACTCCTTGTTACCGAACAACTGTTTCACAATGTCTTGACAATCATCAAATGTGCCTTCTACAGAGAAGTTGTGAACATTCTTATCTAAAACAGTCGTCATTTGAGCTTCTTGAATAGGACTGACACGACCATGCGGATGAAGAATGAAAACAGAGATATTTTTCTTATTTCTAAGGCCATAAATGGCAGCACTATAAAAAAAAAATTTCTATTAGGTACTCCTCTTCTGACAACTTCAGCATATCATTGCTCCATCACTTTTTGCTTCCTACCTTCCAGTATCTCCGGATGTAGCACCAACTACTGTTAATCGATGAGTATCCTTGACCCCATTGTTACTGTTACGACGCTCTAGAAAATATTCAAATAGATTGCCCACAAATTGGAGTGCCACATCTTTAAAAGCAAAAGTAGGGCCATGGAAAAGCTCTAAAACATACAGTCCATCACGAATTTTGGCTAAAGGAGTGACCTCTTGATGTCTAAAAGTCGAGTAGGACTTCTCAACAAGCTTGATTAAATCTGTACGAGGAATTTCTTTTTCGTCAATAAACAAGGAAAGAATTTCTACAGCGAGTTGTTGGAAACTATGTTGTGACCAAGCGCTTCTCCAGTTGTTTGGTAGAGCGGGGATCGCCTGTGGAATGAAGAGGCCACCATCAGGAGCTAATCCTGTCATGATAGCATCCTCGAAACTGTAATTCTTGGCTTGTCCACGAGTAGATCTGTATTGCATTGTTGAAAAATTAATGTTTAATAAGCAACAAGAGAGGTAGACATTTAAGGAACCAGTTAAGAAAAAATATAACTGGAGCAATTGAAGAAGGGTGACTCATCTAAATAAATTCAGATTGGGTGTACGCTCGGTATTTTTGGATCTGATTCCGAAAATGCTTGGTCAGTCTGACTCGGATAAATGGGACAACAGCCTTAACGAATAAAAATAGCGCAAAAGCAGCGTATACAAATATTTGCTTCCTTCAAAAATCGGTTTGCGGCAATAAGCAACCGGGAAAACCGCTCATCAAAGCATACAACTACTTATTTTCACCGTTACCAAACTATTATAGCGCTATAGCTGTATAATTTTTTGAGGGGCAATCTAAGCACAAATTCAAAATTTTGCTTTGGACATATTAAGTATGCATGATAGCTATGCTATAGTTTCTTGAAAGTTAAGTTTGCAAGACATATGGTCGGAGCAACCTGCCTTCTCAATCTGAAACAATCTGGCCTTTCCGCCTTTAAAAAATAGTGAAAATGATGGCTTTGCTCAATGGATGGAATACGAGTAACTTGTATAAAAACATAAATAACAATAGCAAATTAGAGGTTCATAATCTCCGCGAGAGAATGCCCAACGTATAGTAGCAAGCTGATTTAGGCTTACGTATTAAGTTGCAGTCTAAATTACTTCAATTAAATACTTACTTGGTTAATTGAGCAATTTTTTAGCAATTATGAGGTATTTATAGCGAGTCATTGTCACAAATACAGTAAAAACGGTACAATCGAAAAGCCTTTTGGTTTGGCATGTAATTACATACGTTATGGCTTTCTTCAATATTCGGATCGTTTTTTGGTCTGACCTTACTTTATGGAACAAAAATTGTCCAGCCGTATTTGTCCAAAGGGAATTTCAACCCAGAGGTGTCAAAAGTGAATGTTAAAAATAGCAGAAATTCATTCTCCACAATAGCTCGACATATGGATATATATAAAGGATACGTATACCCGCCTAGCCACTCTTTCTTTTCCAAAGATAATTTATTGTAATAGAAAGCATTTAAATATTTCTCTCTGCGACATTAAAATTTGAAAGCGTTAGCTTACGTAAAGCTATCAACGTCAACAGTACCTATTTCCATATTTATTCAATTTATTCCAGTTCAACGTGGAAAAAATGCAAGAAGAATCACACACGGACCTCGTCAGCTTATACACTAATGATAAGACAATACCCACCGAAGAAGCAGTTGCTATATTTTTGGAAAATAGATATAGACGAAACCTACCGTATACCCAATTAGGTTACTCGACCTTGGTCGTTGTCAACCCTTATCAGACTCTTGAACTTTTAAATGATGACACATTACGTTCTTATGCGGAGATCGGTTATAAGGACCTTACAGAGCAGAGACCATCATTACAACCTCATGTCTATGATTTAGCAACGAAAGTATACTTCCATATGAGACGCACAGGAGAAGATCAAAGTGTCATATTAAGGTACTTTTTTTTTCCAAGGCAGCGCCACGTCTTTTGTGTCATGTTAACTAATCACTTTTCTGTAGTGGCATTACTGGTTCGGGAAAAAGCACAACGCGAACGCATTTTCTTTGCGAACTTCTTCAATTGTCAACACACAACAAAAGAGAGAATAAATTAAGCTCACAGATCCAAAACGCACTGGTAATTATCGAAGCCTTCGGCCATGCTCATACTACACAAAACGTGTCAGCTTCTAAGTTTGGCATGTTTCAGGAAATTCAATTTAATGAACGGGGCCGAATTTTGGGAACAAAGACATTGGCTTATCAGTTTGACAAATCGCGAGTGACACAAGTGCCACCCAACGAACGCACATACCATGTCTTCTATTCTCTTTTAGCCGGTACGACTGTAGAAGAGAAAAATGCACTGCATATCAACTTTAAGCCAGAATATTTCAATTACCTTAATCAATCCAGCTGTAATATCATTTCAACCTCAGATTGGAACGACGAAACTGAATTCAGTGATCTAAAGAGTGCCTTGAAAATGTGTGGATTTAAAGCAAAAACAGTAACACAAATTTTCCAGTTGCTAGCAGCTGTCTTGCATATTGGTAATATACAGTTTATTGAAAATGCGGATACACAAGCCCAAGAGGCTTGTGTGGTCAAAAATTATGACGCTCTTGATAAAGTAGCTATGATGCTTGGTGTTTCGTCCAGTAAATTAGAAACCTGCTTAACATATAAGTTAAAATTGATTGGAAAAGAAGTGTGCACCATTTTCTTGAATCCACAAACTGCAGGTGAACAGCGTGATAGCTTGGCTTGTGCGCTATACAATATTCTATTCTTATGGATTATTGAATCGATCAACAGAAAGATTTGCTACAGTAATACCAAAGAACCAGCCAATGTCATCGGTATTATGGATCAGTTCGGTTTCCAAAACTTCAAAACAAACGGCTTTCAAGAATTTTGTGTTAATCTCGCAAATGAACGTATTCATCACTTTTTGGTCGAGGAAAGTTTTGGCAATAATAAGGGATTGAACGAGCTCATGATCAATGATGGTGTGCCTTTGCCGACGATTCCAGTCATTGACAATTCTGCTTGCTTGGAGCTTCTCTTCGGAAAGACAAAGAAGCAACTAGTTGATGATGCTTACAATAAACAGGAGATATTCAGCAACTCATCATCATTAGGGCTTGGTGGAATTGTTGGACTCATGGATCGAGATACTGCGAGACAACAATCAGGTGTGACCGATGCTACTAATGCAAACTTTTTGGTGACTCTCCAGCGTCAACATTCCAGCCATACTTCTTTATGTAGAGGCTCTCAAACGTTTTCTTTCGGTATTAATCACTTCTCTGGTACTGTACACTATACAGCTGATCAGTTCTTAGAACGTAACTTGGATGAGCTATCGCCTGATTTTGTCAATTTGCTGAGAGACAGTAGCTCCAACGCATTCATATCCAATCTTTTCCAAGGAAGTGCCATGGCTACGGAATCACATCCAAAAGATGACCGTACAATTGTAAAAGCTCAACTTAGTAGTAAACCAACTCGTGCTCCAACTTTAAAGAGAAAGCCGACTAAACATAGAAATGGAAGACAACCGCAAACTGCTAACAATGGAATCGAGGAGCCAATACCGTCAGAAAGTAATGAACACATTGATGATGAGCTCAAAAAGCAGATAAAAAAACCAGAGGAGGCGTACGAAAACCTCCAGCAAATGACCGTAACAGATCAGCTTTATATGACATTGCGTGATATTATTTTCTCAATGGCTGACACAAAACTCTATAATATCATCCATATAAGGCCTAACGATATACAAGCGCCTGAATTTGATCATAATCGCGTTCAGACACAAGTACGAGCCTTCTTGATCCCGGAATTAATTGTGCGTCACCACTATGAATTCGCATACTATTATACCTTTGAAGAATTCACAGATCGATATGAAGCATTCATCAATTCCCTATCACTTGAAATTGCAACAGAAACAGAGCAAGAGCTAGACAGTAATAGTGAAAAAGAAAAAATCAAGCAAGCTTGTCAATTAATGAAATGGAATCAGCAAAATGTCTTTGTTGGTCAACAGATGGTCTGGTTAAGTTACGACATATGGAAAGGACTTGAAGATGGATTACGTTTAGCTGAAAAGCGGGAGAGAGAAGAATTGAAAATGGAAGCCATGGGTATAGGAGGTGTGCCAAGTGTTGAAATGGCTTCCGAAAAAGCTTTTTCTACAGAAGGTCAGCCATACTTTGAGAACCATCCTGATTATGAAGAAGCTATGTACGACAGGAATCATTTAGAAACTGCAGATGATGCTGCAAGCTATGGCTATAGCGAAGATAAGCGTGATATCGATGGTAGTCAATGGGGTGAAGAATCGGAGTGGGGTATCAATGGTTTAGCGGAAGGGTAAGTTCAATTAATGTCTTTAAGTCTGTCAGAAAAAGCCTTTACAAAGTATGATGCTTAATTCTTTGTTGTATTTTATTTCCACTTATCTATTTTTGTAGTTTTGGACCTAACATGGATATGAGTAAGATGGTTGAAGACATTCAGGCTCCTAAAATAGAAAACGTGGAAGAAGTTCCTATTACCAGGGTGCGACGATGGTGGGTGCGTTTTGTTTGGCTCATGACATTCTGGATTCCATCGCCATTCTTAGCCTGGTTTGGCAAAATGAAGCGACCGGATATACAAATGGCCTGGCGAGAAAAGGTTACCCTTTGTATGCTAATTGGCCTCTTCTCATTTATTGTATTATTCTTCATTGTCGGCCTTGGCCCTGTAGTTTGTCCAGGAACATCGACCATGTACTCAATTTCTGATGTCCAAGCACATAATGTCGAAAATGATAACTATATGAGTGTTCGAGGCAATGTCTATGACATGACACAGTTCGCTAAAACCAGTCATGGCTCTCATAATATGTTTGGTACTCCGGATGCAATGGCGGCATTGGCAGGACAGGATGTTTCTTCCTCAATTCCTCCTCCATTAACAGTAGCATGCTCCGGTTTAGTCACTAATGATAATGTCCGTATTATACCCAACACTACTAACAGTCAGCAAGCTTCTTTCATCCATTATTCTGGCGGTCAAGTGCAATATTCCTTCCTTAATGACACACAAGACCCTTATTGGTACTGGAAAACATTCCTTCCAAGAATTAGTGAATATAAAAAAGGTACTCTGGTTCATCGTATGAAAGATCTTAAAGCTGATGCAGACAGCTGGGGTCGCGCTGCCATGGCTATGTACAACAAAGTGTACGACCTTCAAGATTATTTTACAACAATTGATACCTATGCAGGCGCAAGTGTTGCCAGTGAATACAAATTTTTATCAGGTACTGTGGAAGACCTTTTCACACGTTTCAAAGGTACAGACGCGACGAAGAAATGGGAAATGTACAAAGATAAAATGAGTGTTGAAGAGCAGGAAATGAATATGAACTGTCTGGATAACTATTTCTTGATCGGTTACGTTGATCCCCGTGACACCCCACGATGTACCTTCTCTAATTATTTACTACTCGCTATGGCTTGCGTTATGTGTGCGGTAATCTTGGTCAAGTTTTTGGCATCATTGCAATTCGGAAGCACTCCGACACCAGAAGACCATGATAAATTTGTTATTTGTCAGGTGCCTTGTTATACTGAAGACGAGGTTTCTTTAAAGAAAACAATCGATTCCCTCACTGTTTTGAAGTACGATGACAAACGCAAGCTACTTTTCTTGATTGCTGATGGTATGGTGATGGGTAGTGGTAACGATCGACCAACACCGCGTATACTGTTGGATATTCTAGGTTATGATACGAAGCAGGATCCGGAACCTTTGATGTTTAAATCTGTAGGTGAAGGTGCAAAACAGCTGAACTATGGTAAAGTTTACTCTGGACTTTACGAACATGAAGGTCACGTTGTCCCTTATATCGTAGTAGCGAAGGTGGGCAAAGCATCTGAAAGAGCCAAACCAGGTAACCGTGGTAAGCGTGATTCGCAAATGATCTTGATGAACTTCCTCAATCGGGTCCACTTCGATAGTGAAATGACTCCCTTGGAACTGGAAATGTACCATCAAATCAAAAATGTTATTGGCGTCAATCCTTCCTTTTATGAATATATTCTTATGGTGGATTCAGATACAGAAGTTATGCCGCATTCCCTCTCCTACTTGATTTCATCTATGTTGCACGATGCTCGTATTATGGGTATCTGTGGTGAAACAACTTTAGCTAATGAACAACAGTCTTGGACAACCATGATTCAAGTTTATGAATATTATATCTCTCATTATCTCGCTAAATCCTTTGAGAGTTTGTTTGGCTCGGTTACCTGTCTTCCTGGTTGTTTCTGCATGTATCGTGTACGCACGCCTGTTAAAAATGAACCTTTAATCATTTCCCCTAATGTGGTCCATGACTACGCTGAAAATCATGTGGATACCTTGCATAAAAAGAATCTACTATCGCTTGGTGAAGATCGATATTTGACAACTCTTATGATGAAGTATTTCCCTCAGCATAAAATGAAATTCACTCCCCATGCTATGTGCCGTACAGTTGCGCCTGATAAATGGCGTGTTTTGCTATCTCAACGTCGTCGCTGGATCAACTCTACTATTCACAATCTTCTTGAAGTGGTTTTGTTAAATGACCTCTGTGGTTTTTGCCTATTCTCAATGCGGTTTGTCGTTCTTATCGATTTAATCGGTACCTTGACATTACCTGTTTCTTTCTGTTATTTGATTTATCTGATTTATACCATTGCAGCTCATGCTGGGCCGTTCCCTACGCTTGCCATAGGGATGTTAGCAGGATTGTACGCATTGCAGATTTTGGTGTTTATGCTAAGACGTGAATGGCAGCACATTGGTTGGATGTTTTTCTATCTTTTGGCACTTCCAGTTTATGCTTTCCTACTACCAGTCTACTCCTTCTGGCATTTTGATGATTTCTCTTGGGGTAATACCCGTGTTGTCGTTGGTGATTCCCAAAGAAAAATTATTGTGGCCGACGACGAAAAGTTTGACGAGAAAATGATTCCTATGAAAAAATGGAGTGTTTATGAGCAAGAATTATGGGAAATGGGTTCATCCGGCAGCAGGATAACGGGCTATACAGGTAATTCGTTTAGAAGCCGTCAAACGTATGGTTCTCGACCTCCTATGAATATGATGTACGGTAACCGTTCTCAGTTTGGTGGAAGTCAGATTGCTACAAGTCAGATTGCTGAAAGTCAGATTTTTGCCGACTATGACTACTACCGCGATACTAACGCTGCCACCCCAGTCAACGGAAGATATCAAAATAGTATGCAACGGCCAGTAAGTCCAATGAACTATGCTGGATCAGTCATTAGTCATAGCTCAGCTGAATACGATACAGCGTCAAGAGCAATGAATAGTCAAGATCTAGCCATGCATAGAATATCTCAAGCCATGTCTATTCATAGCTATGGTCCAAACTACGTCAATAACGGTTATTTGACCCCCATGATGGGTGATGCCAGTTATATCATGAATCAAGATAGAAATAGTATGTTGACAGCTCAACAACAACAACCATTGATAGGAGGAAATCAAAGTGATTTTGATCCGCCGACAAGGCCAATGAGCAATTTCTCTTTCCCTTCATCACAAGACGCCTTACAGCCTATGATGCCTCCAGGTTTTCCCTCAGATGAAGATATTTTATCGGAAATTAAAATTATTCTACAAACAGCCAACTTGATGAGCATAACTAAAAAGCAAGGTTCGTGCTCTAACTTACTGCAAAAACATTATTATCAAAAAAAAGTGACGCTTACCGTTTTCTTTTTCTGATGTAGTACGTGAACAATTAAGTGCTTTCTTTGGATTTGATATGACACCCAAAAAGGAATTCATTAATACCAGTATCGAATACATCCTTCAAGGCAGTTTATAGTTTATTTTCTGACTATAACCTAATTGATAGGCTTGCATCCTTACCTTCAATATAACATCATCCGTCTTTCCTGTGAAAGTCAAATTTTGTACATATATAGAGCTGTTTTAAATTGCATAACCGTAGTTGACAATTAATATACCACTTCAAAAAGTCTATCTGATATTATAGGAATCTGTATTGCTATCTTCCATGTTTTTCCTTACCCTGAAAAATAAAGAATGGAAGTATATATTTAGCATATTTTGCTTTGAGGATTGATAATTTATGGTCCCAGCCCGTTCAATCATCACAGTAACTACAAACATAAGGTATCATTAATTAGAGCATTCCTGCATTGCAGTAACTTTACGAATAAATGTCGGACTGCTTTTCCTCGCTTATGCAAAATCCAAAGGGACAAAAAGGTTAGATAACGAAAAAGCGATCAGTCTATTCTCAGCACTCTCTGACAAGGAATTGTACGATAATGAAGGATAATGCAATCCCTCTAGAGTTGAACACTGGTCAGGGCACAAACCGGTTTAAGGTATGTCAGGTAGTAGCTTTTTTACCTGATACTCTTGACTTATCTTTTCTTCCATTTAGTATCAAACCTTCAAAACCAGAGTAGAACGCATCAAGATCGATGTTGTGCGTAGATCTCGACTGATCGACGATGAGCCAGACGAACATGGTTCATTTTTCTATGAAGCATTACTCAACTGGAAAGATTTGAATTCAACTCGGCACTTTAAAGATTTTTCCAGAGAAATCCAACCACTTGTCAAATCATTACCTTCTATTATCCATCACAAAGAACAAATCATAAATATTTTGGAGAGGCATTTACAAGTGCAAGAAAGCATGGCTTTAGATGGCATCTTAGAGTAAATTGTGAACTGTTATATTTACAAATTGAATAGTGGAAGCTAAGTTGTTTTTTCATTAGTTTGATTACGAAACTTGCAAAAGATTTGGAAGGCGAATTTTATCCTTATTATGCCCGGCTCCTCTCCTCAATCCTTCCTTTAGTCTACCAAAAAGATATCCGTTTGCTAGAAGTAACTATGTCAATGTCAGTCATAAGCTTTAACGAATATTTACTGACATGATATTTCATCTGTAGAGTGTTTTCAACTGCATAGCATATCTATTCAAATTTTTGTCAAGGCAAATCTTGCCTGAATTAGACAGAACTTTTTCGTAAGTAAATAGGGTTTGGCTTCCTAAATTCGGTATTTATGCTTACAAAATTTCATTGTAGAATGATGGCCAATTTACTAGGAGAAGATAATCAAGCAAAGCCATATATTCGACATTTCGCAGCCGAAGCGTTTGCATACCTACTGAGGAAAACTAGAGGAGCAGACCTTGCAAAAATTATCCATTACATATTAGATACTGTACGAACAAATTCATCTACAGAATTTGAAGAAGGCCTTTCAATGTTGTTTTTCGAGTCTATCAAACAAGTTGATCACCGACTTCATTCTCGTGCAGAATCTATTTTCAAAGAACTTTTGAAACAATGCTGCGATGAGGATACAGCAACAGAAAGTTTAGCGAGCAACTCAGTTCACAGTATTATGACAAAAACAACCCTCCTTATTCTGCATCACACTCACCGACAACACTTTACGCCTATCGTTAAGATTCTTCTCGACAATTTAGACAACCAAGTTAAAGAAGCAGAAAAAGCAGACGAGAAAATTATAGCTATCTTGTTATCATTGATTAATATGACTGTTACTGTAAGAAAAGGTAGTCGTGTGGAAAATTTTAAACAAGTTATCGCAAGTCTGCATAATGCTGCTAAGTTGATTCTAGCTGCACCTATCAACACCTATACCAACTATACTTATAAGCAACTACTACGTTCTGTAATCGGAGTCTTCAATCATGGATCTTTGGAAATCATCATCAGTGGTAGTCGTGTCATTTTAGATATTGTAAACAACTTTGATGATGTAGAGTTGGTATATGGATTTTATCTGTCACTGGCTGAGTTAAAGTGGTCGAGCTTCACACAAGTGTGCCTATCTTATATAGTTAAATACACATCCAGACAATTTTACAGCCATCCAAAGGAAACAGTTATATTTCTTTCAAAATTACTCCTTAGTGATGCACTTGTCCTAAGCAGTGGAACTCTTTCTTCCTCATTAACAGCAGAAGGTCTTATTCGATTTCCTACAGTTTCTGGAGAAGGTCAAAAATCGATCGCTGACGGCATTTTGGATTTGTTACATTGCAATTATGATTGGGCCACTGAAAGAGATATTCTAAACAGTATTGATATAGAAAAGGTAAGCTTATTGTGGAAGTCAAAGTCTAAGAATACAAATTTGGTTATCGATAATCTTTTTGAAATGTAGTCTGAAATGTCAGCAATATCTAATATCACAATTTTGGCGGCTGCTTTACGCATTCTGCCAAAAATACAAGTCTCAAATGATAAAGCCTCAGAAGTCATATCATCCTTATTCACCGCCCTTTCTGAATTTTTGGAGCATCAAACCGAACGGGCAATTGTCAATACAAAATACATCTTGGCTGATAAGAATTACGTTTTGGAAACACTGTTAGGGTTAACAGTTGAATCATTAGCTGGCATGGCCGCCAATAATGGAGCCATTTTGAGCAAATTGAGAAATATTCACGATAAACTAATAGGTGAAGTGTTGATAAAACACTCTCAGAATGCTGGTGTTTTATGTGGGATATTTATGTATCTCGATCTTCTCTATTCAAGGTAAGCTATCTAAACTACTTAACGAAATAGGAAGTCAAAAATTCATAATCGAATGTTTGCTTTTTAGTAATGATGATAAAGACAAGTTTACAGTACAACAGCTCGAGCACGTATATCCCGTTCTCAAATTGAATCTGGCTTCTTATCAGCATGACGTTCGATTGTATACCTTGAAAATTCTAGCCTTGTTCGAGCAGCCACTTCTCAAGGCTGATGAAGACCATAAGATACCGGAGACAGCGGAAATTGTCAGACTCGCCTTACAAATGGAAGAAACAGAAGCAACTTTTAAAGAATACCGCGATAAAGTCATGTTGATTCAAAAACTAGATCTGATTACCAGCTCCAGACGTACACCCGATTTGTATCTCGACTTCATTCCCAGGCTAGCTCTGGGTGTCTTTACCATCAATTTGCGTCCTCTTTGGAATGAAGCCAGAAAGCTTCTAGTGACTTTCTCACAAATCAAACCTGAAATGTACTGGGAAATTGTTTATGGCGAATTTTTCAAATTTGAGGATGAAAAATCCTTAGTGTGGGATGGATTGAAGAGGGAGGTGCTGGTCCATTTAGATATGGAGAATGAGATCAAACCCAGTAATGCAACGAAGACAGGCAGCATTTCTTTTGAATGTCCTACGTTCGATTTTTTCTCTCAGCTTGAAGATAAATGTTGGAGCACTATGTCTCAGGATAATGGACGAACAGCTGCAACTGTTTTCGCAACAATCTGTCATCAAAAGAATGAACATATGGATTTCTGGAATTACTATAATTTATTGTTAGTCACTTTAAAAGAAACACCTACCATTACGGAAAACAAGGGACGCCATTTGATAGCTCTTTTTTTCAAATTTTTTGAAAACGAGTTCATTTCAGACAAGGATGAGGAAGAGGTGCAACAAGCAAAGGATGATGTGGCCCAGGATGAATTTGAAATTCTAACACGGTCTAGTAAAGCTGTCAAGGACAAAATGGCCAGTTGGCTTGCTATATTTGCAGTTTTCAAGAATCCCAAAGCCGCTTATAAAGCGACTGAATTGTATGCCGTATTCATGCGTATTATAGCCATGGGTGATGCCAAATTACAAGCTGCCGCTTTAGAATGCATTTTTACCTGGAAGGATCCTAATGTGAAGCCCTATGCAGATAACTTGCGTAATTTATTGGATGATGTCCGTTTCCGTGATGAACTTTCTATATTTATACAAAACGGAGAGCAATTGATGATTGATCCAGCGCATCGTGAAGGCCTGATGCCGGTTGTGATGCGTGTTCTTTATGGTCGACTCATTCAGAAAACCAAAAGTGGTAATAAAACCAGCAAAAATACGCGTAGAAAAATTATTTTAGGAGCCATAGCATGCTGCGAAAAAACTGAAATTGGATACTTCCTTGATCTCGCTATGGAGCCCTTCAAAGAAATCCTTGCGTTACCTGGCGTTAATATAGATGACAATGGAGATGTAA
The DNA here is from genome assembly GCF_025528875.1 of Mycotypha africana. Classification (NCBI taxonomy): domain Eukaryota; kingdom Fungi; phylum Mucoromycota; class Mucoromycetes; order Mucorales; family Mycotyphaceae; genus Mycotypha; species Mycotypha africana. The sequence goes on from NW_026515730.1 coordinate 1,499,864, forward strand.
CTTCGTTTAGCTTTAGGGAGGAAGGAAAACGCGTGATGGAGCATGTTGCATGGAGAAAACAAGTTGGTTTTTTGAATCTGTTGGAAGACACTCTAAAACAATTGGCCACACATGCTATACCATTTTTACCTGATCTGCTAAAGGTCGTTCTATACATCATTAATTTCAGCCATAGTCGTGTTAGCAATGGTCAGGATGGTATGGAGATCGATGGCGGAAGTAAGGTGGAGAATTTACAAAGCGCCCGCTCCAAAGAAGTAACAGCTTTAGCTATCAAGCGTGTAGTAGAAATGCTCAAAATCAACGGAGATTTTAATTTCACCGCCTTCATACCCGCTATGTTCTCATCTTTCATTACCAAACGTTTGCCTACTTTGCCTTCTGACAGTGCTCAGGATGTGTCCTCCCTTCTCAATCTATTCCTTGTTTGGTCAAGAAAGAGTAACTATGCTGTTTACTTGGTTGATTATGATAATCAAGTTATACCTCAAATTGTGGCTACTTTAACCATGAAGAGCCTGGCCGAACCTGTTCTTAATATCGTATTAGAAATTGTTGAGTCAATTTTGGATATTTGTGATAACGCAATGGAGATCGATGATGGTGTCTCACTGAAAAACAAGCTTATCGTTCCTCATGTTGATTTGCTATTGAATAATCTCAAATATCGTATCACTCAAGCCAAGGATGAAAGTAAGTTTGGAACTGGTCGATATACTGTACGTGAAATTGCGATTATTGCACGCATTGCACCTTATACAGAGAATGGCGAACAAGCAGCAGCTATTGTTGCAGCTCTACTTCCAAATTTGAGAAAGCCATCCCGTACTGTTCCGGAAAAGTCAAAGCAAGATATTTTTACTATTTGGGCCAAGTTCATACGTATCATTCCTGGTTTTGAACTTGGATCCGCCTTATACAGTCATTATTATGTTGTGGCATCCTCAATGTTTCAAACAGCGTACTCTCGTGAAAGCCGCACTGGTTTGTTGGATGTTTTCCATGCGTTCGCAGATATCGATCCCGAGCTTGTTAAAGTGGATGAGCTTCTGTCCAAGTTGAATACCTATTCTAAAAAGCGGGTGGATCAACGGGACTATGATAGCATGTTGGATGCTCTTACTGCTATTGCCGATTCACACCTGCGAGAGTTTAACGCTCATCAATGGTTCCCTATCTTACATCAATTGGCTTATTGTATGCATGAACCAGAGGAAATGGCTATTCGTGGTTCTGCAACTCACTGTATGACCCAGTTTCTTAAAGTTACTGCTGAGCAAGCTGACGAGGAAGAAAAGCGCAAGCTGTTGGGTTATGTACACCACGTTATATACCCATCTATCAAGTCCGGTCTTCGCTCACGTATCGAATTGGTTCGTTTAGAGTTCGTTACTCTTTTAAATGCTTGTATCAAGACTTTCCCCGAGCTATCCATGTTCGAGGATATGGTTCCCCTACTTGGAGATGGTGACGAAGAGGTCAACTTCTTCAATAATATCTATCATATGCAAATTCATCGTCGTGCCCGTGCCCTGACGCGTCTAGCTGAATATGCTGAAATGTCTACTTTGAAGCCATCGACCATCAACAATATCTTCCTTCCTATTATTACAGCTTTCTTCAAGGAGAGTGATCGCACAGTAGATCACAATTTGCTTCATCAATGTACTTTGACCATTTCTTCATTGGCGAAGGCGCTTCCCTGGAATCATTATTACCGTTTGCTTCAGAATTATCTTGGACTCGTCAAGGAGAATGATGAAAAAGAAAGATTGTTCGTTCGTGTGGTGATTGGTATTCTTGATGCTTTCCATTTCGATCTTCATCATATTGAACTATCTGATGAAACTGTGAAAAAGATCATGGGTCGTCAGAAAGTGAGAATTGACTATTTAACCGACGAAGAAATCAAGAAACGAGCTGCGAAGGAGGAAGGAAAATTGCAAGAAGAAAGTGTAGAAAAAGAAATTGAAGAAGTTGAGCCTGATGTTATCGATGAAGTGAAAGATAAAGCAGAAAAGGTTCATGATACGCTCATTGAAAAGGTCTTACCGGAACTCAATAATTTATTGAATAATAATAAGAGCAGAGGCTCTGTCATTGTTCGCATTCCCCTTGCTTTGGGTATTGCCAAGTTACTTTGTCATCTTCCCGAAAAATCCAAGCGTGTCAACTTACCAGGTTTATTGACCTCTGTCTGTCATATTATTCGCAGTAGAGCACAAGATGTGAGAGATACTACCCGTGATACGCTGATCAAGATCAGTGCCTTTTTGGGACCTTCCTATTTTGAGTTTATACTCAAGGAGCTTCGAGCTGCATTGCAGAAGGGCTACGAATTACATGTGTTAGGCTACACTGTCAATTCTCTTTTGCTTGATATGTTCCCTCGACTTCAAACGGGTGATCTCGATTATTGTCTAGAACAGTTAGTAGACATTCTTTGCAATGATATCTTTGGCGCTGCAGGAAAAGAAAAAGATGCTGATGAAATGACTGGTAAGACGAAAGAAGCCAAGAGTCGCCGTAGTCCTGCCTCTTTTGAAATGGTTGCAAAAGTGATTCATTTTAAAAATGTGGGCTTACTTCTGATACCTTTGAAGGAAATCATGTCCAACACTGAAAGCAGCCGTACTTTGCGCAAAGTTGAAGATTTGCTTCGTCGTATATCTATTGGTCTGGTAAACAATCCTGAATTCGAGTCGTTAGAGTTGCTGGATTTTGCATACAATTTGATTACTGAGAATAATGAAGAATTCAAGGTTCAGCCCAAGCAAAAGCAAAAGAAGACTCAGAAAGAATTGAATTTCGAGGTTCAAATAAAGCGTCCTACTTCAGAACCCGTGGATTACTACCGTGTCAATGCTTATCGTTTCGTATATTTTGGCCTCAGTCTGCTCACTTCGGCTGTCAAGAAAACCAAATTTGATTTAGATAACGAAGAATGTGTTCTGCGCCTCAGAAAGCTTGTCAATGCTGTTGGTAATATTTTGTATTCGTCTCAATCTGCCAATGTGATATTGGCTGCTCGTGTCATGTGCCACTTCATTCCAATGAAGTTATCAAATATAGAATCTGCTGTTGCCGTATCCATTGATAGAGCATTTGAAATCATTAAATCCGCCGGATCATCTCAAGCAACGACTGTTCAAGCCTGTTTGAAACTCTTAACTGTCTGTATCCGTGATAATTCCAAATCCAAGCTAACAGAAGCTCAACTGACGTACATTCTCAACTTTATTCAACCTGACATGGAAGAGGTGGAAAGACAAGGCACTATTTTTGCATTAGTTCGTGCAATTATTACGCGCAAATTTATGGCACCCGAAATGTATCAATTAATGGATACTGTTTCCAACATCATGGTGACAAATCACAGTAAAGAAATTCGTGAACAAGCTCGTTCCGTTTACTTTATGTTCTTGATGGATTATCCTCAGGGTAAGGGCAGACTTAAACAACAAATGACTTTTGTTGTTAAGAATTTGGAGTTCGCGTACGAAACTGGACGTGAATCCATCATGGAACTGCTCCATCACATTATATCGAAATTTGGTGCCGAAGTGCTCGCCGACTATGTTGACTCTATCTTCTTCGCTTTGGTGATGCGTTTGATAAATGATGACTCATCCAAGTGTCGAGAAATGGCGGCTGCGTTGATCAAAGAATTACTTTTACGTATCCCAGATCGCTTACCGACTATTTACAAATTGCTCGATAAATGGCTGGATCAAAATACCAAGCCAAGCCTGCAAAGAGCTGCTTGTCAAGTGTATGGCTTGGTCCTTGATACTTTTGGTGCACAAGTACGATTCCAAGCAGAGCATCTCGTTCAGCGCCTTGCTGCTATTCTAAGCCGCAGCAAAGAACGCTTGGATGAAACAGCTGAATTGCATCAAGATCAAGAAGCCGATACAATGGATGTTGACATTCAATGGGAAGTTACCTATTATGCCATCAATACCTTTGCGAAATTGGTCAAGAGTTTACCCAAGGTTGTGTACGAAAATGAAACAGAACCGATTTGGCGATGTATGGAGCATATGCTGCTCTATCCTCATTCATGGATTCGTTCTTCGTCTACACGTTTATATGGCCTTTACTTTTCTGGAATTGACGCTATAAGCCGTGTCAACAAGGATACCAACATCAAGTCGAGTTACTTGGACAAAGAAACTTTACGTGCATTAGCCACTGACTTTTTAGAACAATTGAAAAGTGATCATGTTACACAAGAGCAAGCGGATCAGATTGTCAAGAATTTGTTCTTCATTGGTAAATGCTTTTACTACATGCCTGACGAAGAGGATGCTGAAGGCGCCCCTGCCGAAGACATCAAAATTGATGATGCTGGAGATGAGGTGATCGAAGATGAAAAAGATGATAGAGAAGCGCAAGTTGCAAAGGCAAAGATTGAAGGAGCAGCGCATAAAAAGTCTCTCAATTGGTTATTCAGAAAGGCTTCTTTCAACGCACGAGGTGCTGCTATTAGGAAGATCAAGAGTGGTATAATTCTTGTAAGTTTTTATCATATGATCAATGATACATGCAAATAATTAACACATCTTTTGAATTTTTTTTTTCCATTATTAGCGTTCTGCAATTTTCAAGTGGTTTGCTGCCATGTGCAATCTTATGACGTCCGACGAAGTACCACCCTATCTAATGCCTGTCATTGCGCCCATTTATCGTACTGTCAATGATGAGCAAAACAAAGCAGCAGGCTTTGGTAAGTTTGAAGTCATTATACAATCTAAAATGCTCGACAACTTACGTTCTTTTGTACATCTGTAGATGCGCTCCAACAACTTGGAAATGAGATTCTCAATCTGCTTCAGAATAAGGCTGGTCCCACAGTGTATTTCGCTGTTTACCAACGTGTTCGTCAACAGGTCCTGAAGAGCAGAGAAGAGCGTAAATCTAAAGAAGCCATTCTAGCAGTGACCAACCCTGCTCTTGCTGCTAAACGAAAGCTTGAGAAGCATCAAAAAGCAAGAAAGAAGAAGAGAATGAATTAAACAAGACAACACTATTAGACTGACTCATTCTATAAATATTATAAATTTACCCCTTATCATCCACTTGTATTTTATTGTTATTGAATAAAAAATTGTACATAGTTTCTTGCCAAATGTATTTACCAGTTACAACAATCGAATATGAGTTCCTTTTGGAACAACAATTAGATTATCTACTTCTTAAATCCGTAAATGGAAGTAAATAAGAATCAAATTCAATAGAGTCTCCATCTTCGTCACTAGAAGCAGAATATTCGTAAGATCAATGCCACTGATGTCCCAATGCTTTAATTGTTATTGCTGGTTCAATTATTTCATCCATATCCTGACGCGCAGTTGCCACCATTATCATATTTCTTATCAAGTGCAGGGAATAAAGGGTGCGCTTACTTTCTTGGACGTGATGGGATCAAATTGAATAGCATCTTTAGCAAAGAAAGAGCGAGCTAAGGATCACATTGATTGAAGCAGCGAATGCTTCTATTATATCAAAAAGGCTTTAAAATAGTAACATGGCTCCTTATCATCAATAGCAGATCACTCTGCTGCATAATATATTCAGATGGCTTAGTTTTATCAAATTCAATAGACTCTGTTAAACCAAGTCTATGCTTTCTATTTATCAAAACGCTTTCCACACGTAACTATTTTTTGGACGCCATAGCACTTTTATATTAAGCTTTTTTTTTTCTTTTTTTTTTGCTTTTCTTTTATTGTTTTCAGTTGAGATGCAAGAATGCGATAGAAGTGGGTATCATGAAAAACAAGGGAAAAAGAGATGAAAATGAAGAAAAGAGTGAGGTATAGGAATTACAAAGGTAAAAGTACAAATGCATTGGAAAGAAAAGAGAGATGTTACAATTTTTATCATACTGCTGGATTATTCGATTTTTTAAAGTTGAAGGTCAATCTTCCTAAAGTGGAGGTCCTTTTGCTGCTATTACGGCTAGATCGAAGTTTGGCTGCTACTGAACTTGAGCGAGCTTGTGGATGCGGATTGCTATTGTTCGAAATAACAGTCGTCAGACGGGTTTCTACTGCAGTGGTTTGCGCGTTGGATAATGAAGCACGGCTACAGGAAGCAGTGGTTGAATGCCGCTGGAGTCGCCTGTTCAACAAGGAATGCCTCTCTCTAGCGACTGTTTTTGATGGGGTAGGTAATGTAGGTCGATCAGGAAGTGGCACAAGATCACTGGTCGTTTCAGGTTGGACACTAAACATGCTGAGGATACGGTCATCACAAGTTGACCAATGCGCTGAACACAAAGTATATTCCAACGGAATGAAAACGTCTGCTTTTTCCATCAACCGACTGCGTAGAACGTATGATTCAAAATAGGGGCCTCGACAAGAGGTACAACGTTTTACGGATTGAATGTAATGGATAAGGTGTTGTGGTAATGATATGGGTCGATGTCGATGCCGATGCTGCTGCTGCTGTTGCTGCTGCTGCTGCTGCTTTAAAGTGGATAGGTCAAGGACCTTGTTCCGAACTATAGTACGTGCGCAAAATTCCAATAGGCTGGGAGGATCATGCTTGGTTGAATAGGTCATTTCCTTGTTCAAAGGGCAGTCGTCAAGACGCATTCGACGTAGAAAGGGTAATTTTGCAATTTCCGCAGGTAAAATTTGAAGAGGATTGCGTGTCAAATCCAAATTGATGAGGTTGATTAATCCTTCTACATTGGTGGGTAAGCGAGTAATTTGGTTGAAAGCGAGTGAGAGTGTTTTTAGTTTATCGAGATACCCTATACACGGCGTAATGCAGTCCAATTTGTTATAAGACAGATCAAGCTCTAATAAATTTGATAAATATCCAATGGTGCCTGGTATAGATTTTAACTGATTCCTTGACAAGCATAATACTTCTAAACTCTGTATACATCCGACAGATTCAGGTAATTCGGTTAAACGATTATTGGACCTAGAAAATGGACAGACCATCATGTTAGTTCACTGGTCATCCCGTTCGTTTGCCACACCTTTTGTTTTTGTTCTATTGTCGGTCTACCCGTCCTCGTGCTGATGAAATTTGCCCCTAGATGCCTCCCTCTCTTTTTTAATTTTTTTAATCTCCTTGACAAGTGACGAAGGGCCGCTCCTCCTCCTTTTCATTATGCTCTCTCTCTCTCTCTCTTTCTTTCCCATGTTCATTCTCTATAACTTACAGATCTAGCTTACGGATGGTCGTAAGCATTCCCATATTGGGATTGAGCTGGCAAATAGATCTGTTGGACAGGCGTACTTCGCGAATGGTTTTGTCAGATGAGGCAGATATCACATCTGCAAATGAAAACTTGACTCCGCTCCCATTCATGTTCATATCCATTTTATCCTTTTCCGCTGGCTCCTCATTTTTTACGGCCATGCTTGCCGCTGATACCAACGGGAGCGCTTTATTAGCACTCAAAGTATGAGTGGTGGCTGTAACACGATGGAAGTGTAGGGATGAATAGTAGGTAGAATCGATGTAGGCTAAGTCGTTTGCCAGCTCCAACTTTTCCTCGTGTTGGGCTGAGGACAAATATCCAGAATCCGGACGCTTTTCCGAAGATGATGTTTTACTGCTATTAATTGATGTAACAGTATCCATAGAGTTTAATGTTACTGAGGATGAATCCTTCAATAGTAGAGAACCCTCCTTCTGATTTTCTGTTGTTGAGGAGGGTGGCGCGATGGTGGTTATGGTTGTAGTGAGAGCATAGAGTTCAGGATGGGTAAGCACATTATCAAAAGTTGAAGTCTCTATCATGACATCCTCCTGTTTTTCTTCGATGGACCGTACAATGTTATATTGATACTTTTCCAGGTCTTTTGAATAAGCAAAGGTAAATGACCCTTTTAATGTACTATCGGTTTGTCCCATCGAAAGGCAAATGTTCCCTAGAAATACACTCTTTGAATAAAAACAGAATAAGAAAAAAAAAAAAAAATGAAGAGTGGTAAGAAGATGTCGGTAAAAAAGGGGAAGAAGGTTTTGTTAAGATTAAATTTTTTTTTCTTTTTTTTTTTTTTTCTTTGGGCTTTCAGGGGAATCCTTTATTTAGGCAAATGACCATATTTGGTGTTCTTCCAACAAACAGTAAGCAGTAGTTTTTTCTTTTTGTTTTTTTTTTTTTTCATTAAGAGCACATCAATCTTCTTCAAGATAAAAGAAGAAGCTTATATTGCCACCCGCTTTTTTTCCATTTCAGTCAAAGGTCATTTGCATTGAGAGAAAGTAAATAAACCAACGTAACGTTAGTCATGTTGTCCCCAAACAATAACAAAACTCATGCAGTTTTATTGCAGTCTTTGAACTCCCTGTTGAAGCACATATGAGAATGACATAATCTTTCATTTTATGAACTTGGCTTTTGCACTTGAAAGCAGCTGGTACTACTATTTCAGCATTTTACGGAGGGTGTGACTGGGCAAAACATTTTGCCCGAGAATGATCCCTACTTAACCCATTCGTGTTTGAGTGCGTCTTTGCCCAGCTACCTTTCACCAAAGACACAAAGAGAATAACACAGTAAGTCATCGCGTTTTAATTAGTAGAGCTTATGAAAAAAAGTAAAAAAAGCAACTAGGCATAGACTATGATGAGTCAGTAAAAGGTTTGATTAGCCACATCCTCCTCCTTTGTCAATCCACTTTTCTGTTTTCGCACATCAGCTCAACTTGTCACTTTTTTGCAGAATTGCAAAACATCCGATATATTGTTCGAAATCTTGCTCTTTATTCTGAGCTGTGAATATAAGTAGCGTAAGGCCGGACATAGATTAACATGCTCTTAAAGGAGGTGATGGAGGAAACAGATCACACGTTATCGAGTTTCTCCTTTCTTTTTTTTGGGTTGGTCATTGTTAGACCGTTCCTATGAAAGCTCTTTATACGGTGGCGGTAAAGGATGACCTGACATATTTTATTCCTTTCCTTTCTCTCTCTTTCTTAAGGGAGGGCGAGGTTTTGGAAGAATCTTTCGACCTGAACTTGGGCAAAACATAGCTTCGTTTTCTCGAGTGGATAAAGAACGAAAGAGAGACTCAAATTTATGGGGGAACGGGGAAAATGTGGGTTCAAATAGACAAAGCAACATCTATTGAACAACCTTCCGTCGACCCTACATTTCATGGAGTAGAGTTTTTGATTGTGTGTTAACAAGGGTGGGACTAGTAAAGGCATTGGATGGAGGTTTGGATTAAAAATGAAACCGATTTGTTTTGCTTCTGATCCTATGCTTTTTTCCTTATACTCATCATGAGTGTTATGATGGTCAAAGAAACAAAACGCTAATCAATGATATAGTGGAAAACTACCGTAGAACAAAGAAAGATGTGAACGCTGATCAAGAAGAAAAGCCTCCAGCTGATAACGAAGTCAGAATAAAACATAGTAAAATACCAGTCTATGTAGATGTTTGCCTCAAGTTATTACAGGTAAGCGTAACAAAGCCAGTGCAGGATGTTTGAAAATAGGGATGCGCCATCTTCTCATCCTGCTTTTGTGAATGATAGGAGGAAAAGAAGAAACATATTGTTGTCGTAGGAAAGGGACAATTTGTGAATAAAGCAGTGACAGTCATTGAATTGGTAAAACGAAAGATGCAAGGCACGTTACATCAGTATACTCAGATTGGAAGTGTATCAGTGACAGAGCAATGGGATCCTACCGAAGATGTTGAATTGGACAGGTAAATTCTTTCAATGCCATCATGATAACTAGAGCATACATGTACCAACATGGATCAAAACTGTTTTCTTTTTTTGCACCTAGTGTACAAGTGCGAAAGAAATTACCAGTCATTATTATTTATTTATCTTTGGACGAGATTCCTGGCCTAGAGACGACCTCTGGGCATCAACTACCTACAGGACCTGATGTTTATGATTAGATTTTGAATTGCATCCCAAAACTTAGCACTACCCTTCATCTAAAACAAACAATTGTATTTTAGTTCCTTCCATCCTTAATTCATGTATATAGAACTCACCATTATCATTTATTTAACTCATCACTCTATTGAAACAAAATATAAATTTAAAACTGGTGCGGAGTACACCAGCTCCTTTTCTTTCTGCAGCAATGACTGACTCTTCTTGAGCGTTACTACGGTTGTCATTGTGTGAAGGACATTGTGTTGGTGTTGCTTTGTTAATGAGTTGTTCGTTCCTCAGTTGAATGTGCGTGACTTGGTCACTTTTCCTACCCGCGCGGGAAACCGTATGGTATCTGCTCAAGTTACAAATCAATGCAGCTTGGTTTCAGTAGTTGTCAAGCCCCGCGTTTCGTTGGTTTTTTTTTTTTTTGTATTCTCGCCTCAACATGGAGAACAACCCGTCCAGTAATTCAGCTTCGCCACGCGATCGGTCCATCCCGAAAAGTAGAGAAGAGCAGGACTCCTCCGCACAAAGGACAGACACTATCGATCGCACATTGTCAAGTGCATCGTCCACTTCAAAGCAGGCTGAACCCGAGGTAAAAAGACGTGGACGAGGTCGCTTTAAAGCGCCTCCTTCCTCCTCTTCCATTCAAAGCAGCACACAGTCAGAAAGGCCTTTGTCTCCACCCAAACAACCGGCGTTGCAAAGTAAAACAACGGCTGAAAGCCGTGAACAACAACAACAACAACAACAACAAGATACTGCTAGAGAGACTCAGACTCAACCCAATCGTACACATGCTTCAACGACAATGACAGCAGAACCAGAAGTAAAACGACGTGGTCGAGGTCGGTTCAAAGCACCTTCTACCCTGCCCTCTCAGAGCGAAACGAGCAAGGATTCAATGCAACACAGTCAACATGACAACTCTCCCCATACAGATCAAAAGTCTTTAAAAGAAACTGTAAGAATTTCGCTTTTCCCCAAGAAAAAAAAGGTGACACTTCAAAGGCTGACTGATTCGGGTTACTTTATATTAGGATGCTATTGATGTGCTCGCTAGCCAAGTGAATAAGCTTGTCTTGAACGAAGAACCTGCAGTGAATCAACGCCGTCCAAGTCAGCCTACCTTTCAAAATAGAAAAAATAGCAAGACCATTTCATCCCAAGATAGGAATGATTTTTCAGAGCCACAAACGATCAAAACAGAAACAGTCGCCACTGTACATGGTAACTTGATAGCAGCGCCCCCTCTTTATGTGCATCATTCTAACTCGAACGAATTTATACATATTTATGTAGGCGTGGCGGAAGACTTGACGACTATTCTTGAGTGTTATGATTTCCCTAGCTCCTACAAAACATCCCATTTAAGAGAGATGTTTCAAGAGTATGCTCATGTGAGAGGTGGATACAGTATCAAATGGGTGGATAATACACACGCGCTGATCATCTTTCAGCATCCGCAGACAGGTAGGATAGATTGGGGGGGGGGTCTTAGAGAGGTGCTTTGTTCAGTAAAGTTATTTATTTATTTGTTTATTTTTATGCAGCCAAAAAGGCTTATGTAGATCACATACATAATCCTGTAGCAAAAGTTCGTCCTTATAAAGGACAGGTGGAGAATAAAAGTAAGCAATTGAACAAGGAGATAGCTTTTCGACGATGATCTAAACATTTTGGTATGCTGCTCTTGATGATAGATCCCGCATCCATACCTCGTCAACGAAATATGGCAGCCAAGAGATTGATTTTTGGAGCGTTAGGTACAAAAGTGCCTACAGCTGCATTAGAACAACGTCAAGCCAATAGAGAACTTTTGAATGCAGCGAAACGTGAGTTGTCTAGTTGTGCAAAATGAATGTGTATGGTCTACCATGACTAAAAGATATTTAAACTATCTATGTAGGGCAAGAAGAAGCGCAGAGAGATGTAAAGGAATAGTAAGGTTCTCCGAGGACAGCCAAGAAAAGGGCCGGTCCCGTGATTTAGAAACTTTTTCAATATTATTATTATTATTGTATAGATGATTGAGCTCAGAATAAGAGAATCGTCTCTTTGAATCATAAATTAAAACCATGATGTAGATAGTAAATAAAAATGGCTACTTTTCGATCTATTGAGTAGCTTCCTAATAAACAATAGAAGATCTCTCAGTGGTGAATCTTATGGAAGCCCGCCCACTGTTGGCAGGAGCTTTGTTAAATGAAATGAATTACCTTCAGGTAAGCAATGACATCCGCTCGTTGCTGTGGGTTTTTGAATCCAGCAAATGCCATCTTGGTACCGGGGATAAATTTTTTGGGATTTTCTATGAACTGTCAAGTAATATGTGTGTCAGTGATGGTTGTACAAAAAAAAATCGTAGATCAGCTTATAGGACGGAAAAGCAAGCACCTACATTGTCTAATGTTTGCTCGTTCCATGTCACGTGTCTATCCTTCATTGCATTGGTAAAAGGATAATTAATCGCTTGTCCAGACTGTTTTCCTAACACACCATGGAGGTTGGGTCCAATTCTATGCGGCGCAAACTACGAGTAGAGCAATACAAAGCACAAGGGCACATGCATAATATATTTTGTGTCAATTTCTGGCAAATTTTTCGCCCATTCTTTTTTTTCTGTTTTTTATTTGAGACAACTTTACTTGAGCCACAGTATGACAATTGGCGCAACGTGTTCTGAACAGCCTAGCACCAGAAGTGGCGTTTCCTTTGGGCTTGTCAGACATCCTATCCTTTTCTATTAATGTAGCGAGTTGAGAGACGAGGGGATGGAGTGAAAAGAAAAAAGAAAAAAAGAAAAAAGGGACCACGTAGATAACTAACGGATGGGATAAAATCTGTGTTTTTTTGCAAAACGAATAGAATAGAAGAAACGACGGGACCTGAATTGAAATAAGAAAAGACAAAGGGGAGATAAACAGCAAAGAGTTTGATAGGTGTGAGTCGAGTTATTCTAGCTGCCTACACCACATGGTGAGGGCTGAGAGGGGACAGTGGGTCGTTGGTATATATCACTCTCAGCGTACTCTTTACCCGAAAAAGCTCATACACGCACCATGAGAATGCCATTGGGAAAATTTTGCATTAAATTTGTGTAATGGCAACGTCAATTTGAGGCAACCGAATAAAAAGACATTACTTTTTATGCGATTTTTTGATTGATTGCCCTTTTTTTCTTCTATTCAAAACAAAAATTGCTCCAAAGATGGTCTACATACTTGAGGTAGGAAGGAAAGAAAAGTGATGCCACCATTTTTCTTTTACTCATGTTACGCGAATTGCTCTCAATTTTGTTAGTACGCTAAAGTGAGTTCTCTCCAACCTTTTCAGTAAAAAACACACCTTGCTGAAAATCATTGCTTATTGTCATGCCCATTTGAAATAGAGTGATAGAAGTAATTGTAATGGTGCCAAAGATTTATGCCCTTCAAGGGATCGCACGATTGGCGTAAATAGATGCTTGAAAAACACGCTATTGTTGTGATATGTCCGACTCAATCTTTTTTTTTTTTTTTTTTTTTTTTTTTTTTTTTTTTTTTTTTTTTTGATCACAACATGATAGAAAGGTGATATAAGACTTGGAGTGGAAGTAGCACAATTTCACGGTGTTATTTATCGTCATTGGTAAGAATGGACTATATCCGAATCTTTAACAGAGAAGAGGCTGAAACACTGATCAGACTATTTGCCTTTAGGACATGTGCAACGCCTACGGTGATTGAAAACATGAAGAAATCTGCAGGTTCTGTTGAAAATATTGTTGGTTTTGATAAGCTTCGTGAAGAAGACCAAGAGCGTGTTCGTCGGGCGTGGGATTTAGGCGAAATACCTGAAAACGAACGTCCTGAGCCGTATGTTCAGAAGGAAGAAGATGAAGAAGAAGAAGCTACAGCAGCTGACAACAACCGAGACAACGAGGATCATGATGATGAGTAAGGGTTCAACAATACTATCCAATGCTTTATGACTCCACATTGCTTACTTTATGATGATGAATAGCAACCAACAGAAAAATGGCAAAGAAAGCAAGCCAGTGAAAGAAGAACATGGCAAAGAAAATCACGGAAGGTAAGCTTCAAGTGTTTTTATAGATACAACTTTAGTAATATGTCCAATATGAACATAGCCAAAATAGTGACAAGAAGCATACCACCAACCATAGCAAAAAACACGCCAATAACAACAGTAGGAAAGAGACAGCGTAGGTTATCGCACGACAAAGGATGGAAATGTTACGTAACGTATCTATTCTCGTTTTTGTACTCGAACTCACATGGAAGAGGCTTTTTTCTTCCAAAATAGACGAAATGAGCATGATCAAAGTGATCAGCCTAAAGAAAAAAAGGCGGGAGAAGAACAACAGAGGTATACACTGGAGAGTGTAGTTTTACAAAGGATGACTTTTAATTCATGCCATGACTGATGCACTTTTAATAGCGAGGAAAGCAAGCCAGCTGGAAATGATCAAGCGGACACTCAGTCTGAGGAAGCTGATATCAAGATGGAAGACAAAGACACAGAAGACCTTAAAGAGGATCAAGGTCAGCAAGATGCCACCTCAAAAGAAAATGACAAGAAGGAGAAAGAAGAGTCTGATAGTGAAGAAGGAGTGGAAGGCAAGCGACACTATGGCGATCATCGACAAGCATCCAAGAAGGAGCAACAACAAGAACAACAGCAGTCTGAATTGAAGCAAGAAGATGAAGAAATGATGATGACCGATACAAAGGAGCCAAAAGAAGACGATAGGTCTGAAAAGAAATCGGGAGAAAAGGACGAGCAACCTAAAACCACAGGAAAAACGTAAGTAATTTTGTGTCATGTATCATCTCATGATGTTTCCATGAAGGATACGATGACCTTTTCTGTTTTTTTCTTTTTTCTAGTTCGTCTAAAGGGGGCAGACCTACCAAGCAATCCACCGGAGCAGCCACTCGCAGTAAACAACCATCGGCTTTGGAGAAACGAGGACGAGCATCTCAACGACGTCAACAACGATCCAACGATGATTCTGATGAACATGCTGGTACTTATGAAACGAGAACAAGTGGAAGGGGACGCCCTCCCAAGAGAAGCAGTAGTAAGACGAAGCAATCAGCAGCCATGAAACGAAGAAAAGCGACTTCTCACGAGGATAGTGACGTTTCTGATGAAATGAATACTGTTCCAGCAGATAATGTGTCAGTAGAGTTTTAACCATGCAAATCTAATGAAGGGACATTTTATCACATACTAACTTTTTGCATGGTACTTTCCCACAGGAGAACACGCAGTGGTATGAAAAGAAGAACCGAAGGAGTTGACAGTAGTGCTCTTGCTAAGAGAGCAAAACATTAAGCACGATCTTTACCCACTTCTTCTCGCTCCTATCGATGCTGTCAAGCGATGTTATGTCACATCATTGCTCAATGAACAATCTATTCTTCTTTACTTGGTCTATTTGCTTTGTTGAAACCCTCTTTCACTACCATAAAATCACGGTTTCTTTTTATAAACTATATACAATGCTGATTTTATAAGCTTTTCATGTATTCCCGCTCTTGTGCCCAAGCTGAGATGAAGCGTTTTTAGAAACGTCACTAGGGCCAGCATTGAGATGAGCTCCCTACTCCCGCCTCACCCTCTCTCTTTCACTCCTCCTTTCTCCAAAGAAGGTCTTGTTTTAATGCGAACATGATGTGTAGATGTTACACCTTATACGTGATACTTGGCAGTGATTTATTGACTTTATTATTTATTTTTTTTGCCTTTATTCTTTATTCTTTATTGAATACTGTCATGTTTGGGATGTAAGGCAGCCTGATAAACGCTATTTTTCATTACTCATAGGAACGTACGCACAATTTATTTGTTGGTGAATTTGGCAGCTCTCTTTTCAGCAAAAGCATTCATTCCTTCCCTTTGATCAGCCTACATGGGGTCAAGAAGGAAATAGGGTGAGATGAGAGAGGGGACAAAACATCAAAAAATGTTAGAGTAAACACACTTACAGTGCCAAAGAGGGATTGGAAAAGGATGCGTTCCCAACGTAAACCAGCACTAAGAGGAACTTCGAAAGCTAGATGATAGCAAACCATGAAAAATATGAGTCCTTGAAAGAACGTCTCTTTCTTTTCTAGCTTCACACTTACATTGGTTAATGGCTTCTTTTGCCATTTGAACAGAAGGTTGACTCATGCTAGCAATGGTGCTGGCTGTCTTGACGGCTTCTTCCACCAGGTCATCCGCTGGTACAACCTTACTGACAAGACCTACATAGAACATGTGTGTTTAGGATAAAAAAAGAACCCTCGTAGGCACGTGAAAAGCATATGGGCTTACCGAGTTGGAGAGCTTCTGTGGCGTTCAAGTTGACGTTACCGGTCAATACCATTTCCATAGCCTTTGATTTACCAACAGCCTTTACCAAACGTTGAGTACCACCAGCACCAGGAATAACTCCCAACTTGATTTCAGGTTGACCAAAAACAGCTTTATCACCTGCGTAAATGATCTACAAAACAGTAAAAAGTTATTTAGGAAAACCACTCCCCCACACCCCCCCCCAGACAGACATGGGTTTATTCTTCAACAAACTTACATCGCACATCATGGCTAGTTCACAACCACCACCGAGCTAAAATGAGAAGGGAACAGTGAGAAAGCTGTTATACTATCCCTCCCCCCTCCCAAAAAAAAAAAAAATCTTCAAAACTTACAGCATAACCATTGACAGCAGCAATGATGGGTTTCTTGATTTGTGTCATTTCAGCCCAGTGACCCAAAAAGTTGGTCTTGTAAGTGTCAACAAATGTGTTATCCTTCATTTCCTTGATATCAGCACCAGCTATGAAAACAAAGACATACTTTCATTGTCAGCAAGGGATGTTACTTGTATAAAATACGATGGTACAAATTGCCCTCCCACCTGCAAATGCTTTTTTGGAACCGGTGATAACGACGGCACCAATATCACTTTGGTTATCGTAGGCACGCAAAGCTTCGTTGACTTCGGTAAAAAGATCACTACATAAAGCATTCAAAGCCTTTGGACGGTTCAAAGTAATCAAACCCACTTTGCCTCGGGTTTCAGTCAAAATGTGAGTATACGTCTTTTGCTCATCCACAGCAGCAGCTTCTATTTATTTGAAAAGTAGAGTAGGGGAATACATCCATAGACACGTGTTAGTTTTGTGGTTGAGATAACGCGTTTCAATCCTCCTTTTTTTTAAAAAATTAGCGTACGTCTACAAATAACTGAAGTAGAGAGGGCTCTCACCGCCAAGGTCTTTTGGTTAGATAAAGGACGAATGAAAGCAGGACTGAGGATGTTTCTAAGCATTTGTATTAGAGAGAAGATGTGGGGAAATGGAAGGAGAAAAAAAAAGAGAAATGGAAAAGGGCACTCGCTTAGCTGGGCATATAAAAATGCAAATCTGGGGAAAAAAAGGAGACCGAAAATTACCAGTGCTAAAAAAATAAGGTTGTTATTTGATTTTTTGCCCATATGAAATAATGGCCTTTATAAGAAGCAGTAACACTTTATCCATTCTTCATAACGTACAATGATATTCAAACAAGATGATGTAGGTATTTTGATACATGTCTATTGAGGACAACAACACTCTTCCTTTCTCTAACAAAAGGAGACATTGGTTATTGATACTAATATCTAGTAATTCCCATGGTATAAAGTTTCCCACGCCTGTCACTGTGCTTGGGGTCTTGGTGAACAGTAACGTAATTTAGTTGAAAAAGTGCATGTAGGCTGTGTTTTTTGAGAAAAAAAAGAGAAAAATGATGAGCGTTCGATTCGTTTTCGATCTGATTGGCGCACCTATATACACACCCACACATACATACACATACACACACACATATATATATCCTTTGTTTTCTTGCTATTTACCCAAGACTAGTGTACCAGCACCAGTAATAGAGCCAATCATATATTGAAGAATCTGTAACTTGATACCTTCCATTTGCCCCTTTAATGCTTGCACTTCGTTTTCTATTTTTTCATCAATTTGCTGTAAACGGTTGTACTGTTCAGTGTTTTCATCACGAACTCTTCCCTTATCCAGATTCAGGTCAAGTCGCACCCCTGCTTGACTCCGTACAATTTCCTCTCGTAACGTCTTTTTCAGCTTCTCAATATCATCCTTCAGTCGCTCGTTGGCTGTTTTCACTTCTTCGACGTCACGTCGTTCGAGCGTCTGAATCTCTTGTTTGAGCTTACTGAAATCTTCTTTATATTGTGCAATCGTCATTTCTTGATCGTGTTTGCTGACAAGATCATTCGTCACATTGCGTTTGCTTTCTTCCACGACATCATCAAGGGCCAGAACCACTGTTTTGGCTTGAGCATGTGAAAACCCTTCTTTTTGTAATAACGCAACGAATCGATCAGCATCGAAATACGGTATAGGCATCTTTTTACTGGTGTACTGCGCAGATAAGGGTAAGGATGTGTTTATTTTCGTTCTTAAATAACGTAATGAAGACAGCTGAACAGGTTTTAATTTATTCATATAGACAAAGGGGGAGAAAGGGGGAAAAAATGGAACAAAATGTAAAAAAAAAAAATAAGAATGTTAAAAAATAAGAGGTTTCTATTCGCATGAAGCTCCAAGTCACACGCCACCATGATTTACTACTGTGGATGGTTATAATACACGTTGTGATTATTTGGAAGACTATTGTCGTTATAATAGGTGGCAGGTGGATGAGGCATATGCTGTGGTAATGGCATCGGTGAAAAGTTGCTGGGCGGTTGGGGAGGAGGTGAAGCGGTACTATATTGACCCATGGGCACCGTACCGTCAAACAAAGGCTCATGCTGCTGCTGCTGATGATGATAATAATGCTGCTGCTGCTGTTGGTATTCATCGTGAAATGGGTCCTCTTGAAGCACCCTACCACTATCATTGGGATAGCCCTCGAGATCATCTTCCGCTTGTTCTAGTTTTTGCTGCTTGTTTAAACGATGCTCTTTTAATCTCTGTTGAATCAAGCTCTTTTCCTTCCAGAAATCTATCGCCGTCAAGATAAGCGTAGATAACCATAGAATACACGTCACCCAGACAAATCCGCTCGTTACTTTTGCCAAATTGCACTAATCAAGTTTTTCATGTAATGAAAGCTTAGTCTTTGTGGCGGGCGCTTTGATCGTGACGTATCAGAACTTTTATTTTTTTTTTACCTGGGTTGACCATGCGCTGGTATAGGTATCTCCGTATGTTTCTGTTAAATCAGGATCCAGGGCACAATTTCCGGCATTATTAGAATGAACAGTGATAGCAATACCAGCTGTCAGCCACAGAAAAGTATCAAACCCATTAAAGATCATATTGGTTCGACTCTTCATGCAAAACTTGCCAATATTTTTGAATTTGTTGTATTTTTCATACATCCAAGGAAAATAAACCAGGAAAAACGGTGTAGGTAATGTGAAAAGAGCCACGAAAAGGGTATAGTTTGGGCCTGCTTTACCGGCACCGAGGTATCTGGCTTCTGTAGCGATCAATGGAGCAACAATACAAATGGTGAGGATATCTGTGGCGCCAGTGATAAGATGTAAGATTTTTTTTGTCCAATCTAATTTGTTTGAAGTCTTTTCTGATAGATCCATAGGTAAATCCAGTGTATAAGAATTAGACATTTTTGCTAAAGATGTGTCTATCTATTGATGAAAAGAGCAAAACAGAAAAAGAAAGAAAAGAAGAAAAAAAAACAAAAAGAAAGTATGATGGGCTTTGTGCTCTAAAAAAGCCGTTATCGTTTCCAAAATGTGTGTAAGTGTCTGTTTTGTGTGTCATGTTCTCCACTATTTTCTAATTTTTTTTTGTCGCTGCCAAGTTGAGCTGCTGCTGAGTTACACTTGGAAAACAAAAAAATCAAAAAAATCAGTTGTTACAGATAGTACCTCAGCCTCTTTTTTCATTTTTTGCTGTTTTACTTGATTTGGTAATGCTTTCAATTTAAGGCGGGGAAGGACTATCCTTCCCACTTTAAACTCTGATTTGCCAACGTAGATATTAGCCAACAGTCAACCTATTCATTTGTCCAACAATTTTCTTGGCTTCCCCTCATACATTATTCATTTTATTTATGATAAAACTGTACTGTTTATATCTCTTGCTACTGATATCAATAGTATCTTTGTCTCCTGTGAAAGCAACATCAGCATCCTATCAACCTGGCGATGTGATACCTCTATACTACAACAAGCTATTCTCTTTAAAGAACCCGTTTGCCATCAGTGTCAACTCCTTGGACTTTATCTGTCCCTTGACGCAAACGCGCGAAAGAAGTGTGCTAGTATTTGACCAAGATCTCAACGGCGATCGATGGATACCGAGTGATTACAATGTAAAAAGAAAAAGAAAAAAAAAATGTCAAATCAAACTTGCAGTCGAATGGAGGCTAAGTTTTTGGGTTTTTCTTTTATATAGATTCACTTTTTAAAAGATCAAGAATGTCGATTGCTGTGTGAAAAGTCTTGGCAAGTGGAAGATACTATTAAAATAGAAGAACTTATTGACAACGACTATCAAGTAGAACTGTAAAGGATGAAGAAAAAAGAAACGAACCACTTCAATGGCGATATGAATTAACATTCTTGATATATCTTAGAGAATTGGATGGCTTGCCTGGAGCAACTGTATCCTATACCAATGAGGCCCCTGAACATAATTATAAAATCGGATACCCATTAGGCTTCAAGAAGGTAGGCATTAAATGTGTCTAGCAACAGTTTGTCATTTTCTGACTTTTTTTTTTTTTTTTTTCATTATAATGATTAGAATGATGGGTACTATATCAACAATCACCTTGTATTTCAATTCTTGATCAACACCAAAAATGAGATAATTGGCTTTGAAGTATATCCTGACTCGTAAAGTATCACCTTTTTCCTCGTTTTCGAACGTGAGATGTGTGAAATGCTAACTCTATCTCAGTATCCTTTCCACAGAAGACTGTATTAAAAGGACTGTAGATTACAATCATCAAAAAGTGACAAACAGAAGAACACAAGTATCCTTTACTTATTCAGTCCAATGGAAAAAGGTCATTTTCGATGATGGAAAAATACCCACCCAGCGCTGGCAAGCTTATTTCCGAAGATCCAACCTTACTCGACATACCTTAGCTTATACCAATGGATTCTTCGTTACTCTCATCTTGTCTATTTTGCTTGTCTTTGTTTTTCTAAAAACCAGAAATTCATCCTTCTTAAATAGCAACAGCAGCGATGACAAAGATAAAGACCTAAGGGTATGGCTAACAAACTGTGGAACAGCTTAAAAAAAAAAAAAAGACATGTTTGAATCAATAATGAATGTATGCGATTTTAGGTCTTTGAGGATGGCGTGGATGATTTCATTGGGTGGAAGTTGATCAGTAGAGACGTCTTCCGAAGGCCTGTTTACGGTGGCATCCTAACACCTTTGGTAGGATCTGGCATACAGCTTGCGGTGGTGTTTATTGGCATGCTCTTGTGGTATCATATGGGCTGGTTTCACCCCATGCAACCACGCTCCTTTATTCGTTTTTTTGTCCTTTTTTATTTGATCGGAAGTGTACCTGGAGGTTATTACAGTGCGAGACTCTATAAAGTATTCAGAGGCAAATCATGGGTTTTGAATGGAACCTTGGTAAGGACGATGCAGTGGAAGGGAGTAAAAGTCAATGATAGATAGCTTACCAGTTCCATTTGACCCTAGACTGCTGCCATGGCACCCTGTGTTTTATTCTCCACCCTGATCTTGTTTAGTATGCTGGCCTGGACTCAACATTCTTCCTTGGCTATTTCTTTCGGAGGCTGGCTATCCCTCTTCTCGCTGTGGCTTTTTGTCCTGTTTCCGCTTACGCTAGTAGGTGCTTATTTTGGCGAGAGATCAGACCCTATAGAATACCCTTCGCGAACCACACAACTCCCGCGTCCATTACCTGAACTCAAATGGTATCAATCCGATCTTATAAGGTAAGGAGATTCTCTCCAATGAAGAGATTCCACATCTTATTCTAACACACCGTACTGTTTCATTTCATCCATGGCACCTACAGAACTGTGTTGTGCGGTTTGATCCCTTTTACTGTCATTTTTCTACAGTGGCACGAACTACTTACTTTACGATTCATTACAGGCGGAGACTACAGTCATGTAGACGATACCCATTTCTTTGCCATGTCTCTGTTCTATATCACTACAGTGTCAGAATTGTCTATTCTGTTTACCTTTCTCAAACTCTGTACCGAGAATCATCTTTGGTGGTGGTCCTCTTTCGCCTGTGGTGCATCATCCTCTCTCTATTTATTCAGTTATGGTGTCTTTTTGATCTTTACTCGTTCACCCTTCGCCCTGACTGCCTCATCCATGACATTGTCAGGGTGTTGTCTCTTCCTCCTCAGATTATTTATGGAATGCTTCCTCATTGCCATAGGCTCAGGATCATGTGGATTTATCTCGAGCTATTTGTTTATTAGAAAAATGTATTCTACTAGAAAGGTATGGGTAAAACGAAAGCAAACGAAAAATGAAAACTAGTACACCCCTTTTTCTGATATCATACAATGGCTTCTGTAGGCGGATTAGATAAGAGGAAAAGAGGAGAATCACATTCAAAACACCTTCTGCTTTGCTATAACGACTCTTTCTTTTAGACCATCAAAAATTGTAGAGTCACCCCTAATGACTGTATTTTACAGGACTCATACCGTTCGTTTTTCAATTCAACTTTAATAAACTGTTTGTATGTAAATTAGAGACCATCTTGTCTACTGCTGCCCAACAGCTGAACTTGAACGAGGAGCAGGAGACTTTAGCACCTCTCGAATATCTGTCTGCAGACGAAAGAGAAAGGTTTATATTACAACTTTTTAGAAACAACTCTCCATCATGTTTGAAAAAAAAAAAAAAAACACACTGATAGCCTATTTACCATGAAAGGTTGTTGTGGATGTTGATGTCTTGGATTCGGCAAATCTAATCCTTCCGCCGAATAATCTTTCCAATTTCGCCAGTTCACTGTAATAGGATGAGGTGGTGGAAATACTGGAGACAAGTGAGGAATGATGACATAAATGATACCAACAACAAGTACAAGTGTTCCAACTGTAATATTGATCACTCCTGTATTCAGAACGAGACAACCAAAACTGGTGATAGCAATAAGTACATGTACTACACTTTAAACTACATCTTATCCACTTACAAAGCTATTAGAAGCCCTCTCCCTTTGTACGTAGCCAGGAAACAGAGGTATTTTGTAGATATTGCAAATTCTTTCAGTTCATTGACAATCAACAGTAATGCAAGCACTCTATGAAGGGAGCGTAAAATGTAAGTATCTAAGTAGCATGTTTATCTATCTGCTTTCATTATGCAATCAAGAATTCAACGATCGAACGTACATAGTGTATATACCAACTGTAATATCTCCAAATCTTTTATCCTGTTTGCATTTAAATACGATTGCTATAATAATGAATATATAAAGTACAATGTTTAATCCATTTAGAAATAAGCATAGAATATGCTCCATTTTGGATCGAGATATCATATTTTAATCAGAAAAAAAATGAAACAGCTATATAGAGAAAAGAAAGAGAAAAAAAGTAACGATTAAGTATGCATTGTGGCAATATTATAAGATTATAAAAGAAAGGAATGCGATAAAAAAGAGGAGCCTGCTTGAATCAAAGCCTTCGCTTTATAAAAGGGTATAAATCATTCCATGTTGTTTTCGACTTTCTATATTTGTAAAACTTTTTCAAGTCATCTTTTGCTCATGTCCTTTCAACACATCAGTTGAATCAGTCAATGGCGATCCTTGTTCCCTTTCACCCTGTTCTTGTTTTTTCAAGTCTAGCAACTCTTTTTCGGCTGTTTCGATTTTCTGCTTAATCGTAATTATTTCTTCATCCTTCTCTTCAAGCAATCTTTTCAGAAATGGGGTAGTCGGTTCTTGATCAAGCCCTCCTTCCTCCTCCAGATTTTCCACCTGCTCTAATAGTTCAGTTGTCTCTACTTCCTGCTTCTGGTACCGTTTTTCACTTTCTTTGACCTTTTCTTTCAGTCTCTCTTGGTATTGATCTGCTAGTTTATCTTTGTTGTCTGCTGTTTTCGTATTCAAATCATATTCGACCTCTTCTAGTGCCTTTTTTGTTCTTGCTATTTCATTATCCAAGATTTCAATTTGTAAATCGCTATGGCTCAGCTTTTCTTTCAAAGATCCCAACTTTTCTTTTGTTGATGTTGGCATTGTTTGGAAATTTTGTAGTGAAGTAACGGAATTCAGTTGACAAACACTTTCTTTGGGGCGTGTGCTACGAATTGGACTAAACACACGTTCGCAATGCAGACCGTGGATTTTCTCGCGTAAAATTAGGAACTTAAAAAAAAAAAAAAAAAAAAAAGTCCGTAAGCCAATGGTTTGCCCGAACAGAGTGAAATTCAAATTGAATCACAGTCGCCTTCGTATGAGTCTACATATGAAAGCATATTTGTTCATACGTTATCAATCATATACTATACCCAAGTAAACTGCTTCAACCTATAGTGGAAATTAGATCATAAACAATGATTACGTATCAGTTACAATTCAATAGAATGGCTTAAACAGGATCGCCAGACATGATATTATTGAGTACAGAATGGCCGCGTTCTTATATCAACGGAATATAGCCATAATTGTACCTTAACAGAACTATTCTCAAACCTGCAAAGTAAATCTTTGTCTGGTGTGATTAATTTCGTGAGTGCGTCATTATTGAATACAGAAATTGAGAGTATAATGACATGAAACGGAAAGTTAAGCTCAGGCACAAATACTGTAGCTAATTATATAAACTTCTATATTATATAATTCTTAATCCATACCATTTCTGGTGTGTCAATTTTTATGGAACGTACAAAATGACAGCTCTAACGCGTCTCATAACTGAATCACAACATTCAACATATAAAAACATTTGATATAGAACTTGTAGTTTGTGATCGGATTTTTATCTGTTGTTTTCTGCTTGACAGTAGAAACTAGAAAAAGAAAAAAGTCTATCTTTATTAAATGGATTATACTTTGCGTATATGTTTTATCGTATCAACCTATCACTCCTTACACAAGATACGAATCAGTTCACAGCTTGGTAATTTATTGTGCTTCATTATGATCTACAAGGCATAATAGACACATAGTTACTCAAGGCTATCAATAAAGATCACATGTAGGCATGTCCGATCATGGATAAGAATTTAACTATCTATATTCATAAGATTTAGATTGGTCGTTCGGCCAGCCGGTCAATAAGGGTAAAAGAAACTGACCGACTTCGTTTAAGCGAGTAATTCATTCAACCTTGCTTTCAATCTACAAATATCAAATCTAATACATTAAACCTTCAGTGTTTTTTTATTTGCTCTTCCTCATACCGCCTCCTGTCATTCTCTTCCCTTCAATAAAGAGATATTGTTGCCTATTACTATTTGTAACTGTATTATTTTTCAAACAACAGCAACACAAACTTCCTTGCTTTGTTTTTTGGATTAGTCGATTGATTATTTGTCCAAATAGTTTTCACTTAGAGCTAGTCAAGCAAATTTACAGCAAAAGTCTTTTTTCGTCTTATACTTAAGATGGAGACCTAATAAAGGACTATATTTCTTTATATTTTCGTCATTTATATGGTATGTTGCTATTGATACATTAGCTTTATCCACAATGTAATATGTCTCACTTGGGAAAAACTTACTGACTGAGAAGGTATTAAAAGCATATGCTCCTTAGTAACTCTTTTAATAAGGCAGTTAGAAACATTCCATAGTATCTTATAATATTTAAATTATATCAAATTGCAATCATAACCCGATTTATGTATTTTCTCGTCATACAGCCTACAACTGAAAACTGCACTTATTATTGCATCCGCTTAGATACTACCCTTTCACTAGTCGTTATCTCATCTTAAATGCTGTACAGGTAGGTAGGCAGTTAATAGAACCCAAGCGAATTAGCTGGATGTATAGTTGTAAGGAATAGAATTGCTCCGCGAGGCGAAGCAATTTGGCACTGCTAAAATCGTTGATCAATCACTCCGGCTTCAATTCCATCATTTACGAGTTTGGAGCTACCCTTTTGGTTTCATCTACTTTGTCGTTCGATTTCTCTTTTCTTTTGGTACTTTAAGTATATTTATTCCAGCTCCATTCCTTCCGAAGTTACCGAAAATAAACAGTTCCTCAAAAGACAAGAGCGGTGTATTAGAAGGGTAAATTTGGAAGCGCAATTATAGATAGTGATACAAGAAATCTAGGTGCATGATGGTGGTGATGGTGGTGTAGTCGATGATGAACGTAATTCAACATTTGTTTCTTCTAAAACTCCATATACGTCTCTTGGATCAGGATTGCTTTCTGGTATGAAATTATTTTCTGAGAATGAGAATGAATGCCTTGCTCTACGAATAACTGAATGTTTCAAAAAGGCACCTGTGGCACCCAAGTGTCCCTCATGCCGTAAGAAGAGTGCTTTCATATCCCCACTCGACCAAAAGTTGATAGCGTACGATAGGGTGTTCATAGTAGTAGGATGACCACGGATGAAGCAGCCACCAAAATATATTCGATTCAGATTATGCTGTTTTGCATTTAAATAAGCAATTTGACCTATATTATTACTATCAACAAGACATAGAATCAGCACCAGGCAGACTGAGACTCTTTCCCTTTCGGGTAGTTAGCAAATCCTTGAAAGCAAATTAATACCTGACCATAAAAAGTAAACTCTTTGCTATATCACATGCTCTAAATTTATTCTGTTGTAGAACCCCCTTCTTGAATACTTTTCCAAAACTAGAAGCGATTTTTGATGCTTTTAATCCGAGCTTGGTATAATCTGTTCCATATATATCACCAACAAGCAAATCAACATTCTTGTTATCTCCATCTTTCGATATTTCAAGCATTTCTGAAGGTGCAAGGTTAATACAATTGCGCTTTGCGATAATTTTTTTTTTTTTCTTCTTTCTTGACTTCTTTACCATCAAATGACGTCGCATTGGTTAACAAAGACATCAAACCCCATAGAGTACCCCCTCCGAGCTAGGGCAAGCAAAGATGATTATTAGGTTCGTTTTCAATTATAATGAACGAAAATGAATAAAAAGGAAACTTTACTGATGTACCACTGATACGAGAATATTGGTCAGGTCCTGTAACTTTTAGAATACTAGGCCGCTAAAAAGTTAGAAAAGTTTATCTCGATCCTGTTGTGCTTTGATTGCTTACCTCACTCCAGAGCCTATATTTACCAACATATAAGGAAATACATCTCTTGCTTTTTCTTCAAATTTCATCGGATCCGGATCCTGTTCGTTATAGGTAAACACTTCATATGGAATTTCGCTAACAAAAAAATTGAGTCCTAGAAGCCATAGCAAGTAGTTATGTTAAAAAAGTTAGCCTTTTTGACCGTTCCGTTATTCACTTTGCTACCGTTTCATTCATTCTTTACCCGTGATCAGGCAATCCATTTCGTCCTCTTTTTGAATTATAACACCAGGCAATTTTTCTTGTAACCTGTCGTAAAATAGATAAGCTCCACCGCCAGTTGCTTTCAGAACCAAAGTTGTATCGTTGGACGTCACTAAACGCGCATCATCCATCAGCTTTGCTAAAAATTCGATGCATTCATCAATTCTTTCTGTCTCAATTTTCTTGAAATGCAAACGACCGCCAGAACCAGAAGAGGTCGTAAAGTACACTATTTTAGCCAAGGAGCCACCAATCTAAAGTAGATACCAAATAGTATTTAATCGACTATTATTACGGAATTCAGAGTGAGGAAAGACTTCCGTTTTTCCAAAAGCATTGCACGATGTACGTACATCAATGGCTATGTGAGCCACATGTTCGTTTTGGTTCGGTAAGACAATATCTCTAGTCTCATTAGCTGCTGCATGAGCTTCAGAAACTGAAGCACCATCAACATTCATGATGGAAGCAGAATCACTCATAGTAGCTACTCGTAAAGTTGAAAAGAAAAATATCGAGCCTTGTTTGTACAAAAATACGATGAACCGGAGTATTTTTATTGAACATTTTAAATTGAAAACCCAATAAGCACGAAATGTAAAAACTAATCTAAACAATCCATGGTAAATCTAAACAATGTAGGGCTGAGAAATCCCTTCGGCTTAGGTTCAAAGCAAAGATAAAATCAAGCTGATAATTTTTAGGAGAGGTGAAAACCACTTTCTGGTATTGTTGACCGAGGAATGGCGGACAAAAAGAACCTTCATGATGGTTAAGGCTGACCGACTGTAATAAATGGGATAAACAGCGGTCAACGATAATACCATAATGAAGTAAGGATATGGGAGAAAATCCAGCGACCCCGGGAATAAATTGAAGATAAAGATAAGGCTTTCTGTAACGGAAAATAGAAGATAGAGGCATTGGGAGCATGCCGAAATAAGGGATTGTGTCAGGTTTGGTGAGGAATGTAGAGAGTGTTGAAGACAGTAAGCTTAACGTTCATAAAAAAGGCAGCTGATCACCCTCTAATACATAAGTTATGTTTAGCTGTATTTATGAGTTGCCATACTTAGAATAGATTCTGTCGCTATTGCAAAAAGATTTGACTGACTAAAAGCAGTTTATTGTTTATATGTAGAAGATACTAATAAGTAAATGAGCAATACAGCTATAAAACTGGTTGATATCAGTAAGGCATTGAAGAGATCAATTCCCGTCAAAATGATGATTGGAAGCCTAGAAGATAGCTTTGTACTGATGTAGATTGACTGCATAAGGCATGATTCCGTGAAAGGTTGGGTAGAACCTGTCGTATTTGAAGGTGCTGTAGATGGTTAAAATTTTAGAAATTGGACTTTATTCAGGATAGTGGCGAATTACGTAATATTGCAGACCACATATTAAATAGAAACTACGTAAACTCCAGTACTGTATTTGATACTGGGAATAAAACCTTGTATTTAGTTGACAGCATCATATAAGTTGTGAAGGCCTTGTACATAAGTTGTATGAAATCGTTATACCTTTCTACCGCTTAAAAAAAACAAGGTGAAGTAAGAAATGACCATAGAATCGACCAAATACACGAGGCTTAAAAACCTTCAAATGCATATTTCTTGTCAGAATCCCTGCTTTAAGGGATAAGAATGTCAAAGTCTTCTTACTTTTATTCTTAACGATATCACATTAATGCTTTTTTTACGAGAATGAAGATCTTTAAAGTAGCAGCTTGTAGGTGACCTGCTAGTTGAGATAATAATGATAAGTCTTTACAACAAAATAACCAAACATATGGATATTAAATGCATTTCAACAGTATAATCAGAGAGCCGAAAGCCGGGCTTATTCTTTATGGGTAAAGAGTTCAAAATAGTTACTGTAAGAACTTATTCATTTAAAGTGTTGACGGTGCATCAGTCGGTGTGAGAAGAGATATAACTAGAAAATGCGTCTTAGCTATTGACAAGAATGTCCTGATGTCAACAGCTATTTTTTCTTTTTTCTTTTGTTGTGTATGTGTAAGATATAACAGTAGAAAGAATAGAAAGACAAAGAGAAAGTCTGTGAAAACTCGTGGTAGGTTTATTAAGAGTCAATTAAGACAAAGACAAAGATAAAGACCAGTTTCTTTCTATACTTCAACTTGGGATCATATTTATACTTTTCAGGAACTTGATCTGAGAATGAGATGTGCCTTGCGGATTTCTAGGATTGCTTGGAAATTTCTAGGAAATCAGAACAGTAACATGAGACATGTCAAATTAATCGTATCATTGATATCAGTTGATATGACTATGTGAAAGAATACAATTGGATATTCATAGGCGGATATAGAGATGTTAAGAGAATATGGAAATTGCTGGAATAGACATGATCTTTCTGGATAATGTCTGGGTCTATACCTGATACAAGTGGTGTTGCTGAACCAGAGATCTTTTATCCGACCTTCAGGTCTCTGCTGCGCCATTCATATCATGAATACCTCAGTCTAATATGTCCATTGGATCTATCTTGATATTATCTGGCTTAGGATAAAAATATGTGTGGAACATGCTATAGCCTATTATTATAAAAATATTATCTCATAATGCACAGACAATAAAGAATATATCATTTATCCATATGTAATCTCAACAGTGAATGATTAAGTACCAGAAGAGAGTAATGTCATATTATGGGATAGTCACATAGCAAGTATTGCAGGATTTATTTGTCTCTGTCAATATCTATATACGGACTTATGCCTCAATATACAACAGTCATAAACAAAAATACCGTTCGGACACACCCCATCACACCACATCCCTCTTTTTCTGTCCTAATTTATCTGTTTGACATAGAAAGGCAAATTCGCTAAATGTCGAGGTCTTGAGCGATACAATTCATTTCATCAGCACGATACACCTGGGGCAACACCGTGCCACCATCAGATATTCAATAGACATAACGAGATACAACTTCACAAATTCAACATAGTCCATACCGGCGAGGAATTAAGTACCATCACCTTGTCTTCATAGGAGGCATATGAATCTGCATTACCATAACCATATTATTGAGAAATAACCGCCTATTTTACAACCGCTTTTTATACTGTGTCAGTAGCTTTTGTGTACAGTGTGGTATTCGCTAGTTTTAACTATAAGATAAAAGGTAAAGAATAACACAAGAGAAAATAAACACGAAAGCTTAACGAAATCAAACCACCGTCTTTATTTCTCTTTCAAAAACAAACTAAAGAAAAAGAAAAGAAAACTAAAATTACTGCTATTAATAAAGACTTATTGTGTTTGCTGTCTACGAAATGATTGTATCGAGATCTATAGCTGACACTGATGTATTATGGTCAGATAATACTCAGTGAATCAGAGGTTTCCGTAAAAGAATAGGTCTTCCCTTTAAGTGGATAATTACTCGTCCATCCCAGAGCGGATTGATTTGTAATGTGCTATCCTGGCAGATCCAGGGTGATCATGCAGCTACATCTATAATGCAATATCTATCGGCCACCAGTTGTGTAGCTCAGATACTGTGGGAATGATTATAGATGTTAGCTAGGAAGAGATATTCGTGCGTGGTGTTCTTTTGATTGCGTGAACAGTTGTTGTATTAATAAAGAGTGATTGATCCTTTTTATCTCCAACCATACTTTATTTCCGGAACAGGGAGCAGTACCGCGACCTACTATGTTCTGGTTGTTGAATCAATATATCCTACGAGTACATATACCAATCCTGCTATATACCTAAACGTCATATAGCCATAGATAATCTAAGTGAAATATATTTCATAAAGATAACCTGTTCAGTTCTCATGTGAGGTAGCTAATCTCACATAAGAATTATCCTTAATCCATATTCTTTTCTTATTTTATCTTTACTTATTATACATTTGATCTAAGACTCAAATGTATGCAATCGAACACACGCTTACCAAACGGGAACGAAGATGCGGTATTTGACGACTTGAGAGTTAAATATCACTTAATTAAAAACAGTAAAAGCATAACGAGATCAAACTAGTAAGTCTTTATTTTGAATTAAGTGAAGTTCAAAGAGAAGAAAATATCTTCTTCATATTGCGGAACGTAGAAACTGACAGCTGAGTTAATCTACTCAAAGAAGACGTACGTCTTCTGAACCGTAAAAGAATAGAATTCTCCTTGAGGAGATGACGCATCTACCCGGAGCGGGTGGACTTGTAAACGTATCCATGGCTTGATCTAGTGATCATGCAACTAACCTATTTTCCCGTGCTAACCATTATGTAGCACTGCTTGCAGTAAAATAGTATTTGTGATTTATATTTTACAATAACAATCAAAGTAAAAAATAACGAGACTGCCAAAAAGAGATTACCCTCTATTCATTCATTGTAGGAGTAGATCTTTTATACTTTAAGTTAGTAAGACATGTGTTCCAGTGAGAGTATGTTATTAACCATAAACCCATGAGTGTATGCAACCCTAATTGTTTCTAAGTTGTTGTCTCATTATGCTGGACTGGGTTGTCTCAACAGATCATGACAGTATTAATTAGGAAAATGGTATTCGTGCGTGGTGTTTGAATTGAGTGAACAGTTATTGTAAAGAAGGATGATCGCAGCCTATTACTGTATCTTGTAATCATTCTTTATGCCGAAGGCAGAGAAAAGTATTTAAATCCTATTATACCTTGGTGTTGAATCAATATATCCTGCATGTCCATATAGTAACGTTTTACAGTAAAATAAGTAAGCTACTGTATATGTATCCTAAATGGCAACCTGTTCAGCCTTATACGAGGTAGCTAATCTCGTAGAAGAATCATCACTTATTCTATATTCGTTTCTTACTCTACTTTATATTTGATTTATCCAGTTACTTTAAAAGACTTATACAGTAGGTACAAGAGTCGAAAATCAAGATAAACACGCGCACAAATACATAATTGTTGATCTTCAAAGAATTAAGGTTAATAAAAAAAAAGTTAGAATTCTGTGAGAACTTGTTATACTCTTTATTCAGTGAAAATCGTACAAAAGCAAAACATATCTAGATTATGAAAAATCTTCTATCTTTTAAAGGATGATGTGTTGGGCTGAGTAGAGCGGGTTTAGCCGGTGTCATATAGACTGTTTCATCAAAGACACGGGTACCTTCACTATGGTTGAGCGCGGGTACTTACTCATTGAAAGGTTAGAGTATCGGACTGTAAGCAATTGGCGACGAATATATAAATAGAATGATAAGACCACTAACCAATGTCCGCTTTCTGACAGATCATTGTGAAAGAGTGAATTATTATTGAAGTACTATATGTACTATGGATCTGTTAACCTCATATGTTGTACGTCTTCATTGAGCAGAATAACTCAGCTGTCAGTTTCTATGTTCCGCAATATGAAGAAGATATTCAAATTCTTGCAATAGATATTTTTTCTTCTCTTCGAACTTAACCTGATTCAAAATAAAGACCTACTAGTTTGATCTCGTTAACTTTTTATTGTTTTAACTATGTAAGTGATATTTAACTCTACAAGTCGTCAAATACCACAATTTTTTTAAGGAAGAACCTTACTGTAACAAAAATGTCTACTGCAAGCAATTACGAACCTTCTTCTCCTTCTCCTGCCGACCTCTTCGGTTACGACAGCTCTCTGTCCGAAGACACAGAGATGCATGACGCTGCTGTTCTTTCTGCCCCTTCTGCTTCCACTGCTTCTGGTGTTAGATCGTCCCAACAGACGGTTCATAAAACCATGGGACATGCAGAAAGCAGGCACCCTTCCACTTCTGCAAATATTTTTGCATATAATGATGTTGGCAATGAAACTAATTCGCATCTTGATAACAATAGCATTAATATTAATGCCCCTGAGTTGGATGGTCAAAATTTGACTATTATTTCTAACAATGTCTTGATCGTACGGTATAAGACTCAAATCAACCAGTTACACTTAAAATGTTCGACGACTTCTAATGCTTCCGAAGTTCAGAACATGCGCAACACTATCAATGAGCTTCGTCAATTGATGGAGGATTTGATGAACGAGGGTAAGCCACCTCATAAAAAATTTTCAAACCACGGCACTGCGCAATCAAAGTATGCGCACCCGCACATTCCTCTCAGGGAAATCCCTCTGTTTCAGTTGGTAGACGACGCGCCTGAGGTTAAAACCGAAGGTAGGATCTCGTACGAGAACGCTGAGTCATTCACTACGGCCTTTGAAACAATTCTACAAAGCCATGATTGTGATCTGAATGCATGCTGGCACAAGTATTTAGTATCATCATTCTTGGTTAGTAAAAATAGCATTTACAGCCGTTGGTATGAAACCAATATCAACCCCAGGCCTGCAAAGACGAACTGGTCAAGCATTAAAGAAGCCATCATTGAGCGCTTTGGGTACCTTTCAACACCCAGTAACAAAATAGAAAATTTTGTTACGATGCGCCAGTCGAAAACTGAGCTTCTGCGCGACTATGTGGATCGCTATAGACAAGCTATTCACCGTCTTCTTGGCGCCCCTCTCCCCAACTCTGTTGTTGCTGTTGCTTTGTTCGTCGAGTCTCTTTTGCCTATGACGAAAAAAGAGGTTAAAAAATCGTTGAAGAAACACAACGATAAGGGCCTTAAAGCGACTTATTACCCTGAAACACTAGAGGAAGTATATAAGCATATTGAAGTTCATTACGGTCCTATTCAGGAAGCCCTCTACCATGCTTTGGCTACCAACGTTTCGCCAAAAAAGAAAGCTGAGACGAGCCATAGTGGCATTAAAAGTAAACAAACCGGTTCTGAAAACGATTTTCAGAAAAAGCAACGTCCCGCTCCCGCTACTGCTAAAAACCTTTGCAATTATTGCAAAAAGGAGGCATTCGCTTACAGTATCATTACGTGAAATTCATGGAGGTTATAATGGATACGTTGGACAGACTGGACATGAAAGGCTATTTTATCGTAATGGATAATTGCAGGATCCACCATGCGCAATTCGTTGTCGATACTATCAACAAACGCGGCTACAAGCCGCTATTCATGCCCGCTTACTCACCATTTTTGAACCCAATTGAAGAATGCTGGGCAAAAATCAAAGCAGGCATTAGAAGGAATCCTCTTCAAAAAGGTGATGATCTCTCTCCACGTATCAGCGAAGCAAGCAAAACAGTTACGCCCGATGATTGTCTTGGATGGGTAAGGTACGCTGAGAGTTTCTGGGAGAGATGTTTACAGAAGGAAGTAGGGTTACGATGAACGATAATGTTATTTTCAATTACTGTATGCTTTCAGAATTAATATTGACGTCTAAAATGTAAAAAAAATCTACAATAAAATCCTACTTCGTCTAAAATCGAAAGTCTATAGTCCACTAAAAAAAAAAAGTCCCAATTAAGGTACGTACCGACTTCGTCCACAAAATTTTCGAAATCGTCCCTTATAAAACTTAAAATACTGTAACGGTATAAAACCTCCCTGTGAACTAGCCACTCGGCTGAATTGCCTGTTATACGCTGATGATGTGGTACTGATTGCAAACCAACGCCATCTACAACATCTATTACATCTGTTGTATCCAAGATACAACTATACGTCTTAAACTACAGAACGACTTCAGTACCCGCTTGACAATCTGATACACATCTACTTTGACACCCGCTTGCGGCTAGATCTTATCATTCTCATGATAGTTTTAGTTCAGTTGTATTAATAGTTGAATACCCGTTAATAACCCCGTTTCTCATATAAAAGTATCATTCTCAACAGACTTGAATAAAGAGTATCTTTGTTGTGTCTGTGTCGTATTTGAGGGTAGATGATATAGAAATATTAAAAACATAATTCACTTTATGAAGGATAAAGATGAATTATACAATATTGCAAACCAGAAATAATTAGAAACTACATAAACTCTAATATATGAGTACCGTGAATTAAGTGTTGTGTTTAGTTGACAGCATCATATGAGATGTGGAGACCTCGTATACAAATTATACAAGATCCTCACACCTCATTACTGCTGAAATAATATAAAGTAGAGTAGGAAACGAATATAGAATAAGTGATGATTCTTATACGAGATTAGCTACCTCGTATAAGGCTGAACAGGTTGTCATTTAGGATATATAGTTTACTTATTTTGCTATAATACGTTACTATATGACATGGGATATATAGTAGAATTAATATATGGACATGCAGGATATATTGATTCAACACCAAGGTATAATAGGTTATAAGTACTATTCTCTGCCTTCGGCATAAAGAATGATTACAAGATAATAGGTTGTGATCATCCTTTACAATAACTGTTCACTCAACTCAAACACCACGCACGAATACTATTTTCCTGCAAGCAGTGCTACATAATGGTTAGCACGGGAAAATAGGTTAGTTGCATGATCACTAGATCAAGCCATGGATACGTTTACAAGTCCACCCGCTCCGGGTAGATGCGTAATCTCCTCAAGGGAGAATTCTATTCTTTTACGGTTCAGAAGACGTACGTCTTCTTTCAGTAGAATAACTCAGCTGCCAGTTTCTAGGTTCCGCAATATGAAGAAGATATTTAAATTTTTGCAGTAGATATTTTTCTTCTCTTTGAACTTAACTTGATTCAAAATAAAACGTACTAGTTTGATCTCGTTAACTTTTTATTGTTTTAACTAAGTGATATTTAACTCCACAAGTCGTCAAATACCACAGCTGTATTTCAACTTTGCAAGATTCTAGAAGAAGTCTAATCTCATATTATGGTTATATGGTTACTCCTAATGTCATAACTCCGATCATTATGTAATAACTCTGGCTCATATATACAACAATAATACATCGCAAAAGGTTCAAATTTACGCCTCCTTGGGTATGTACAGTATACAGTAGCTTAACAGTTGCTGGGTCACTATGTTGGGCGCAGCCACGGCTTCTCATCACAGGTGTGTTGAAACCTGCTTCATCAATGAAAATACAATTCGTTTGAAGATCCACACCTTTCGTCTTCCATTCAGTAATAATGATGCCAAAACGAAGATAGATGGTTTTTGGAGCATCTCTTTCAAGAAGAGTACTGTATACTTGTTTGCGTTCTTGACTGTTAATGAACATTTCCCGGTAATATATTTCCAAACCGGGAATGGACACTTCTAAGCGTTCAAAATGGTCAGCGAGGGCGACCTGAGCCATTGCCAATGTAGTGAACGGATTCTAATCGAAGAGTTCGATAAGAAATGCCGTATGCTCTAAGAAAAGCTTCTTTTGGTTTCGAGGATACAAAATTTTACCAATGCTTGGCGCCACTGAGCCACTCCCTTTTTGTTATATTTTTTGACCAACTCCTAAGCGCTACTTCGAAGATTACCACAGAGTGCTGCAGCCTTGGTGTTGAAATCCCATGCTCGCGCTTTATATTTATTAGGCTGTTGTATCGATGAAGAGATCACTGCTGAATATTACATAATAAAACCGAAGTACGCTTCGTTATTGATAGTTATAATTAAATGGCAGGTTACTTCACGTACATGATCTATTGGTACTTCAGTCTAGAATTTACATTGTTGATTGAGGTGACTTATCCAGTTTCTATTAGCCTCTATAACTATTACCTTATAGAGTGAGAGGTCTTTATTTGCTATTCCGCAGACATTATTCTATTCCAGACTCCACCTATTAAAGGTCGTAGAGGAGGTACACTAGATTCGGTGATCACTTTATTGTAAATTTATAATCTTCATCACGATTATGGTAACCATTGAATGCCCATGTCGATTATATCCTCTTCTCTACTGGTTCCTATAATGGACGCTATTAGTATCATTCAGAACCAGTCTATATACCCAATCACTTGTTGTCCGATAGGGCAATCTTTATATTGCCCGATACTACTAAGTCCGACCAGTCAGGGTCGAGTTACACATTTCTGTTGCTCTCTTTCGGTGTTCCTGTCGCTGGTGTTTATTGGTCCTTTCTCCGGGTTACAAGATCAGTTAACATAGTCCATGGTGAATAGGCCTGTATACCCACTCCGTAAAAGATATAAATACCAGTTGATTCTGTTCATCTAGACGAACTTCATCTTAATTTTAAGAAAGAAATAAACTTGAACCTTCCAGAGTTTTCACAGACTTGTCACTGTTTATTTCCTATTTTATTTATATTTTGATCTTACCGATCCAACATTTTTTTCTGTGAATTACAATTTTTACTATGAACTCTCCAAGCTCTAATAATAATACTGCTGCTGCTGTCGGTGCTGGTCCTTCTCCTACACCTGTTGCTCCTTCAGTACAAAATGAAAATTCGGCAAACTCGTCCTCTGCTGGCTCCACCAAGGAAGATCTTTTTGGCTCGTCATCGCTCTCTCCCATGGCAGCTCCTCCTACCGCTGACTCGCCCATGTCTTTTTTCCTTGATGATGCAGAGTCATTTCTGCAGACTACTGCTACCGCCCTTCCCATTCCTGCTGTTGGAGATGAGGCAGGTGATAAATCCTTTGATGAAGTTTCCGCTTCCGCCTTGAAGTTTTTCAGGAGTGAGATGACGAGATATTTACAAGAGATGATCAATGCCCGCTTAGCAAACAATAATGTTGCATATGATGAGGCGATGCAGAACCTTAACAGAACTAAACATGCCATGAATACTACTAAAGAACTTTCTGATGTGATGAAACGCTCTAAATCTAGAAGCAGTGATGAATCAAATACTCGCACACTTGGCCTGACCCTGAATCGTCGTGATTTGCCAAAATTCCAATTAAATTCTGCCATCATAAAACCATTTCCCAATGAAGAATCATTTGAATCTGTGGATCATTTTTTGAAAACCTTTGAAAATGTTATTTTATCCTCCAATACACCTAACATCAACAAAATTTGGAAAAAGCTATTACCTCTCTGTCTCCCACCGGGTGATGATGTGTGGAATGAAAACACACTGATGAAATACGAATTGTGGGCCGAAGCTCGTGAAGCCTTCAAGAAGCACCATGGTTCCACTGTTGCTACTCGTCGTTTTGTAGAACAAGTCTTCACAATGAAAATGAATCATAAAGAAAGCATAGTAGAATATTCACGCAAATTTCTACAAACCATGTATAATGCTGGCATATCCAGGGAGGATCCTCGTGTGGCCGACCGATTTTTGGCATCTCTTATTCCACCAGTACAGACGGTGGTGCGTATGGCTGTGGCTAGCGCCAATCGAAGCTCTGGTAAAGAGCAGAGCTGGACCGTAGAAGCTTTGACTGAGATGGCTCGGGACATCCTGGGAGATGACAACTTTTCCTATAAATATGCTACATCGCTAATTCCCGGTCAATCCAGATATCAAGAAGACAATTATCAGAATCCTTATATGCGTTCGAACAAACCTCGCTCTTTAAAGAAGCTTGGTCATCATGACCTCCGATCATATAAAGATCGTCGATTCAATTTCTTGAATTTCTACTGCAAAAGCCATGGTAAAAACTCTACGCACAATACAAAAGACTGTTTCACGTTGAAGAATAATAATGGCTCCACTGATAACAAGAAAAGTGATAAAAAGCCATTTGTAAAAGGTATATGTAAGCATTGCGATGATAAGTGGTATCCTGGACACAAATGTAACAAGGATGATCAGAAAATGAAGGCAATGTCACATACTATTCTCGCAGTAAATCTTCAACAACCACTGCAATTAATGAAATGGAACGGGGCATTGAAAATATGGACACCGCAGTCATTCAATCCGAAGATGCGGACATGACAGACAAAGCTTTTGATTGTAAGTCGTCGTTATCTAAATCTGCCATTATATTTAAACCAATGGATAATAACCTAAACCTTCCTACTCCTATTAAAATAGAGGGTAAAATTCTTAAAGGCAAGATCGATACTGGAAGTACTGTTAGCTTCATAAATTTATCTACATATAATAATGATTTATCTTTAAATAAAATTGTTAAAATCAATGGTACTTATAACCTCTTGAATGACAATAATTCAATTCCTCGTATTGGTAAAACTATTCCTTTAACTGTACAATACATTAATGGTATCCAATTTCAACACGAATTTGAAATTATAAAACTAAACAAAGATTTTGACTTTGATGTCCTTCTTGGCACTGATATACTGGTCAAACTAAATATAACATTACATGGAGTT
Source organism: Mycotypha africana (assembly GCF_025528875.1). Lineage (NCBI taxonomy): Eukaryota > Fungi > Mucoromycota > Mucoromycetes > Mucorales > Mycotyphaceae > Mycotypha > Mycotypha africana. Next base: position 1,539,392 of record NW_026515730.1, read on the forward strand.
GCTTATAAACTTGAGAGGAGTGAAGATTTTGATAACCTGAATCATGAAACGGCCATAAAACATGAGCCGGATGCATCCCCTGCTGGCACACCCGAGCAGATGCGAAAATTCATGGAGTACCTTGAACCTTCATTAAGTGCCAACAAAGCTATCCCTGAAACATCTTCCTGTCCCTTGAGGGAATCAATTGTTTATTTGCCAACTACCCCTGGCGCCACGGCATACCGTCGTCAATATCCTATTCCACATGCTTTACGTCCTGTTATTGATGAACAAGTACAACTTTGGCTAAAAACTGGTACTATAGTAAAGTGCCGGAGGAATACTTCATTTAATAGTCCATTGCTGACTGTTCCGAAGAAATCAAAAACTGGTGAAATTACTGGTTATCGTGTTTGCCTAGATGTACGTCTCTTGAATCGTATTTTACCTCCCACGTTTAATTATCCTGTCCCATTAGTTGGAGATATATTTCGTAATCTGGCCTATAAAAAATACTTCACTACAATTGATTTGACTAGTGCCTATCATCGTTTTGAAGTAGCTAAAGAAGACCAACATAAGTTGTCCTTTACACATCTGGACGGCAACCAGTATATGTTTATTAAGGCCTGTTTCGGCTTAAAGTTTTTAACCTCTCAATTTCAGAAGGTTCTGGCTGGTTTGTTTGAAGACATGCCTTATGTACAGAACTTTGTTGACGATTGTGTTGTTGCAAGCACTTCGCTAGAGCAACATGTAACAGACGTTAAAAACGTCATCGACAGATTAACATCTGCCAATCTGATTATCAACATTGATAAATGTAGTTTTTTCCAACACTCTGTTCGACTTTTGGGTCATGTCGTTGATGCAACTGGCACTCATGTTGACGATAATAAGATCACCAACGTTCAAACATGGCCCAGACCTAAGACTGGTCGACAAATTCAGTCATTTTTAGGACTGGTCAATTACTTTCGTGCTTATATACCAATGATCTCTGATGTGAGCAAACCACTTACTCGGCTTAGTCATAAAGGCAACATTGAAAAGCTTTGGGACTCTACCCAAGAGAAAGCATTTAATTCTATTAAAGCCATCCTAAAGTCGCGTGTTGTTTTACATCATCCGAGAATGTCTAAACCCTTCTTTGTTGCAACTGATGCTTCACAGTACGGTGTTTCTGCTGTACTCTTCCAAAAAGATGATAAAGACCGTGATTTGTATATCAATTTTGTGTCTCAATCATTACAACCCTCTCAATGTAATTGGAGTACAACTAGAAGAGAATTATATGCGGTTATTTTCGCTTTAAAGAAATTCCGTGAATATCTCTTTGGCCGTCAATTCACCTTATACACGGACCATAAAAGTCTTACCTATCTCCACACCCAGAAAATTCTTAATCCAATGTTACTTGGATGGATTGAAACATTAATGGAATACGACTTTTCTGTTGTTCATATTCCTGGTTTTATGAATCGTTTGGCTGACCTTTTAAGCCGCTTGTATCCACCTCTTTCAGAGAGTGAACGCAAGCTGGGGGAGAATAGGGTTCTACAGAAAACATTAGTAAAGCGTAAAAAGTATAATGAAGATAAAAAATTGAACGTATTAGCTACCAAATTAGTAGAGAACAAAAGCATACCTGTAGAATATATAACTCCACCTGAGGAGGAGAGAAAACAATTATTGATTGACATGCATAATCTCGGACATGCCTCACATGTTGCAATGGTGAGAGACTTACATGACCAACAACTACATTGGAATAATATTTATGAAGATGCTAAAACTGTATGTGAAGCCTGTACACAATGTCAAAAGCACAATATTGTTCGTCGAGGATATCATCCCATAACGAACATTGTCAGTGCAAGACCTTTTGACCATATCAGTATGGATCTTGTAGGTCCCTTCAATCAAAGCTCTGATGGCTATCTCTATATTCTAATTGTTGTATGCATGTGTACAAAGTATGTAATTGTTCGCCCATTGAAGAATAAGCATTCAGATACAGTTGCCAAAACCTGTGTAAAAATATTTGCTGATTATGGTTTACCAAGAATAATTAGTTCTGATAATGGTACAGAATTTAAGAACAAGTTAATGAATGAAATATGTCATCATTTACACATCAAAAAGAATTACAATACAGCTATGTATGCTCAATCTAATGGTCATGTTGAAGCATACTGTAAAATCATTCAAAACACTTTGAGAAAAATGATTGATGGTAATTCTCGTGATTGGGATTTATATTTACCATTAGTACAGCTTTGCGCTAATAGACAAATTAAAAAGAAATCAATGAGTGCTCCTTTCTCATTGATGTTTGCTCGAAGAGTTAACCTACCTGATAACTACGCTGATGAGGATAGATACCCTGTCCTCCAAGAAACTACTACAATTAAAGAACTTGAAGATCAAATTGAAAAAATGGAAAAAATGGTTTTTCCCGCTATAGTTGAACGTACAAAGCAGTTGAATGAAAAGATCAATGAATATTACAATTCAAGCCATAAAATAGTGGATATTCCTGCTGGTACTCATGTTATGATCAGATTGCCTCAACGTAGTAACAAGCTTTCTGCACTGTATGATGGTCCATACACTGTCGTTAGAAAGAATAAAGGTGGTTCTTACATATTAAAAACACCTGAGACTAATGAACTGTTACCAAGAAACTATGTTCCTTCAGAATTAAAAATTGTAAACATTGATGAAGGTGCCGTTGATGAATATTATGAAATTGAAGATATCTTGGAACATCGTGGTCCAAAGGGTAAACGTGAGTTTTTAGTGAAATGGAAAGGTTATACAAATGAACATAATACGTGGGTCAAAGCAAGCGATTTCTCTAGCACAGAACCGATTGATAAATACTGGCAAAAGCATGACCTGCAACAAGAAGAACAAGAACAGAATACAAAACAAAGAAATAGTAAACGAAAGAGAAATGTTACAGTAGTAATGCGACAACGCAATAAGCGTAAATCAAATTAAGAGAAGAAAAAGAAAGATGCTTACATGGTAAATGCCTTAGGCAGTTACCAAATGTTAGGTTACATATTTTAATTTCTGGCAAAAAATGAAGAGATGATCTATGAAACAATTTACGGATTTAATCTCACAATAATAACTTAAAATCTTCATCTCTACATATGTAAGCCGAATAACAATCACAAGGTAATTGTATTCTGGGGGAGAATAGTGTTGTATCGATGAAGAGATCACTGCTGAATATTACATAATAAAACCGAAGTACGCTTCGTTATTGATAGTTATAATTAAATGGCAGGTTACTTCACGTACATGATCTATTGGTACTTCAGTCTAGAATTTACATTGTTGATTGAGGTGACTTATCCAGTTTCTATTAGCCTCTATAACTATTACCTTATAGAGTGAGAGGTCTTTATTTGCTATTCCGCAGACATTATTCTATTCCAGACTCCACCTATTAAAGGTCGTAGAGGAGGTACACTAGATTCGGTGATCACTTTATTGTAAATTTATAATCTTCATCACGATTATGGTAACCATTGAATGCCCATGTCGATTATATCCTCTTCTCTACTGGTTCCTATAATGGACGCTATTAGTATCATTCAGAACCAGTCTATATACCCAATCACTTGTTGTCCGATAGGGCAATCTTTATATTGCCCGATACTACTAAGTCCGACCAGTCAGGGTCGAGTTACACATTTCTGTTGCTCTCTTTCGGTGTTCCTGTCGCTGGTGTTTATTGGTCCTTTCTCCGGGTTACAAGATCAGTTAACATAGTCCATGGTGAATAGGCCTGTATACCCACTCCGTAAAAGATATAAATACCAGTTGATTCTGTTCATCTAGACGAACTTCATCTTAATTTTAAGAAAGAAATAAACTTGAACCTTCCAGAGTTTTCACAGACTTGTCACTGTTTATTTCCTATTTTATTTATATTTTGATCTTACCGATCCAACATAGGCGAAGAAGGGCATTGTCATCATTTTTTAGAATTTTTCTTTGTTCGGTGGTTGTTAGCTTTCTCAAATTCAACGGCTAACTTCTCGGCTTCCTTAATTGAGCTACTGTATCTTGAGTTTGTTGCATTAAGTGTTGCATTGTGTCAAAGTCTACCATTTTTTCAATGTTTCCATGCTCTAGTGAAATTGTGTCAATATCCATTCTACAGCTTTCTTCTTCATTGACTGTAAGCAGTGACAGAAATAATGAGGACCAAATAACAGAACAAGATTGTGGGGTTAGTGTTATTAACGTCTCTGAAAGGCTTGTTACAACGGACAGAAAGATTACACGTGATATGATAACGTTTATTGAACAGAAGATGTACTGTATAGAGAAAATATGTGGGGCAAAAAAGACAGATAAAAGCACTGAAGAGCATTAACTTCAGATATGGATCATATTTACAATATTACTGTAATTAGAGAGGTGAAGCCTCTCTAATGAAATCATTCGCCTATTAGGCGACATAACACAGTACAGTAGATTTCATACAGTTTTATAAGTATACTGTAGTCAGGTAGGTACTGTACGTGTCCTCGTTCATACAGTATCAATTTCTGTTTCGTTGTGAATGTTGTTCTGTAACAACTCGTTAGATGCGCAATTAGACTGCATCTGTTTTGAGTCAGCGGGGAATTGTACAGAACGTATTGCACATGTGGAAGATTGGTGCTACGGAGGAACTCGTTTATTGTTAATGCGATGTTGCTATTGCTTGTCGCGGGTGCATACAGATGCGTGTTCTGGGGACCAGGGAACGTTGGCAGAACAATTGAAGCATATGTTTTTGCTTCGGAAGGTGCGACTGGGGTTTGATACTTCCGGAGCCGCAGTGGAGATAATTGTGAAATTTGGCTGTTTTTGACATTGTTGTGCCATCATTTCTTTGTATTTTACACTGTTCAGTTGATTGATTTCCCCAGCGGTGTATGGCGCATTCATATCTGTTTTTTGTGTTACCAGTAGAATTTTTATTGATTCCCAAAGCAGATTTGGTGTCACGATCGCGGTTAAAATTGGGCTGGGATCGTGTAAATGAAATTGCGCTGATATTGTTACAGTATTGTTGGTTCGAGCATTGGAAGTGTCATCGTCTTTAATAGTTGTAATTGATACTGTATAGTGTCAATTATATTCGAGGATATTACCATTCTTCCCTTGCTAGCAACCTTGTTACTGTAACAGTGTCTTGCTCGTTACGGGGTACATTTAGGAGTAACCTAGCAACTTCGGGGCGCAATTTTGGTAATAGCGATAGTCTGAGGAGTGTTGCTGTTTTAACATCGTTTTCCCGTTTTGCAGCTCGGCGTAGTCGTTCAAACCTATCTGTGATTGCGTCGATGGATTCCCGTGGTGCCATGCGTAGGTTTAGCAATTGTTCCATGCTATCGATTTCTTGGGCGACGTCTTCGGTAGCATAGTATCTTTTTATGACTATGGTGTCATGTCCCGATCACTGTCTACGGTATCGAAACACGAGTGAGAATTATTTAATTTAAACACAGCATAAACGGCTGTCAACTTAGACTCGAATTGTCGATTAAGCAATTGTTTACAAGTCAAACTGGTATCAGATCCATAACAGTGTAAGAACACGCCTTCACTAATCTCTCATTAAATCCATTAGTACTCATTGGTTGCAACTACATCTTCCTAACATCCTCTACAGTATAAGCTCAGCTAATTCTCTGAAAAATATATAAAGCCTTCATGTTCTCAAAATTGAAATAAAAATTATCTGACTTTTTCGGTCTCGTTCTATCTTCTTGGTCTATAAAAATACTTAAGAATATCTCATATGGTCTTGATCTCCTCCCAAGATAGATTGCGTCCTTTAAGAGTAGTGTTGAACCAAGAACGCTGATATCGGTTCTTCATGTTTAAAGGCATAAGGCGTTGCCTGTTTGTATCGAGGTTAAGGCTTGTCGCATTGACTTGTTGCTTCTCGAATATTTCTAGTACATCTTCGATTGTTTCGTACATAATTGATTCTGGGTGCCATTTATTACCAAGACCATTCCATTGCCAATAAGGAAGATCCATAGGAATGCAGGAGTCACTGGTAGCGTCACTCTGGCGGTGTTGGTGTGCCAAAAGAGGAGCTGGAGAGTGAAGTCTGTGAACTTCTTCCATATACCTGATGCGGCGGACAAGACGTTCTGATTCTGCCTCTGTTGTATATTGAGGCATAAGTCCGTATATAGATATTGACAGAGACAAATAAATCCTGCAATACTTGCTATGTGACTATCCCATAATATGACATTAGTCTCTTCTGGTACTTAATCATTCACTATTGAGATTACATATGGATAAATGATATTCTTTATTGTCTGTGCATTATGAGATAATATTATTATAATAATAGAGTCCAATGCTACAGCATGTTCCATACATATTTTTATCCTAAGCCAGATAATATTAAGATAGATCCAATGGACATAATAGACGGAGGTATTCATGATATGAATGGCGCAGCAGAGACCTGAAGGTCGGATAAAAGATCTCTGGCTCAGCAACACCACTTGTATCAGGTATAGACCCAGACATTATCCAGAAAGATCATGTCTATTCCAGCAATTTCCATATTCTCTTAACATATCTATATCCGCCTATGAATATCCAATTGTATTCTTCCACATAGTCGTATCAACTGATATCAATGATATGGATGATTAAACATGTCTCATGTTACTGTTCTGATTTCCTAGAAATTTCCAAGCAAGCAATTCTAGAACTCCGCAAGGCATATCTCATTCTCAGATCAAGTTCCTGAAAAGTATAAATATGATCCCAAGTTGAAGTGTAGAAAGAAAGGAGTCTTTGTCTTATCTTTATCTTTTGTCTTAATCGACTCTTAATAAACCTACCACGAGTTTTCACAGACTTTCTCTTTGTCTTTCTATTCTTTTACTATTATATTTTACCTATACACAACATTTTTTTCTGTGAATTACCTACAACCATGAATTCTCCTGTTACTGGTTCTGCTGTTTCCCCTGTCACTGGCTCTGCTGTTTCTCCTGTTCCTTCCGTTGCCAACTCTGCCAATGGTTCTGCTCCAGTTCCTACTGGTACATCTCCCTCTTTGCCAGCCAACGCTGGTACGGTTTCCTCTATCTTTGATGGTTCTTCCTCTTTGTCGAGTGATCCCGTTTCTATTGGTCATTCTTCTGCTATGGCGATTGATTCCTCTCCTAGCATGGTAGCCTCTGTTCTTGGTGATTCTCACCATGAAACGATTGATCCTGACGTTGCTTTGGGTTCGGCTTTAACTGATCTTAAGGCTGAGCTCAATCAGCATATCCAAAGCTGGGCAGCTGCCCGTTCTCGAGGTGACGTCCAAGCTGCGGATAGAGCCCTGCAACAGTTGGAGCAAACAAAAAGGGCTATTAAGAGCTTTGATGATTGCCGAAAAGCTTTATCTTCCGTCTCTGGTTCGTCTAATAAGGCAAACACTGAAGATGAGAAAGCAGGAAAAGGAATCGTTTTTTCGTTGCATCGACGAGACTTACCTAAGTTCCAGTTGAGCACGCATTTAATGCGATACTTTCCGAATGATGAGGTTTATGAATCCGTCGAACAGTTTTTAAAGACGTTTGAGCGTATCGTTAACCCGGCTACAGGCAATAACATCGAGAAGTATTGGAAGCAAATTATTCCACTTACCCTTCCTCCAGGTGATGACACATGGATCGAAAATTCACTTTTGACCTGTAAAACTTGGAAAGAGGCAAAGGAGGAATTCCGCCGACATCATGAGTCGCCTTCTACTACCAATCGCTTTGTTGAATTGGTCTTCACAATGCAGATGAAGCATAGAGATTCGCTCGTCGATTATTCTAGACGTTTTCTGCAGGCCATGTTCAATGCGGGCATTCCTCGCGACGATCAACGAGCTGCGCAACGTTTCCTTGCCTCTCTGTCCAGTGATGTGCAACCTTTCGTCCGCATGTCGATGAATAATGTTGATGCTGCTAAGGGTCAAGCGCAAGATTGGACAGTTGAAACGATTACTGATGTTGGTCGTAAGATACTTGGTGACAATCCGGCCGCTTATAGGTCTATTGCTGCCATGATGCCTGGACACAATGCTGATGGTCGTTTTGAGGGTTCTGCTTCTCTTGGTGCTGCTGTTAATAGTGGTAAACACAAGAAGAAGGGATCCGTCCACATGAAGGCAAAGGTGCATAAAGAAACTGTCTTATTCTGCAAGCATCACGGACGTAACTATACGCATGGTACTGCTGACTGTTTCTTCTTAAACAAGAAGACCAAAGGTGATATGTCTACTTCTACAAAAGCTGTTAACAAATGTCGTCGTTGTGGTGAACCTTGGTCTCGTGAACACAAATGCCGAAAGTCCACTTCTGATGGTCATGTCCTTACTGTCAGTGAACCTGATAGTGAAGAGATTGCAAAGATGGAAAAAGAGCTTGGTTTGCAAAATGAAAATCAGCCACATATCCCTAATGAGGATGTCGTCATGGACGAGAACAATTCCGATTCCGCTTATGACTGTAAGTTATCAATTTCAGAGAGAACATTAAATAGTACTTCCATAAGAGATGATACTAATCCACTTAATGTTTTTACACCTATTAGAATTGAGGGTAAAACGTTGATAGGCTTTGTTGATACTGGTAGCAAATACAGTTTTATAGATTTGACTACATATAACAATAAATTAAATCTTAACAAAATCAATAAAGTCAGTGGTTACTTTAATTTCTTAAACAATAGAAACAATGTTCCTCGTATTGGTAAAACTGATCCTCTTCTTGTTGAATACACAAATGGCGTTAAATTCAAACACTCTTTTGAGGTTATGAAATTTAATGAGCACTTTAAGTTTGACGTTCTTTTGGGTTGCGATATCTTGAAACATCTGAACATTTCTTTACACGGTGTTGCATTTAAGCTTGATGACTTCAAGTCTAACTACTTGAAAGACATTAACTTTGACAATGCCAGTTTTGAACATGATAATCTCCATGAACCTGATTCTTCTCCTGCCGGTACTCCTGAGCAAATGAAAGAATTTATGAGTTCTATCCAGGATGTTCTTGAAATAAATAAAAATATTCCTGACTCATCAGCATGCCCATTACCTGCATCAGTCATTCATCTACCAACTCCCCCAATGCGACAGCGTACCGCAGGCAGTATCCTATTCCTCATGCCTTACGCCCAGTATTGGATGAACAAGTACGAAAATGGTTGGAAACTGGTACTATTGTTCGTTGTAAAATGAACACATCCTTCAACAGCCCTTTGTTGTTGGTTCCAAAGAAGTCTAAGACTGGAGAAATTACTGGTCATAGAGCTTGTCTAGATGTTCGTTTACTCAACAGAATTTTGCCACCATCATTTAATTATCCAGTTCCTCTCATTAAAGACATCTTCCGCAATTTAGCTGGAAAGAAGTACTTTACCACGATCGATCTCTCGAATGCATACCATCGTTTTAAAGTAGCCGAAGAAGATCAACACAAATTGTCGTTCACACATATTGATGGAAGACAATACATGTTTGTCAAAGGATGTTTTGGCTTAAAGTTTTTAACTTCACAATTCCAGAAAGTTCTCAGTGTTTTATTTGAAGGACTTAGCTGTGTACAAAACTTTGTTGATGACTGTGTGGTTGCCAGTGAATCTATTGAGCAACATGCGCAAGATGTCAAGCAAGTTATTGAAAGGCTGAATAGCGCCAATTTGATCATTAACCAAGATAAGTGCAGCTGGTGCCAACACTCTGTCCGCCTTCTAGGATTTGTTGTTGATGCCAATGGTACTAGAGTTGATGATTCCAAAATTACAAATGTTCAGACCTGGCCAAAACCCAAGACAGCAAAACAAGTTCAAGGTTTCTTAGGCCTGATAAATTACTTTCGCGATTATATACCCATGATAGCACGAGTAGCTGAGCCTTTGAATCGCATTAGCCATGCTACCAATGTTGAAAAGGTTTGGGGAGAGGCCCAAGATTAAGCTTTTGAGGCACTCAAGAAGATCCTGTCATCTAAAATGGTTCTCACCTATCCCGACATGACAAAACCTTTCACAGTTGCCACTGATGCATCCAAATTTGCTATCTCAGGAGTATTAATGCAGAAAGATAGATTGGGACGAGATGTGTACATTAGTTTTATGTCTCAATCATTGTCACCATCGCAGCGCAATTGGAGCACCACCAAAAGAGAGCTGTATGCCGTCGTTACTGCCTTACAAAAATTCCGTGAATACCTTTGGGGTCAAAAATTCACTGTATACACTGACCATAAGAGTTTGGTTTACTTGCACACTCAAAAGGTGATGAACCCTATGCTCATAGGATGGCTTGACACTCTACTTGATTTTGATTTTGATGTCATCCACCTTCCTGGCATGTTAAATAAACTCCCTGATCTATTGAGTCGCTTATACCCACCTCTTTTAGAGAGTGACTATAAGCTGGGGGAGAATAGAGCTAAATCAAAGCCTACTCTAAGCAGTAACAAGAAGCGAGTGGTAAAGCGTAAGCGCTATAGCAAGGACGAACAAATTAATGTTCTGGCTACTAAATTGGTTGAAAACAAGGATAGACCTATTGAATATATATGCCCACCTGAAGAAGAGAGACACAAGCTGCTAGTTGACATGCACAATTTAGGACATTTTGGCAGTCAATTTATGGTTCGTGACCTCCACGATCAAGGACTACATTGGAGCAATATCTATGCTGAAGCAAAAGCTGTTTGTGAGTCTTGTCCTGAATGCCAGAAACATAATATTGTACAACGAGGATATCATCCCATTAGAAATATTGTAGCTTACCGTCCTTTTGATCACATCAGCATGGACCTTGCTGGACCTTTTCCCATGAGTTCTGATGGATACATGTACATCTTAGTTGTGGTTTGCATGTGCACCAAATTTGTTCTGATTCGACCATTGCAAAATAAGCACTCTGATACTGTCGCAAGAACTTTGGTAAAGATTTTTGCAGATTTTGGTTTACCCAGAGTCATTTCTTCAGACAATGGTACAGAATTCAAGAATAAACTCCTGAATGACATATGCAGGCAATTACATATACAGCGCAACTACAATACAGCATACTATGCCCAATCTAATGGTCACGTTGAGGCATATGTCAAGATTGTCCAGAATACCTTGAGAAAAATGATCAGAGGTAATTCTAGAGACTGGGATTTATATTTGCCCATTGTGCAACTTTGCGCCAACAGACAGATCAAGAATAAAACTATGAGCGCACCTTTCTCTTTAATGTTTGCTAGACGAGTCAATCTACCCGATGAGTATGCAAATGAGGACCGTTATCCCATTTTACGCAATACCTTGACAATTAAAGAACTCGAAGAGCAAATAGAGAAAATGGAAAAGATAGTCTTCCCAGCTATCGCTGAGAGAACACTTAAAATTAATGAGAAGATTAACCAATATTACAATGAAAATCATAAGATGGTTAATATTCCAAATGGTACCCACGTCATGATAAGATTGCCACAAAGGAGCAATAAATTATCTGCCCTTTATGATGGTCCTTATACAGTCGTGAGGAGAAACCAAGGTGGTTCCTATATCCTTAAGACACCTGAGACCAATGAACTGCTACCCCGCAATTATGTGCCATCTGAGCTCAAGATTGTTGACATTGATGAGGGAGCAATGGATGATCTCTATGAGGTTGAAAAGATCCTAGAGCATCGTGGTCCTAAAGGTGATAGAGAATTCTTGGTTAAGTGGAAAGGTTACTCTGATGAAAAAAGCACTTGGCAAAAAGCAAGCGACTTCTCAAGCCAAGAGATTATACAAGAATATTGGGATCAATATGACTTGCAACAACAGGCTAAAGATAATGACAGACCTGCTAAGAGATCCAATCCTTCACGTAAGCGCAAGACTCCTGCTCAAACTGAAGACAGAGAGCCACAGCCAAAAGGGAAGAGGTTGAGACAAAAACAGTAACTATTATGAGCAGCAAATGCAATTCGAGAAAGTAATTTTCACTTTCCATACATGCTGCCAGGCGGAATACTACTATCTGTTCGGAGACTTTAACCTTCTCAGTTAAATGTAGGGTAATCAGATCAGTGATTGACATTTGGTCATGTTCGACTTAGCCTCTCAATTAGCGACAAGGTAGCCGTACACAATCCCAGGGTGATTGTGTCCTGGGGGAGAATAGTGTTGTATATTGAGGCATAAGTCCGTATATAGATATTGACAGAGACAAATAAATCCTGCAATACTTGCTATGTGACTATCCCATAATATGACATTAGTCTCTTCTGGTACTTAATCATTCACTATTGAGATTACATATGGATAAATGATATTCTTTATTGTCTGTGCATTATGAGATAATATTATTATAATAATAGAGTCCAATGCTACAGCATGTTCCATACATATTTTTATCCTAAGCCAGATAATATTAAGATAGATCCAATGGACATAATAGACGGAGGTATTCATGATATGAATGGCGCAGCAGAGACCTGAAGGTCGGATAAAAGATCTCTGGCTCAGCAACACCACTTGTATCAGGTATAGACCCAGACATTATCCAGAAAGATCATGTCTATTCCAGCAATTTCCATATTCTCTTAACATATCTATATCCGCCTATGAATATCCAATTGTATTCTTCCACATAGTCGTATCAACTGATATCAATGATATGGATGATTAAACATGTCTCATGTTACTGTTCTGATTTCCTAGAAATTTCCAAGCAAGCAATTCTAGAACTCCGCAAGGCATATCTCATTCTCAGATCAAGTTCCTGAAAAGTATAAATATGATCCCAAGTTGAAGTGTAGAAAGAAAGGAGTCTTTGTCTTATCTTTATCTTTTGTCTTAATCGACTCTTAATAAACCTACCACGAGTTTTCACAGACTTTCTCTTTGTCTTTCTATTCTTTTACTATTATATTTTACCCATACACAACAGCCTCCAAGGTTTCCATAGCTTCCGGAGCTAAATTGTAGAGTACACCACGTGCAATAGCATTACTTACTTGCTTTACGCGGAATCGTAGAGTATCAATGCTAACATCTTCTAAGGTTACATCATCGATATTAATGGCTACATGAGCTTGAGTTTGATAATGTGAATCGTTCTCCAATGGGTGTGGTGAGATTCAGCAGTTTGACAATGTTGGGTGTCCTTGCTTCTGGTGTTAGCCATGTTGTTAACTAAGGTTAAGGAAATACTGTATATAGAATTCGCTAAAAAAAAGTAAATCTTATCAATTAGGATTATAGTGGACTAAATTAAGTAGCGAGACTATAAAAAGATGTTGAATTTTTTTATTATTTCGAGTTTGTCACGTTCTGACTTCTAATTCATACTGTATAACAATCTGAGAAACAATCCAGATTTACTGCCTTTACCAGTTATAGTGTACTGGAACAAATAAGATTTCATCAGGCACACTTCAACGTTACTGGTAATCTAGATATATCTCAGTGGCGTTGTACAGTACAATTCATTAACAGGAACAATATTACTCGGTTGTCACTACTAATTTCTTGATTCCACTACAGTATAAGCTCAGTTCAACCTCGCATTCATACAGTATAAAGAACCCTTCAATTTCTAAACCAAAATAAAATTATCCAAGAACTATTGTTCGGTCTCGCTGACTCACTCAGTCTCTACATTTAAAACTTATTAAATTATAACTCTTGATACCTAAGAACATCACAGAGTAAACGTTTCGGTCTCTTTTATATCTTTTGAAATATGTAAGTAATTTTTTAGAGAAAAGGCATGTCTGAGACCTTGCTTAATTAAGCCTGGGCGGGCACCGCAATTATTCATAACTTGTTTAAACATCAACACCGACTGAGAACCACCTTGATAGCGGCATTAAAAAACCCTAGGAAGCAGAGAGAAAGGGATCAAAGCTGAAAAAATTCCAGCGGCGTACAAGAATGGAACCAACAATCGTTGGTTTGGAAAGCTAACGCGTTAACTACCTCCACCGGGGCTAGGCCCCCCCTTGTAAAATACGTTTAAAGAGATATTTTATTACAATTAAATTTTACCCAATGAGCACACAGATAAATACTTATCAAAATTGCCCGGGGAGGTTCAAGGAAAGTGTAAGGGAATTAAAAAACCTTTAACGGGACAAAGGAAAAAGGGAAGGTGATCAGAGGCAAACTAGGGAATAACGGAGCGATCAAGGTGTAATTATCGGGGGCGCATACATCCAATCCAAGAGTAGCTGTCCTAGGTTTTCCGGCGGTGTTGGAGGCTCTTTATTATGCTGGAGGTAGTCAACTTCAGATAGTATTAGCTGTAGAGTGGGCCATCGAAGTGTCCAAGCGTGGCACCGTATTTTGTGCTGCCTTGAAGGACTGGTGGGTAACAAATTCAGCAAAAAAGAGATGGGGTCAGATATGGTGTGAGGAAGCTGCAAGCGGTTGTGTATCTTAAGGCAGTCAATGACGTGGGCTTTTGTAAGTGTACGCGTTGGATGGTAGAGGCAACTGGTTGAATAGTTATTGGGTAGCCAGCCAAGGCGCCATCGTAGACATCGATCACGTTCAACAAAGGTCATTGGGAGCCAGAGAATGGGGTCAAGCGATATATCGGGGCGGCAGAGCAGTAGTAGTTTTGAAGGCTGTGTCGCATTCCGCAGTTTATTGAGATTCTCTTGACGGTAGACACGGATAGCTTTGTTTAAAGAGCGAGAATCATGGGTTGACGGGAGCCGGTTCCAAATGACATTAGTGGCGGAGAGCTTGTACCATATCGAGTGACTTTCACGGTTAGCGATTGTTGGTAGTAGTCCAGTCAGTAGAGCATCATCAGGAAGATTTTCTGACCTAAGCAAGAATTTTGCTTGAAGAATATGTAGCCTTTCTCGTATAGTTGGTAACTTTAGCAAATGTAGCATAATGGTCACTGAGGAGCGAGAGGAACCACCAAAGATTCGACGCAGGCACTTTTTCTGGGCTGTTTCTAATTTATCGATCGTGGACTTTTTATATTTGACAATGGCTAAACCATATTCTAATTGAGGGCGAAGTATATGTGCGTAGAAGCGAGAGGCTAGTAGGCGACTAAAGCCGCGGGGATTTACTCCTATAGCAGCTAATTGATTCAGTGTTTGAAGAGCT
This sequence comes from Mycotypha africana, assembly GCF_025528875.1. Lineage (NCBI taxonomy): Eukaryota > Fungi > Mucoromycota > Mucoromycetes > Mucorales > Mycotyphaceae > Mycotypha > Mycotypha africana. The sequence goes on from NW_026515730.1 coordinate 1,554,530, forward strand.
TTCAGTGCATTTTGGGTGACAAGTTGTTGGTCATCGATTAACCCACCAGGTTTGAACGGAATACCCAGGTATGGAAAAGTAGAAGCTTGTGGTATCGGATGGTTGTAGAGTTTATAAGTTTGCTGAATTTCACTGTCATCTAAGATCACACATTTTTGAGGGTTCCAGCGAAAGCCCATGTCATAGCTGTAACGTTCACTTTGTTGAAGAAGGTTGCGCATATCGTCTTGAGAAGCTATTAGGACCACATCATCAGCATATAAGAGGCAATTGAGGGATGAGGCGAGTTGTGTCGGGCTGGGTTGTGCAGGAAGTATCGTAGTTCGTAGCATGCGTGGGAAATTATTGATGTATTGTGAGTACAGGAAGGGTGACAAAATGGATCCTTGTACAGTGACTCACAAAAGTGTGGCAATAATTCGGTCTTTTAACTACTTCTTGCTCTTTCTGCTCTTTTCATCATACAATTATATACATAACAGCAAGAGTATTTTTTATGAACAAGAAGATAAAAGCTTTCTCTTTCATACGATATAACTTTTGTACTGTCTCGATAAGACTAACATAGTAAAAATTGAGTTTTAAAATGACATATATGAATTTCATGCAAATTTGCGATCAAGGTTCAGGGGTAAACTACTTTTATTGAAGATTTAATACTTCGTAGGTCCACCTTTTGCCTGTATAACGGCTTGTATACGTCTAGGCATACTCTCGATGTGTTTCATACACATTTCTGCCGTAACTTTGTTGTACCAAACGTCGGCAACACGATCCCATAGCTCTCCCATGTTCTTGGGAGGTACATCGTACGCAGCTAGCTTGCACTTTAGATAAAACCAAAGATTTTCGATCGGATTCAGGTCAGGGGAGTAGGATGGCCAGTCAAGAACGTTGACCTTGTTTTTTCTGAACCATTCTTTAGTATATTTAGCAGTATGCTTAGGATCGTTATCTTGCTGCAAGATCACATCCTTCTTTTTGAGACCATAATCTTTGAGGGTCTCCATAAAGTCGCCTTTCAAGATTTCACAATATAACTTCGAGTCCATCCCGCCCTCAATCTTAGCAATGAACCCAGGCCCATGTTGGGTGAAACAACTCCATAGCATTAAGCTACCGCCACCTCCTTTGTACATGAAATTAACGTTGTGAGGCTTTAGGGGCTCCCCTTTCTTTACCCAAGTCCAAGTCTTACCATCCGACCCCAAACGGTTAATTTTGGTTTCGTCACTAAAGACAACCTTTTTCCAGTCATCGACAGTCCACTTGCTATGAGCTCTTGCCCATCTCAAACGATTGCGGCGGCGTTCATTAGTCAATGGCAATGCTGATTTCTTGATCTTGGAATCAAAATCAGATGACTTGAGCACCCTACGAATCGTTTGAGCAGAAATATCGTGCCCTTGAGCACGAAGGCTTCTGGAGGCATCCACGGCGGTTATATATTGACCGGTGTAGAACGATCTCGCGATCAGCCTAGCATGCAAATCGCTGATCTTCTTTGGTCTCCCCATCTTCGCATTAGGCTCGACTTGAATCTCTTTGGCGATTCGACCAATGGTCCTAGTAGAGACGCCAGTAGCGGCCGAAATAACTCTGTATGACTTTCTAGCATTGAGTTGAGCTATAATATCCATCTTTTTGTCGTAAGGAATGCTTCTCATTTCACTAATTAAGATGATGCTTGCTAATGGAGGCTAATGGCAGATTGATCTCGAATTTAACTAAATGTTAGGAAGAGAAACGCTTCAAAATAAGCGTTTCGCATGAATATAAAACTAGGAACCTGGTTTCGATTGGCTGATTTTGAAACTCTTTCTTTCTTTTCACAAAAAGTTGTGATGATCATCATGCTGTGAATGGCGAGATTTCGCCATTTAGCAATGACAACTGTTACAATCAGTAAATCTGAAGCGAATGCAATGAAAAGCACACCAAACTGTAGCGAATAGAGTATACTTCAAATATAAATAAGAAAAAGAGTGTGTTTTGTAATTGATTATGGAAGGAAAACTAGAAAATCAAAAATCACAAAACATTGCCACACTTTTGTGAGTCACTGTAACACACCAGTACGCGGTTGGAAACGATATGAAGTTGCGTTCTGTAGTAATACTTCGATCTGTACATCATCAAATAAATTTTGAAGAAGAGCTAGTAAGGGCGGAGGTGCAGCCGCGGCCAACGCGTTCCAAACAATTCTACGATCAACCGTGTCATACGCAGATTTGATATCCAAGAAAGCAAGTACAGGAGGTCTATGGTATTTGCGACGTAGCATATTGCAAATTTCTGCAAGGCACAATGCTTGGTCCAGCGACCCGCGGGCATTTCGAAATCCACCTTGGGCGATATCAATTGGTGGGCTATGGACTTGCAGGTAGTCTTTCAGACAGTATTCTAGAATTTTTCGAAAGATAGAGGTCAGGCTAATAGGTCGATAGTTATTAGGATCTTTTGCATCGCCTTTCTTGTAAATAGGAACCACCTGAGCCAGGCGCCATTCTGGAGGAGTATATGACCAGGTCCAACAGAGAGTAAACAGGGCTGTTAGGGGGTTGGAGATCTCATTGACGATAGGGACTAGCATTTCTGTCCGTAGATGATCACTGCCAGGTGCTTTTCGCCTAGGCAATTGCTTTATAGCGGTTTTGACTTCTTCTACAGTAATCGGACACTCCTCAGAGAGGTACGGTGGCGAAGTGTCTATCCGAGTGGTACTTGAAGGTGAAGGTTGAGCAGGTAGAAAGCGACCCGAGTATACAGCTTCCATTGCGTTAGCCATGGTATCCGCGGCTTGCTGTGGTCCATCAGGAGAAGTGAATGTGGGCTTCACAGCTCGGTTTTTTCGAATTTTGCTAAAACGGGAGATAGCTGTTGGGTATTCAAGCGTCTCTAGTTGATGACAGAATTGACGCCATGTTTCGCGTCGACGTTGTAGGACAAGCCTACGTAGCTTAGCCTTGGTCTGTTGATGGAGAAGCCAAAAGTGGAGTTTGTTTAAACCGAATGCTTTCCGCCATTTGCGATAGTAGAGCTCTTTTAAATCGAATGTGTGCCTCATTGCATCAGTCCAAAAGTCATGCGCTGTAATGGTCCTTGGTTTTAGAGCACGGCCACAACTGACATCGAGAGCATTGTAAATTGACGAATATAAAGTTGAGGTTGTTTGATCAATAAAGTCGATTGCAGCCTGTCGAGTTGAGAGGGGCGGTCTGTTCTGCATCAGTGGTAAATCCTTTATCAAGTCCCGGAAAGTCCGCTGGTAGTGCTGGCGACAATCCTTTTTACGGAGGTTTGAGAGCTTCCATAATTTGCGAGGTGGTGGGGGGCGCCTTGGAGGTGGGGTACGAATATCAAACTTTAAGGTCATGAATTTATGATTTGAGTCCAATGAAAGGTCATCCCGGATCTCCAGGTTGGGATTGGCGAGTTCCACATTACTCAGGAAGTAGTCGATTATGCTGCTGCCATTAAAGGTCATCGAGGTGGGCTGTCCATGTCTTAGTCGTGCATTCCAATTGTACATATTATGCTCTTGCATCCAGGAGAGGAGTATGCGTCCACGACAATTAAACGATGAATCGCCAGTTATCGAGCCAAGTCTTGCATTCAGATCACCACATACTAATAACGAAGATGTGTTAGGAAAGGTTAACGGTAGTAGGTCAAAAATGTGAGTAACAACGGTATTGGGCAATGAGGGGGGTAAATATAAGCAGTGAATTAAAAAATTTGCTACGGTAAAAGAGAGAGTATACTTATTCAGCAAGGGATCGTCATGCTGTATATGTTGTACTGGGTAAGGATTGTCAGGGTGCACCAAAAGAGCAATGCCGTCTCGGCCACGTTGTGGACGTAATGCGTTGACAGGCATACCATAGGTGTGATACTGTTGCCAGGAGGTAGGATATTTGTTTGGTGAAAGAAGCCATGTTTCTGTGATTAATAAAAGTGAACTATTCCTAGCTGTATCTAAAATTGGAGAGATAGCTTGTTTGGGTAAGCCAGTGGCATTAAATAAGGAAATCGTGATGGTACTCATTATTGTTGGTTTTGGGGGGGGTGTAAAGTCGGTATCACTCATAATGTCGTCATTCTCAATATCAAAGATATCGGCTGGTGAATGTTGCTTTAATTGTGTATGTCCTAATGATGATGATGAGGTGTTTGCCATTACGGATGCATAAGTGTCTTTGTCGATCCAATCTTGCTTGAGAAAGTAAGTGGCGACAGCATATTTGACTGGTGTACGAATGAAGTTCAGGGCACGGACAAGTCGAGCGGTGTGGTGTTCTCGGGCTAAATCGTTACGTTCAGCGGGAGTCTTTTGCTCATATTTTGGATCCATAAGGATGCTGCCATCATTAGGATCAAAATCGTGTTTAATAGAGATCTTAAATTGTTGTAGCTGGTCGGTAAGTTCCTGAGCGTAGTCGTTGTGGACCAAGAAGGCGACAACGTTACGCGTTGGGTAGTGAATGTCAAGGATTCGGCTGTTATTGATGTTAAGTTTACGGAGGCGTGCACGAAGTTGTCCTATGGGCACTCTAGCTTTGGTGGGGACATAAAGGTATTTGAAACCTTGTGTTAGCGATGGAGGTTGGAAAAGACGAGCTGCTGCTGTTTGACGTTCTTGTTGGCGGTGTTCTCGGCGTTGTTGTTGAGCTTGTTTAATGATCGCAAGGCGCGCTTCATCACGCCAGGGGTGGACAGGTGAATCATTGGTAGGATTGGTTTTTTGACTATCGGTCAAGGCTGGGAATTGGCTGTTATAAACAGGTGTGGGGTTCTGCATGGTAGTTAAGTTCGAGTGTTGTGCAGCACGAAGGGCTGCATTTTCAGCTCGGAGTTGACGGATTTCATCCTGTAATTGGTGGATGAGGTCTCTTAAGGCAACTATGTCATCGTTGGTGATAGCAGGGGTTGGCTGAGCAGGTGTATCTGGGGATCCATCATTGCTGGAAATTTCCATAGGCAGCTGGGTTTGGTTGTTGACATTACTGACAGTCTGTGAGCTGGGAGGATCATCGTCGACGTCCTGGTCGTTCTCAGGACGGGTAAAAGGGAGGTGAAGATCAGGTGTATTGTTGATTATGTCGAACATGACAGCGGCGTTAACGTTCTTACCACAAGTCTTACAGATGTAATTGGGCTGAGTTGGGTGACCCGTAACTGAGCCTGCTTTATGAAAGGTGGCAGTTTGGTGGCAGTTGGGACAGGCTATATCTCGGCGGCAAATGGCGAAGACATTCGTCAGATAAGTAACTTGTCGTGGGGACAACAGGTTAACAGTGGGCTTGCGACCCTTTTTTCCAGGCGGCATGAGAGAATAGGATTGGAGAGACGGTAGCAAATGTCGAAGATGTTAATGTGTGGTAGATGTATATGAAGGTCACTTTCCAAAAAAGGCAAAAATTAGCTAAAAGTTATGGAAAGCAGAAAAAGAGCTCCCCTTGTAAAATACAGTATTTTCGCTTTAGATTCAGACTCTTTGAAAAAATATTCGGACGTTTTATTGGAAAAATTCATACTGTTTAAAGGAGTATTTTTAGACTTATCAATTGTTAAATTGGGACTGTTTACGAAGCTATCTCAGACCGATTTCTTTTTGCATGCATCTGTCCCAGTAAGTTTCAGCATGCCTGATCCAACCTTTACAATCATCAGGAGTAACTGTTTTGCAAGCTTCCATTATACGCGGCGTCAAAATGTCGTTGCTGTTTAATGGGTTTCTTGAATTATTACTTTTGACCTTAGCCCAGCACTCTTCAATGGGATTAAGAAATGGTGAATAAGGCGGCATAAATACAGTAGAGGTTTGTATCCTCTTTTGATAATAGCATCCACGACAAATGGGGCATGATGGATTCTGCAACTATCTATCAAGATATAGTAACCCTTTTTATCTGATCTGTCCAAAAAATCCATTACAATTTCCAAGAATTTTCCAGTATGAAACGCAGTTGTACCCTTGGGAACAGGTTGGGTAGCAGTTACAACTTGAGCAGCCTTTCTTTTCTTCGTTTTAGGCTCAACAGAATATTGCTTCTGGAGAATTTCTAGGTCGCCTGCCTTCAAAGGGTTGACCTTGGTGAAATTTATGTATCCCTCTGGCCATATACAACCGATGATGCTGACATTTATCCCTCGCTGTGTTTTCACCTTGACACTTGCAGGCTCACCTACTTTCGACCATGCTCGACATCTAACCATTTGGGAGTTGAACCCGGCTTCGTCCTGAAATTGACGTCAGCCGCTCGCCATTTTTCAATTATGCTCGAGCGAAGCTCTAATGTCCTAGGGGCATCCCTTTCCGCAATATACTTGCTGGCTTTTTTCAGAGAGAGGCGGCATTTTTCTCTAATGTGCGTATATAAGCTGGATAGAGCAATCTTCTCAATTTCGGGGTATCTCTCAAGTAATTTGATTCTTGCTTCATGTAATACTGTACAAGGCAAGGATTTTCATCGAAAAGCTCAATCAAGTATTTTGTATGCTCAGGAAATAGTTTTTAAGCAGTATTTCCATTCTTAGGGCCTTTCTTCTCGCTGCGAGGTAAAATAGTACCGTCACTTTCATTATACTCTCTTCTCATCTCAAAAGCTGTACTTCTTGGAATACCGCAAGCTTTTGCAGCTTTTTTACGGGCATTCCTTCCTCCTGAATCAAATAAATGAAGCACTTCATCTGGTCAGGCCCGTAGTTCTTGTATGTCTTAGTGGAGATTTTGATCTCTTGGAACTCAACCGTTAACTAGGAGATGTCTGCATCCACTTTGCTTCTGGTTTCATTATTAAACTCTTCATCAGCATTGAAAGACTCATCGTTAAGCTGACGAACAACGTTCGATGTGATTTCCGACATGTCCACATCGTTAGTACTGTAACTGCTGCCTCGACGAGTGTTTCTACCTAGTTCACCGTACTGAATGGCTAAGTCGTCAGTTTCCATATGGTCAACTGACTTATCAATCTCAGCAAGTACAGCTGCATATTCGAAATGAACGTAATCCATTGTTATTTCTTTGGCTCAGTACTTTTGTATGCTTTTATTCAACAGAAAATAGTTTAGGAGTAGAGCCCTCGTACTGTAACTGTCCAAATTCATTCAGAGGACAATCCAAAATAAGTTTTCAAAAAAGTCCGAATTTTTCTCCAAAGAGTCTGAATCTGAAACGAAAATACTGTAATATGGGCTGAGGGGGCTCAGCCCCCGGTGGAGTGGTTAACGCCTTGGCTTCCAAAACCAACGATTGTTGGTTCGATTCCTGTACGCCGCTGATATTTTTTCAGCTTTGATCCCTTTCTCTCTGCTTCCTAGGGTTTTTTAATGCCGCTATCAAGGTGGTTCCCGGTCGGTGTTGGTGTTTAAACAAGTTACGAATAATTGCGGTGCCCGCCCAGGCTTAATTAAGCAAGGTCCCGAACCGCGCCCAAAGTCTTAGCCTACCAATTATAATGATTAGTTTAGCCCCTTCCCCCGGTTGAAAGCCAATTTATACACTCGAGTTCGGATTTTTGCATGCAGATTACTATAAATAGAGTAATTTCCGGGGTATAGTTCCTAAGCTCATTAAACTCGCCTCAATTTCTAGTTTTCAAGGATATAAAAATTTTTTATTTTCGGAGTTTTATAAAAAATGGTCATATGTTTATTTTTGCTAATTATTCATCAATATAATCATCATCACTATGATTGTCGCTTTCACTAGTAGTATTATCCTCCTCATCAGTTTCTATCTCTTCTCTCGTTCTAACTTGCGGCAAAATTGATTCATGTACATCATTTTCAAGTGAATCCAATAATAATAATAATTGAATATTTTGAATTAATCTAGCACATATAGAAAAAGCTTTACCTTCTGTTTCCTCAAAGTTAACAGATACGTCTTTCGTGGCAGTCAAAATAGCATTCCAATAGTCATTGCTACAGTATACTTTTTTAAATTTCTTAAAAAAAAAATTAAGACATTTCTATCCAATAATATTTTCAGAATAAAAATCCGAGTCAGAACCCTCTGTAAAGTCTTGAATTCTTTTTAAAATTATACCGCAAGGTATTTTAGCTTTTTTAATTTTTGATTTTTTTTTCGATGAACTTTGACTTTAACCTCAGATTTCTCTATGACGAAGTAAGCTTGGAGCACAAGACTTTTACCATTGGAACGCTGGCGATTAGCTCCGTTACATATATAATTTTCAGCCAAATATTCTGATATATGAAGCTACGTCATCTGACATGACGTCATCGTAATAATATTACGTAATAGAGATAGTTGTTAGCTTTCTAATGGTAAAAGTCTCGTTTTCGAAAACAATTTCCTTATAGAACAATTTACACTTGAAAATTGAAAGCTCGAGTGTATAAATTAGCAGAGATCCCCTTCCCCCTTCCCCCCATTTACAGTGCTGCTATTAACCGGCTCACAAAAATATAAAATGATCTGTACAGTGCAATAATTACGTCAGAGCTACGAAATAAAGACCACTAGATAGCCCAAACGTCATAGTATAAGAAAGGAAGAATGACGTAATCATATGTTGTTACACAAAGCTGCAAATAAAAAAAGCTTGATTTTGGGCTAAATGCAAAATGATACAAATATGATTCAGTGTACCTTAAACTCTATTTTAGCGTACCTGATGCAATGATAACGTATCATTATGATGTAGAGAAGCTGAAAAATATATAAAGGCGACATTTTTACACAGTTTTCCCCATTACACTCTCACTTTTACCTCTCACAACTACCTCTCTACAATGCCATATAAACTCAGTAACGACAAACGAAATGACGTCATTTCAATGATCAAGGCCGGAAAGGGTACTAAAGACATCGTACAAGCCACTGGAGTGTCTAAAGCCCAAGTTGTTCGCATGAAAAAAGAACATGATCCTGATCGCATTAAATCTCGTGGTGGTAGAGTCAGTATTGTGTCCAATTACACAAAGCGAGTCATATCTTTTAGAGTCCGAAAAGGATTCTTATTATCAGCAAAGGATGTCCAAAGATATCTGTGGTCTCTTGGTTACAAATTTCAATACTCTTCCACAACAAGACTCATGAGATCCCTTGGCCTTAATTCTCTGTATAAAAAAAAGAAGCCTTTCATCAAGAGAATCAACCAGAAAAAGCGATTGCAATGGGCCAAAAAACACCGTGACTGGACTGTAGAGGACTGGAACAAGGTTATATTTTCCGACGAAACCAAAATTAATAGATGGGGATCAGATGGAGCTCAGATTACATGGAAGCATAAGGACGACCCACTTCGACCCCATAATTATCAGACTCAATTAAAAGGTGGCGGAGGCTCAATGATGGTTTGGGGATGCATGACATCATTAGGAGTAGGTTACGCATGCCGTATTATCGAGTATCCTATGAAATCAGAACTGTACACCCATATCTTGGCTACTTCGTATAAGGATACACTTGAGTACTTTGGTCTTAGCAACAAGGAAGTCATCTTTCAACAGGACGGAGACTCAAAACACACCTCGCAATACACAAAAAAATGGCTTGCAGACAATGGAATAAGGTATATTGAAGACTGGCCACCAAATAGTCCCGATTTAAATCCGATTGAACACCTTTGGCACCATGTCAAGTTGAAGTTAGATGCATACGACACTAAGCCCAGAAATATGAATGAATTGTGGGATAGATTCGATAAAGAATGGAATAAATTCACTAAAGATGACATGAAGAAGTATTACGAAAGCATGCCCAAAAGAATCGAAGAAGTCATCAAGGCTAAAGGTGGATATACTAAGCGCTAATGTTTTGTAGCCTGATTGATTTTACAGTCATTTTTACATTTTTTCATATTCCGCCCAAATTTCCTAAATAGTATTTTATAAAATTTTGTTCAATAAAACTATGTTACTTAAGCAATATTCACTCAAAATTTGAAGAGTCTAGCTTCATTTCTGCAGAAGTTATCTTAAATTATATTTTTGTGAGCCGGTTAATAGCAGCACTGTAGATAGTATGCTTTTTCGCCCACCACGGCACCCTGACCGACATTATGTTTCGCTCTATTCTCAACTCGAGCTGCCCCGGGCAATTTAGATAAGTTTAATATCTCGTGTCCATTGGGCTTAAAAAATGTCAGTAATAAAAATCCTTGTTTAAACGTAATATGGGCTGAACCTTCCCTTTTTCCTTTGTCCCGTTTAAAGGTTTTTTAATTCCTTCACACTTTCCTTGAACCTCCCCGGGCAATTTTGATAAGTATTTATCTGTGTGCTCATTGGGTAAAATTTAATTGTAATAAAATATCTCTTTAAACGTAATATGGGCTGATAGGAAGATACATGTAGTGTTGTTTAGGTGAATAACTACATATGTATATTTGGCCTAGGTAATTATAGAGGACAGCACAGTTCTTCCTTTCCGAACACTAGAGTAGCTTACGTCTTTTCTAGTTTTTTATAAAGTATCTATTCACTTGCCTTGTTATAGCAGGTTATATTCAGAAACATTAATAACGTTATCCCCTTAGTTAACACCTGTTAATTAGTCTTAGCCTCTCACAGCCAAGTCATTACACTAGGAGAATAAATTTATGCTACTCAAGCTATTGAACAACTGGCTGATCCACAACTTTCTATATTAATGTGATTCTTTCATCTCTAGCAATTGAAGTAAGTGTGCTTTGGGAAGTACCAGGTACATTTATGAAGCATAGTCTCCATTGTATAAAAACGTGCGGTTGGATCATTGACATACAGTAAGTCCAAGAATATGTATCTCAATCACTCCTATACATAGCTACCCAAGAGTGTGAACCTTAATGGTATGCGGTATTTATGTTACTGACAAATGTAATCTTGCCAAGTAATGTATTTAAAATAACATTTGTAATTGTTTCTATGATAAAAATACAAAATAAATAAATTGTGGTAAATGAGTAAATAACAATTAATTATAAATTGTTATTATAATTACACGTTTTCGTATAGGTTTTATGACGGCATAGGTTATCGATTCGTTTTGACCGGTCCACTGTATTACACCCTTGTGTTATGTCTGTAATTTCTGACTCCGAATATTAAAATTCCCGTGACCATAGCAGAGCCTGTCAAATAGAAGCCCGGCGTTATTTGTTAAATGCACACCAACAAGGTATTGGGGTTTCGTTGGTTGGTATTAGTGGCTATTGAGTTTGTTTTTTTGGTTTCCAACATTTAAATACACTGTCAAGGTTTTACAGTGTTATGACGCCTCCTACGCGAATACAATTATTAGAGAGGTTTCACATCTTTAAATTATAAATATGGCTCATCTGTAGTTAAAACATCCTCAGTGTTATTATCCTGTTCTTTCTTGCCCTCACATTATTTTCCTATACATCTTTTTAATAAACGTTATCCTATGAAGTACTATCTTTCTGTCGTTGTAACTTATCTTCAGAGACGTTAGTAACACCAACCCCACAGTCTTGTTCTGTGAATTGGTCTTCATCATCTCTGTCACAGCTCACAGTCATTACATACAGTTTCCCTAGAGAATGTCCGAAACAACATCTTTTGCGTTAGTATGGTATTTGGATTTGAATGAATCAAATACAGTAACTCTATTTTTGTTGATCAAACCATATACATACATACTGTACCGTGCCTTCTCTACTTATCCAACTTGTTGATCCCTTTTGAGACTGAGTGAGTCAGCGAGACCGAATAATAGTTCTTGGATAATTTTCATTTTGGTTTAGAGATTGAATAGTCTTTTACTGTATATGAATGCGAGGTAGAACTGAGCTTATAGTGGAATTGAGAAAGTAGTAGTGGCAACCGAGTAATGTTGTTCCTGTTAATGAATTGTACAACACCACTGCAAGATACTATATCTAGATTACGAGTAAGGTTTGTGGCATTTCCATAACTCCTATACTGTATAAATCTTTAATTGGAAATAAAATAGCTAAAAGACTCTGAAGATAAAAAAAATATTATATGAATTGAAGTATTTGAATGTTGAAAAGTTGAATTACCCCCTTTTTACATGTATACGTTATGAAGATTTGCATTGAAGTACGTTTAAAGAAATCTTTTATTACAATATTTAAAACCCAATGAGCACCAAAATTGCCCGGGGCAGATCCTAAAGTTTCTATACTATAGACTATGTATTGCTAAAAACCCCTTCGGGAACAAGGGTAAAAAGGATTGAATCAGTTGTTGTTGTGTGTGAGGGCTGGGTCAACCATTGTAATAGGGCGTAGCCTAGTGAGGGGTCTGGTGGAGGTGGATTCAATCCATGAAACAAATGATCGAGTTCATAAAGAATGCGGCAAATGGACGGCCAACGGACGGTCCATGTTTAGCGAGTGACGGCTGATCGAGGGGGACGAGTGGGAAGTTGATTCAAAAAATTAGACAATGGATCTAGAATTGATATTGGCATCATCAGACGTTGATCCATCTGTAAGCACTGTATGGCATGTTGTTTTGTCATGATGGTGGTGGGTTGATGGAAGCAAAAGTTGGAATGATCACCAGGTAGCCATCCAAGACGGCGTCTTGGATGCAGCGGCTACGCTCTTCGCTAGTCATCGGAAGCCAGAGTATAGGGTCTAAGCTGATGGATGTCGGACACGCAGAGAGTAACTTTGTGCTCTGGTGTGCTTGTTGCAGTTCATGTAGGGTTTCTGTTGGAAACTCACGAATGCATTTGTTAAGGACTTTATGATCGATAGACTGTTGTTGTTGAGCTCGGTTCCAAATAGGAGAGCGGCTTAGACGAAAATAGGCTGATTTGCTGGATGGATCTTGGATGTAGGGGTGCAGTAATGTTAGTAGAGCATCATTTGGTAAGTGGTGAGAACGAAGTACTGTATGTATTTAGCCTGGAGAATCGCACAGCGTTTCTTCATGGATGGTAGATCAGCCATGCGGAGCATTACTTTTACAGATGAACGGGACGAACCACCAAAGATCCTTCGAATACAGGTATTTTGGGCCTTCTCTAGTCTGAGGATGTTGGCGGAGGTGAAAGGACATACTGTATATGTAGCTGCACCATACTCTAGTTGAGGCCGGATCATTTGAGCATAAAATCGAAGAGCCATTCTCAAAACCATGGTTGTTTAAGCCAATAGAACTGAGGATATCCATCGTAGCCAATGCTTTCGTGGTATTGATACGGATTAGTTCGTTGGGATCCACATAGCCACCCGGGTGGAAAGGAACACCAAGGTAGGGAAATGAGTTAACTGACCTTAAGGGGGATTCATAAAGGCTATAGGTCATAGGGTCATTATGGGGATCGAGAATAACACATTTATCAGGGTGCCAGCGGTAACCAAGGGCGTAACTGTGATTTTCACATTGATGTTGATATATCCAGTTACTTTGAAAGACTTACTGTATAAAAATAAAATAAGACAGTAAAATGACCAGACTGTGGTATTTGACGACTTGTAGAGTTAAATATCACTTAGTTAAAACAATAAAAAGTTAACGAGATCAAACTAGTAGGTCTTTATTTTGAATCAAGTTAAGTTCAAAGAGAAGAAAAATATCTACTGCAAAAATTTAAATATCTTCTTCATATTGCGGAACCTAGAAACTGACAGCTGAGTTATTCTACTCAAAGAAGACGTACGTCTTCTGAACCGTAAAAGAATAGAATTCTCCCTTGAGGAGATTACGCATCTACCCGGAGCGGGTGGACTTGTAAACGTATCCATGGCTTGATCTAGTGATCATGCAACTAACCTATTTTCCCGTGCTAACCATTATGTAGCACTGCTTGCAGGAAAATAGAATTAATTAGGAAAATAGTATTCGTGCGTGGTGTTTGAGTTGAGTGAACAGTTATTGTAAAGGATGATCACAACCTATTATCTTGTAATCATTCTTTATGCCGAAGGCAGAGAATAGTACTTATAACCTATTATACCTTGGTGTTGAATCAATATATCCTGCATGTCCATATATTAATTCTACTATATATCCCATGTCATATAGTAACGTATTATAGCAAAATAAGTAAACTATATATCCTAAATGACAACCTGTTCAGCCTTATACGAGGTAGCTAATCTCGTATAAGAATCATCACTTATTCTATATTCGTTTCCTACTCTACTTTATATTATTTCAGCAGTAATGAGGTGTGAGGATCTTGTATAATTTGTATACGAGGTCTCCACATCTCATATGATGCTGTCAACTAAACACAACACTTAATTCACGGTACTCATATATTAGAGTTTATGTAGTTTCTAATTATTTCTGGTTTGCAATATTGTATAATTCATCTTTATCCTTCATAAAGTGAATTATGTTTTTAATATTTCTATATCATCTACCCTCAAATACGACACAGACACAACAAAGATACTCTTTATTCAAGTCTGTTGAGAATGATACTTTTATATGAGAAACGGGGTTATTAACGGGTATTCAACTATTAATACAACTGAACTAAAACTATCATGAGAATGATAAGATCTAGCCGCAAGCGGGTGTCAAAGTAGATGTGTATCAGATTGTCAAGCGGGTACTGAAGTCGTTCTGTAGTTTAAGACGTATAGTTGTATCTTGGATACAACAGATGTAATAGATGTTGTAGATGGCGTCGGTTTGCAATCAGTACCACATCATCAGCGTATAACAGGCAATTCAGCCGAGTGGCTAGTTCACAGGGAGGTTTTATACCGTTACAGTATTTTAAGTTTTATAAGGGACGATTTCGAAAATTTTGTGGACGAAGTCGGTACGTACCTTAATTGGGACTTTTTTTTTTTAGTGGACTATAGACTTTCGATTTTAGACGAAGTAGGATTTTATTGTAGATTTTTTTTACATTTTAGACGTCAATATTAATTCTGAAAGCATACAGTAAGTGAAAATAACATTATCGTTCATCGTAACCCTACTTCCTTCTGTAAACATCTCTCCCAGAAACTCTCAGCGTACCTTACCCATCCAAGACAATCATCGGGCGTAACTGTTTTGCTTGCTTCGCTGATACGTGGAGAGAGATCATCACCTTTTTGAAGAGGATTCCTTCTAATGCCTGCTTTGATTTTTGCCCAGCATTCTTCAATTGGGTTCAAAAATGGTGAGTAAGCGGGCATGAATAGCGGCTTGTAGCCGCGTTTGTTGATAGTATCGACAACGAATTGCGCATGGTGGATCCTGCAATTATCCATTACGATAAAATAGCCTTTCATGTCCAGTCTGTCCAACGTATCCATTATAACCTCCATGAATTTCACGTAATGATACTGTAAGCGAATGCCTCCTTTTTGCAATAATTGCAAAGGTTTTTAGCAGTAGCGGGAGCGGGACGTTGCTTTTTCTGAAAATCGTTTTCAGAACCGGTTTGTTTACTTTTAATGCCACTATGGCTCGTCTCAGCTTTCTTTTTTGGCGAAACGTTGGTAGCCAAAGCATGGTAGAGGGCTTCCTGAATAGGACCGTAATGAACTTCAATATGCTTATATACTTCCTCTAGTGTTTCAGGGTAATAAGTCGCTTTAAGGCCCTTATCGTTGTGTTTCTTCAACGATTTTTTAACCTCTTTTTTCGTCATAGGCAAAAGAGACTCGACGAACAAAGCAACAGCAACAACAGAGTTGGGGAGAGGGGCGCCAAGAAGACGGTGAATAGCTTGTCTATAGCGATCCACATAGTCGCGCAGAAGCTCAGTTTTCGACTGGCGCATCGTAACAAAATTTTCTATTTTGTTACTGGGTGTTGAAAGGTACCCAAAGCGCTCAATGATGGCTTCTTTAATGCTTGACCAGTTCGTCTTTGCAGGCCTGGGGTTGATATTGGTTTCATACCAACGGCTGTAAATGCTATTTTTACTAACCAAGAATGATGATACTAAATACTTGCGCCAGCATGCATTCAGATCACAATCATGGCTTTGTAGAATTGTTTCAAAGGCCGTAGTGAATGACTCAGCGTTCTCGTACGAGATCCTACCTTCGGTTTTAACCTCAGGCGCGTCGTCTACCAACTGAAACAGAGGGATTTCCCTGAGAGGAATGTGCGGGTGCGCATACTTTGATTGCGCAGTGCCGTGGTTTGAAAATTTTTTATGAGGTGGCTTACCCTCGTTCATCAAATCCTCCATCAATTGACGAAGCTCATTGATAGTGTTGCGCATGTTCTGAACTTCGGAAGCATTAGAAGTCGTCGAACATTTTAAGTGTAACTGGTTGATTTGAGTCTTATACCGTACGATCAAGACATTGTTAGAAATAATAGTCAAATTTTGACCATCCAACTCAGGGGCATTAATATTAATGCTATTGTTATCAAGATGCGAATTAGTTTCATTGCCAACATCATTATATGCAAAAATATTTGCAGAAGTGGAAGGGTGCCTGCTTTCTGCATGTCCCATGGTTTTATGAACCGTCTGTTGGGACGATCTATCACCAGAAGCAGTGGAAGCAGAAGGGGCAGAAAGAACAGCAGCGTCATGCATCTCTGTGTCTTCGGACAGAGAGCTGTCGTAACCGAAGAGGTCGGCAGGAGAAGGAGAAGAAGGTTCGTAATTGCTTGCAGTAGACATTTTTGTTACAGTAAGGTTCTTCGTTAAAAAAATTGTGGTATTTGACGACTTGTAGAGTTAAATATCACTTACATAGTTAAAACAATAAAAAGTTAACGAGATCAAACTAGTAGGTCTTTATTTTGAATCAAGTTAAGTTCGAAGAGAAGAAAAAATATCTATTGCAAGAATTTAAATATCTTCTTCATATTGCGGAACATAGAAACTGACAGCTGAGTTATTCTGCTCAATGAAGACGTACAACATATGAGGTTAACAGATCCATAGTACATATAGTACTTCAATAATAATTCACTCTTTCACAATGATCTGTCAGAAAGCGGACATTGGTTAGTGGTCTTATCATTCTATTTATATATTCGTCGCCAATTGCTTACAGTCCGATACTCTAACCTCTCAATGAGTAAGTACCCGCGCTCAACCATGGTGAAGGTACCCGTGTCTTTGATGAAACAACAGTCTATATGACACCGGCTAAACCCGCTCTATTCAGCCCAACACATCATCCTATAAAGATAGAAAATTTTTCATCATCTAAATATGTTTTTCTTTTGTACGATTTTCACTGAATAAAGAGTATAACAAGTTCTCCCAGAATTCTAACTCTTTTGATTAACTTTAATTCTTTGAAGATCAACAAACTCCGATTCTTGAGATACCAGATCGACCTTATGAGCTACTTCTAGTCACGTGACGGAGTTCTAATTATTACCACGACAATTATTTACCATCACATCAAAACTGATACGTTTGCGGTGCTTAATTGTGAAGATGGTGAGCGACTCTTGGGTTATTCTCAACGATTCTAATAGCCGAGACAGGTATTAAAATGATTTAGAATTGTTTACGATTTCCTAGGTTGTTCTATTCTACTCTTTCTGTAGTACTGTATCTGAATTCTCTTTTCAATCAATCAAATATTTTATTCTCCAGTAATCTCAATTTTATAAAAAAGTAAACGACCGAAAAGGCTGCCTTTCATAAGTGTGGAGTAGTTTACGGATTATATAGGGTGGTTTTGGATCTCAGCTAATTATTTTTATATCATGACTTTATCGACCTTCCGGTCCTAGGGGAGACTGTCCAACCTTGAGAAAGGTGACGTAATTTTTTCTACTTTCACGGACCGTCTCAAAACTGTCAGTGTTTATACTTATAATGTACCGAACTACCTAAGGTTCGACCCGTAAGACCAAATGGAAGATAAAAACTTGAATGACCTTTTGTTGTATTTGCTTATTAAAAATTCATAACAGTTGTAAGTCGATGACTATGAACTTAGGTGTCTTTATTATTCTTCAGATGAAGTAGAAGGATTATTTACTTTGTGAGGTTTAACGGGAATTATATTATTTGAGGACGCGTATGCTAGTCACTAATTTCAGGTTCAGATGCTTATTGGGTGATTATTGTATATTTAGGCCTGTATCTTGTTCTATGTTGTACATAACCTATATTAGATGCAATATACAGTAGATAGACCGTGGTAGAATATATTCTCTACCTGGTTGTACGTACTCGAGTATTGTAGTTATTATCTCACCAAACACGTCACCTTTATTTTTCTTTCAAAATCTCTGTCTCTTTATATAGTCAAGTTATCTAAAGATTATGTACATTATTGTTGATCTTCAAAGAAAAAGGTTAATTAAAAAAGAGTTAGAATTCTGTGAGAACTTGTTATACTCTTTATTCAGTGAAAATCGTACAAAAAAAAAAACATATCTAGATTATGAAAAATTTTCTATCTTTATAGGATGATGTGTTGGGCTGAATAGAGCGGGTTTAGCCGGTGTCATATAGACTGTTGTTTCATCAAAGACACGGGTACCTTCACCATGGTTGAGCGCGGGTACTTACTCATTGAGAGGTTAGAGTATCGGACTGTAAGCAATTGGCGACGAATATATAAATAGAATGATAAGACCACTAACCAATGTCCGCTTTCTGACAGATCATTGTGAAAGAGTGAATAATTATTGAAGTACTATGTACTATGGATCTGTTAACCTCATACGTAGCATTTGTAGATCATAATTAATATCAATCGCTGTATTTCAACTGTGCAAGATTCTAGAAGAAGTCTAATCTCATATTATGGCTATATGGTTACTCCTAATGTCATAACTCCGATCATTATGTAATAACTCTGGCTCATACTGTATATACAACAATTATCGTGTAATTTTACTAAATTAATTTTTAACAAGATAATTGTAATTAAAAGCTCATCTACATTCTTGAGGGGATATTATCTACTGTATGTCTGCTCTGTATCTGTTTAGCCCTCTGTACATTGGGTCTAAATCTTTTCTTAATTTTAGTGGAGTTAGCATTCCTCCACTCCGAGCTCGACTCCTTTCCATCAGGATGTGAATGACGCCTTTTTCTAGTGCTGCATGCGTCATCCCCGTCGGGAACTGAACTAGCACCGTGCACGTGATCGGTACTTTTGGTGTATCCCATTGGTACACATTTCGCTATGACAAAACTGACACGTTAGGAGTAGTAGTCCGTGAAATAACTATGTTTGGTTTTCCAGTATAGATTTTGTTGTACTGTTTCTTAACTTAGATATAAGATTGTTACCCGTCACTTACAAAACTGTCCCAATGTTTCGTACTTTTGTGTTTGAGTGGTTTTGACGTATCATACAACCTAACTAAATGCGATGTATCTTAGCTTAAATGAAAGCCCTGGTCATGGTGAACATTTGCATATTGTCATTGGCGGTGATTAAAACATTGAACGCTAGCACTGAGTCTTAGAAAGCGGGCCTGTCATTGGGACAGTTTTGTAACATTTTATTTTTGACCGTCTAGCGATATAATAACTGAACCACAAGTCAGTAGAGAGTTTCAATCTACGTAAAATTTGCTGCACATTGCCCTGAAATGTCTGCCAACACATTCAAATTCTTATTTCTCAATTTTCTGACTCCGAATTCTGCTCTACTGGTCTATAATGAAGTCTCTCCCAAAATCCCAGGTTGACAGCATCATTGCTAAGCTTAATCAAGGTAAATCGGTACGTGAAGTGTCGGAAGAAGTTGGAGTGGGTAAGAGTAGTGTTCATCGGGTGAAAAGACAGTTTTGTCCGCTCATGAAGGCTTGTCCTGGAGGAAGACCTGCCAAGTTATCTGATGCAGATAAGCGTTACTGCGTGCGTCAAGTCACAAAAAATCGCGTTAGGAATGCAGTACAAGTTGCAAAACGCCTCGAAACGGATCATGGTATCAAGGTGAACCCGAATACAGTCCGTCGGGCCTTAAAAGCGGCCGGTTTGGGATCCTTGGAGGCCCCTAAGAAGCCATTACTTAGTGACAAGAATCGGAAGAAGAGACTTGCATGGTGCATTGCACATAAGGATTGGACCACCGACGATTGGAAACGCGTTATTTGGACTGACGAAACTAAAATAAATCGTTTTAACTCCGATGGTCGTGTCTGGGTATGGGTTCGCGACGGTGAGACGCTTAAAAGTCACCATGTTAAGCAGACAGTCAAAGGTGGTGGTGGCAGCATCATGTTGTGGAGTGCTATTACGTATGGCGGAGTGGGTTGGATGTGCAAAATTGATGGCAATATGGATAAAACATTGTACAGAGACATACTCCGCGACGAATTGGAAGACAGCATTCGAGATATGAGCGAAAAATTAGGGTACCGTCGTGATCAAATCATTTTCCAGCAAGACAATGATCCTAAACATACGTCAAATTTGGTCAAGGAATACCTGCAAGGGCAAGATTATGTGACTATGGATTGGCCTGCACAGTCACCAGACCTTAATCCAATTGAAAATATGTGGGCTTTACTCAAAAGACGTCTTAACGAGTATGAAACAGCCTGTAAAGGTGTCAATGAGTTGTTCGAGCGTTCGCGTGAGGTTTGGTATGACATCATCAAAGTAGAAGAGTGCCAAAAGGTCATAGAGTCTATGCCTCGACGTATACAAGCTTGTATTAGGAATAAAGGTCTCTGGACAAAGTATTAAACACATTTATAATAAAGAATCACATCACTTAAAAAATGTTACAAAACTGTCCCAATGTATAGTCTGTTTTCAAATATCAGTTATAAGCATAATATGATTCAATCACCGCTAATGACAATAGTCAAATGTTCACCATGACCAGGGCTTTCATTTAAGCTAAGATACGTCGCATTTAGTTAAGTTGTACGATACGTCAGAACCACTCAAACACAAAAGTACGAAACATTGGGACAGTTTTGTAAGTGACGGTATATGAAAGAAAGCTCATTTATTAAAAGTATATTTCTCTTTATCTATTTATACTGTCTACTTCCGCTCATTCATTCTACCGAGCACCGAGCCGGACCTCACGTGCTCTAATTCTATTGGTTGGGGTGACAATCCTTCACACTCCGTATCAAAATGTCACTGTTTAAGTATATAATGTACCGAACTAACAAAGGTTCGACCCGTAAAACAAAACTTAAGATAGTATCTAAAAACTTGAATGATCTTTTATTATACTTTGATTATTCCTCTACTTATATAGTCAAGATATCTAAAGGTTTATGTTCATAATTAATATAATTATTAATATAATTATAAATCTATAGATATGTACATGATAACCGATAAGTGATATTATAATTAAAAGGGGAGAGAGTACATTCTTCAGGTTATATTATCTTCGTCTACTTTGTATCCGTTGTGATGTCCTCTATAATTACCTAGGCCAAATATATGTAATTATTCACCTAAACAACATTACATGTACTGTATTTTCCTATCTGCCCATAATTATTTACAAAGTCTCAGACATGCCTTTTCCGAAAAAACAAATTACTTATTCCAAAAGATATAAAAGAGACCCAAACGTTAACTCGAAATAAAGACAATTTCAATATCTTTTTACAGTCTCGCTACTTAACTTAGTCCACTATAATCCAAATTGATAAGATTTACATCCGTATAGCTTTCTGCACGTTAGGTTTAAACCTTTTTTTATCTACATCGAGGCTGATATGTTTCGACTCCGAACTTCGCCTTTTTCTATTGCTTATGTCGTCACCCTTATCAACAATTGGAATGGCGCCGTGCACGTGACTGGTTGTTCCATGGTCTCCAATTGGATCAAACTCCGCTTCGACAAAAACTATTACGTTTGCGGTGCTTTTGCGTGGAAGGTTTGTGTTAAAATAAGTAGTAAATGTTATATACGTGAATGTATATAACGGTAAATTGATATAATTCGGGAGCAAGTAAACAAAATATGTTTCTATTGGAAAGTAAATATAAGAAATTTAACTGGTTTGATCTTCTTACATTATGAATAAACTAACTATAAATGATTGATCGTGTAAAAATGTAGATCAATACTAAAAGAATCAATAAAAAAAATATAAACTAATCAAAACGAAGTAAACAAATCAAAATCCTGAAATATAAAATAAAACTTGAAATTAACAAAATTCCAATAATCAAAATAAAATGTTTATAGTAAAATATGAATGCCCAAAAGAAGAGAGAGTTCCTAATATCAAATTATGAATAGAATTTATACTAAAATTAATATGTATGTTGATGTATGTAGTTATGTAAGTATTATTTAAAGTCCGTAGTAAGTGTTTGTCTTCAATAGTATCCGTGATTTTGTGCCGGACTGCTGGGTTACTCCGGGTCGAACTTATCAATTTGGAAGGCGAATTCTTACAATCTTTTACGCCACGCATCAAAATGTCACAGCGAAATGGGATCCAATGCGATACACCAAAAGTACCAGTCACGTGCACGGTGCTGGTTCAGTTCCCGACGGGGATGACGCATGCAGTACTAGAAAAAGGCGTCATTCACATCCCGATGGAAAGGAGTCGAGCTTGGAGTGGAGGAATGCTAACTCCACTAAAATTAAAAAAAGATTTAGACCCAATGTGCAGAGGGCTAAACAGATACAGAGCAGACATAGGTAATATCCCTCAAGAATGTAGATGGGCTATTAATTACAATTATATTGTTGTATATATTAAATTAGTAAAATTACTCGATAATGTACATAATCTTTAGATATCTTGACTATATAGAAAGATAGAGATTTTTAAAAGAAAAATAAAGACTATTCAAGTTTTATCTTCCATTTAGTTTTACGGGTCGAACCTTAGGTAGTTCGGTACATTATACTTATAAACACTGACAAAAACATCTCAAGCGGGTATAGCTCAGCTGGGAGAGCGTTAGACTGAAGATCTAAAGGTCGGGTGTTCGATCCACCCTAGCCGCATTTTTGGTGGAGGTATTTTTGTGGTGATCGTAGCCCCTGTTCTAACACTTATTTTTTTTGGGCAGGTCCAGAGGCTAGGCCTTTCTTTCGTCTATTCAGTACTTTTATGGAACGGACCAATCATATTGCAGCATTTACAAACAACAACTACTTCTCCACAAGAAGATCTCTAGTCATCGCTCAACTCATGACGATCGAATCCCAAACTAAACATGGGGTCAACTGGTCGACCATCGTTGCTAATGGTCTGAAAACCAAAGTTCCCCCTCCCAGAAGTCGTTTCGACATTTCTGGAAATAAAGAATCATACAGTGTGGAAACAATTTTTGAAGAACCTGAAGTGGCCCAATACCTCAGGTCACAGCGTATCCATTCGATTGTTCAAACGGCGATTCAGCCTGGGGCTATCATTTTTTCTCTTCCCAGTCGTCTGTTTTCACATCAATCTGAAGCATTTAGGTTGGTCGTTGACCAATTTGGTCCTGTAGTAGGTAACTACTTCAATCCAGCTTCACTTCGGGGTAACCGTTCTAGAGGAGATCTGGTTTTTGCACCCGCTTCCGTGACGATAGCCTTACTCGAGTTGCTATTGAAGAGGGCCTTATTCACAATGGGGTGCAGTATAAAGCTGTTCCATATAAGGATAAATGCGAAGCGAATGATCATTGTAGAGTGACATTAACTTTGCCTGTCGGTGCCGAACAAGACGAGTTGCAAGCTAAACTGAAAGAATCCATGTCCCATTACGGAAGGGTTCTGCAAATTAAACAACGCCTGAACCACGGGTTTTTCGAGGGTGATGTGTCCGTTTTGCTTGATCGGAAGTCAGCGGACGGCATAGCGCCTTATCAAGAGTTACAGCGAATGCTGTATTTAGAGGCTTGGGATATAACTGTTCCCGTTAGCTATAAGGGAGCGAAGCCTATTTGCTATTATTGCCGTCAGGAGGGACATGTCAAGAAGGACTGCCCCACCCTCCAACACATTGTTTGTTTCCGTTGTGGTGGTCATGACCATACTGAACGACGCTGCCGTGTCCCTGTTAAGACTATTGATGAAGTAACTGAGCCGACGGAAACAACTTTTTCCGAGGAGCTAGAAAGATATGAAATTCTTATGTCTCAACAGCCTGTTGCTAAATCGCAAGTTTTGACGCCTACCCTATCTACAGACATTGAGATCAAGCCCACCACCGATAACCATTACATCAGTAAGGATGCTATTTTAGATTCACAGATGAATGAAGATGCTGAGAAGATTCTGTCTGAGTCAGTACACAGTGTTATGTCCACCTTGTCTAGTGCTGAAAACGAGGAGACCGCATCGGCCCTCCCTCGCAAGGGCACGTTATTCTCGAAATATGCCCCCATGGCAGACCGGTTAACCATGGATGTTGACACTCCTTTGATCATTCCCAAAAAGATCTTGAAGCGCCCCACTGCGCCTTTTTCTTCCAATGAACAGTCTGTTGATTCGAAACAAAAGTTAGCTAGCTCCAGCTCCACTTCTGCAGCTCCCGCCCGTAAGGGTAATGAGTAACAAATCCATCCGTATTGCATCCTTAAATGCTCGTAGCATTTTCAAGGATGCAGATAGAAGCACTCAGAGGGTGTTTCTATCATACCTCAAATCACCTTCTCTCTCTCTAGATATTTTATGTTTACAGGAAGTGTCTGCTTTTCATCTGCAAGCTCACTTAAATCACGACCAATGCCACTACTTTCAGTCATACCTGTTTCCTCAATGCTCTGTGCTCTTCACTAAATATTGCGCCATTATATGTTTAAACAAGAATCTAACACTCTATGATGATACCGTCTCCCTTGATGAACGGTGTATTCGAGCTACAGTTTATAATCGAGTTTTTCAAAAAGTGGAGTGTTCTATCATTAACATTTATGGCCCTGCTCAGTCTGAGAACAAATTACCTTTTTTCAACAACTTCATGTCCTCACCTTTTCACTTTACTGACTCTCCAGAAACACCAACTATTTTATTAGGCGATTTTAACTTACGTTTATCAAAGCTCGTAGAGACATGCGATGCTAGTGAGTTTATCGCTTGGCACCAGTGGCTCAACGAGTATTTTGAAAATTGTTTACCAAAGGGACAACCTACATTTCGGCGGGGTACCCAAACTTCAACCATCGATTATATTTTTTGCAGCAAATTTCATCATCCACAGGTCTCTAACAATGAGCAAACGTACCTACCTTCCTCATGGACTGATCACCAACTGCTTCAGATTGATTTCAAGGCGGACAGGGATGACCTTGGACCTGGATGCTGGCGTTTTAACACGTCTCTATTGCACAATGACATTTTTATCAGTATACTGACGGACGTGATAGACACTTTCTTTGTCTCTGCTGATTTCTTTGTCGACTCTACAGCTCAATCTACCTGGGAAAGCCTCAAGCGGGCTCTCTGCGATACTTGCGAACGCTTTACAGCGGGTTTTAATAAATCCCGGCGAAGCGAAACTCGACGCATACAGCAAGAGCTTCAACAACTTCTTGCTGGCGTTAGTGTTTCCAGTGATACTCGTACTGCGGCACATCAACAGGAATTAATACAGCAATTGAATGATCTCTTGGAAAAAGAGACCACGACCACCATGAATAAACTGTATCTTCGTTCTGCTACACGATGGCATGAACAAGGGGAAAGAAATACGAAGTATTTCTATCGAGTTATTAAGTCACGGCAGAATCAGCAGACTATTCATGCTTTGAGATGCAGCGACACTGGAAGACTTTTGGAGACTACTCCAGACATTTTAAAAGAAGCACATAAATTCTACAGCCAGCTCTATACTCCAGAGGATATAGAGGTCGAGGCAGTTCATTCGCTATTAGCCAATGTACCAGACGATGTTGGGTTATCGGACCTTTCTGCTAGGGCGATAGGGGCGAATTTCACTGTATCTGACCTTATCGAAGTTGTAAATCATGCTCCCACCAAAAAATCTCCTGGATTGGACGGTCTGCCTTTCGAAGTATACAGGTTCTTATTCAACAAATTCCCTAAAGCTAATCTCTTATTCTTGGCAGTCCTAAACGAGGCATTGCACGGTAACATTCCTGTATCATGGAAGCAGACTAGAATGGTCCTCCTGTTCAAAAAAGGTGATCCGACGTTATTAAGCAATTGGAGACCTTTGTCACTCATTAATACAGATGCGAAAATTTTCACTAAACTGCTTGCGAACCGCTTCAATACTATCCTACCGAACCTGATCAACCCTTACCAGACGGGCTTTTTGCCCCATCGTCTGATATCTGATAATGGATGGGTTAATATGACACTAATGGAAAATTACCGACGTACTAAAGACATACGGGCCTCGACAGCTGTGGCCGTTCTGCTGGATCAAGAAAAGGCGTATGATCGAGTCCATCCACAATATTTCCGTTTAGTGCTGCAGCGTTTCGGCTTCCCGGGTCATCTCATCTCAGCTATGATGTCTTTATTCTTTTCAACTGCCATTTCTGTGTCGATCAATGGGTATTTGGGACAGCCTCTGCGTCAAGGTCGTGGATTACGACAAGGGGACCCTCTCTCACCTTTGCTATTCAATCTGATGTTTGAGCCGTTATTACGTACCATTCTCGCTTCTTCTCTGAAGGGAATTACAATGTTTCCTTTATCCACACCAGTCTCTTCCATGGCTAAAATGCCCATTATCCGACATCCGTATACTGGAAAGGACGACAGTATTATTCCATGGTCTCACCCACCTGTCTTCCATCTTCTAAGTTATGCTGATGATCTTGAAGTTTTTTTGGAATCGCCCGACGAATGGCCCGTCTTATGCCAGATCTTATCCTTATATGCCTCAGCCAGTAATTCCAAAGTTAACCTTCACAAGACCAACATTGTATCCTTATCAGGTGAAAGTAATCCATCTTGGGTTGCTATTGCTGATTCTGAGAGTATCGGGTACCATACCAAGCATAGCGCAGCGATTGTTCGTTATCTGGGCTATCCTCTCTACTCAACGGTCAAGCAATTGAATGTTTACCTCCATCGTATAACGAATATCATCAAAATGCACTGCAGTCAGCTGAAAGATCGAGGTCTTTCCGTCCGTGGATTATCTTTGTTGGCCAACTCACAAATACTTAGCAAGATATGGCACTTGTTGCGGGTCGTGCCAGTGCCTAAGTGTGATATTCTTAAATATCAGGAGTTATAGTTTAATGAGTTTTATATGTAGAGACTGAGTGAGTCAGCGAGACCGAACAATAGTTCTTGGATGATTTTATTTTGGTTTAGAAATTGAATGGTCTTTTATATGAATGCGAGGTTAAACTGAGCTTATAGTGGAATTAAGAAAGTAGTAGTGACAACCGAGTAATATTGTTCCTGTTAATGAATTGTACAACGCCACTGAGATATATCTAGATTACCAGTAAGGTTGAAGTGTGCCTGATGAAATCTTATTTGTCCCAGTGTGCCTGGAATCTTATTTGTTCCAGTACACTATAACTGGTAAAGGCAGTAAATCTGGATTGTTCTCAGATTGTTATATGAATTAGAGGTCAGAACGTGACACTAAGACGTGGTTGAATGAAATTCGTACCGTCATTCATAAGTTTGTTCTACCTTTTCGGCCGGCTCCTTCTTGGCAATCCATCTGTCTGCGAAAGTCTCTTGGTGGCCTAGGAGTCATTGATTTACATCACCAGCATTTGGCCCTCCAGCTTATATACATTCAGCGGATTCTTCGCCCGAAAAGCAACAGTGATTTTGTTACCCCACTGATCGGTTACTGTATATACAGTGACTCACAAAAGTGTTACAATGTTTTTAAAAATTTTAATTTTTCGACTTCTTCATGCATTCTTCCCCTTGAGCACATACTTAAGCACTGATTTTTTTTTGCGATATGGAAAGTAGTAGTTCTAAGCTATTCAGTGATATAGCTTGTGTTAGGATTCATATACATTTGCTTGAGCACATTCGACATTCTAATCGCTCATCTCGACATTCGCAATCTGTAGAAATTCAGATGGTTGAAATGATGAATGTTTACAGAGCCTTCTTTCCCCAGGATTTTTCGAATTTATTGAGTTTCAGCAATCTATCAGGGGTCAATTTAATGCTGAGTATCATGTTTTGTCAAACTTGTACCTTTTTGCTTTTCGATTAGCTACATTACTTTACCCATTCACAAAAACCGCAACATTAGACAAATCTCAACATGCGTCCCGTACCTTACGATAAAAAAAATGATATTTTAGCTAGACTGCGTACAGGAGAGTCTCATAGAAGTATCGCCAAAAGTTTAAAGGTATCCAACGTCACTGTTGGTAGAATCGCTAAAGCTAATGACATTGCATGCAACGAAAAGACCGGCCGTCCTAGGTTAATCTCGGATCGTCTCGAGAGAATGATCGCAAGATCGTTCTACTTAGGGCAGTTCATAACAGCAGTTGATGCTGCCAGGAACCTGCGGGGTCAAGGAGTAGATATTTCTCCACAGACCATACGTAGGGTCCTGAAAAGATCCGATTTCGATTCAAGGATTAGAAAATCAGCATTGCCATTAACGAATGATCGAAGAAAGGATCGGTTGAAATGGGCGAAAGCCCACAAACACTGGACGGTTGATGATTGGAAGAAAGTCGTTTTTAGCGACGAGACCAAAATCAATCGTCTTGGATCGGATGGGAAACAGTGGACTTGGGTAAAGAAGGGAGAACCCCTCAAGGAGCACAACGTCAACTACAAGTATAAAGGCGGAGGTGGCAGCCTCATATTGTGGAGCTGCTTCACTCAACATGGTCCTGGCTTCATTGCCAAGATACAGGGGGGAATGGACTCGCAATTATATTGCGAGATTCTGAAAGGCGACTTCATGGATACACTAAAGGATTATGGCCTGAAATTGAAGGACGTTATCCTTCAACAGGATAATGATCCTAAACATACGTCCCAATATACCAAAAAATTCTTTAAAAAGCACAAGATAAATGTTCTAGATTGGCCTTCTTATTCACCAGACTTGAACCCAATCGAAAACTTATGGTTTTACCTGAAGTGCAAGCTAGCTGCTTATGACACCCTACCCAAGAATATGGACGAACTCTGGCAAAGAGTAGGAGACGTATGGTACAATAAAGTTACAGCCGATTTATGCCTAAAACATATCGAAAGCATGCCAAAAAGAATTGAAGCTGTTATAAAAGCCAAAGGTGGTCAAACAAAGTACTAACTGCACGTTTAAATAAATCTGACTATCACAAAAATGAAAATTTTACGCATATGCAAATTAAGCTCTATAGTTTAAGTAATTCCAAAGAACGCTAATATGTTTGAAAGCTATATCATTAGAAACCCAACAATATATACTTTCTAATGATATTAGTTTGGAGGGGGGTTTATTAATCATATCAGGTGCAATAGTGATTTGAATTGGAAATTTGTTTGATTTTGTAAAACATTGTAACACTTTTGTGAGTCACTGTATCTATGTACTGGTCATCATTCCTTTGTACCATGGTTGCAGCATGCACGGACCTTTCTGGCACTGCTCAAAAAGATTCCTACTTTATCTATCCTTACAAGGCTTCTTACCGAACTTCCGGCGCTCCCGTCTCACGCTACTTGGCCAGGCCGTTGGTATGCGGATACCCCTTTAAGATTTGCTATTGCTCCCGTCGCCTCGATATCAGCTGATGAGCAATACGATCTCACTCAATTACCTTTGTGTTATACTGTAGCAAACGCTGTGTCTTGGTCATATCCGTATAATATGTTCACCAACTTTCTGCGAATAGATAGCCCGAAATTTACTAAAGCAGGCGAGATACTCGATTTGCTAACATCTGACATTCCTCCCATTCAATGGCGATATAGCATCAAGAGGTTCATGGCTCCGGATGTTCATAACGATGTTCCACCGCAAGATAAACGTTTTCGGAATGCTGATCAGCGGTCGCAACAAATAGTTACCATTGGTACTTCTGTTTGGACGCCTTCGTGCAAACACTGGACTATTAAACTCGGTGACAATCAGATCGTTTCCTTTGCTAAATTATCTCCTGGTATACTGAGGCAGTTCTGGTCGCAGCGCTATCTTCAGGAGAAATTACCAGGGCCATTATCATTGATAGGCGTCCCACAGATTCCTTATATATGTCCACCGGGCTTTTGCCATCCTCGGATTTGGAAGGTTTTCTGGTCTTTGAGACTGCCACATAAAGTTACTACCTGTTGGTGGCGGTTGCTTCGCAACTCTTTAAGTACTCAGGCCTCGTTGCACCGTATAAGACCGCGACGATGGCCTTCGACAGCGTGCAAGCTGTGTTCAGCACCCATCGAAG
Organism: Mycotypha africana; assembly: GCF_025528875.1. Taxonomy (NCBI): domain Eukaryota; kingdom Fungi; phylum Mucoromycota; class Mucoromycetes; order Mucorales; family Mycotyphaceae; genus Mycotypha; species Mycotypha africana. Next base: position 1,584,660 of record NW_026515730.1, read on the forward strand.
ATGACTATCACTTTATAGTTGGCTGCCCTGATAAATGGTCATACTGGATAAAAGCCCTAGATCACGTTTCTCTTTCCAATGTCCTAAGAACCCCAGCAGAGGTTATGCATACCCTGCTCAATTTACAACTGCCCAATACTGATAATTATACGGAACGCTACACGCTAGAGTTGTTGGGAGCCCTTCTGGAAACCCTATGGAAGTATCATTGGTCTACCGTTATTAGTCATGAAAGTTGGTCCACTGAAAATGCTTACCAACAGCTATTATCATCGATCACCTTACAGATTACTGTTAAGAGCGTCGCTGCACTGTCTCAGGCGGGCACAGGCTGATCACCAAGCTAAGGCACGTCTATAGTATCAGTTTTTACCCATCAACAAGGCCTTTCATCCCTATTTAAATCTATATATCCTTTCTCATATTTTACTTCTGACGTCTGTTTTTTCTTGAATAAATGTAACATGAATTTAAACAAAAAAAAAACCAAAAAAAAACCAGAGGCCTATAAATCGTACCTGAATTTAAACAAAAAAAAAAAACAGAGGCCTTCTGTGTCGCGCCTCAAGATAGGTTGTAGTAATTAGTAGCCTTATGTAACAATAAAATAGTATAAAAGACAACAAATGAAATAAAGATAAAGGTGAGGCTTTTCTTTGATCTCTCTACAAATCAGGGATCCTAATAGTTTGATAGAAAATAAGTAAAATAAATAAGAAGTTATCCTCTTAGACGCGACGTCTGTCACGTTCTGAACTCTAATTTATATATAATCTGAGAAACAATTAAGATTTACTGTCTTTATGTTGTATATACGAGCCAGAGTTCTTACATAATGAACAGAGTTATGACATTAGGAGTAACCATAGGCATAATACGAGATTAGACTTCTTCTAGAATCTTGCACAGTTGAAATACAGCGACTGATATTAATTATGATCTACAAATATTCAATATGAGGTTTACATATCCATAGTACATAGTACTTCAATAATAGCTCACTCTTTCACAATGATCTGTCAGTAAGCGGACATTGGTTAGTGGTTTTACCATTCTATTTTTATATTCGTCGCCAATTGCTTACAGTCCGATCCTCTAACCTCTCTGTTGCATCCAAGATACAAGTATACGTCTTAAACTACAGAACGACTTCAGTACCTGCTTGACAATCTGATATACGTCTACTTTGACACTCGCTTGCGGCTAAGATCTTATCATTCTCATGATAGTTTTAGTTCAGTTGTATTAATAGTTGAATACCCGTTAATAACCCCGTTTCTCATATAAAAGTATCATTCTCAACAAACTTGAATATGGGGTATCTTTGTTGTGTCTGGTCATTTTACTGTCTTATTTTATTTTCTATAAGTCTTTTAAAGTAACCGAATATATCAAAATAAATCCTGCAATACTTGCTATGTGACTATCCCATAATATGACATTAGTCTCTTCTGGTACTTAATCATTCACTGTTGAGATTACATATGGATAAATGATATATTCTTTATTGTCTGTGCATTATGAGATAATATTATTATAATAATAGAGTCCAATGCTATAGCATGTTCCATACATATTTTATCCTAAGCCAGATAATATTAAGATAGATCCAATGGACATAATAGACTGAGGTATTCATGATATGAATGGCGCAGCAGAGACCTGAAGGTCGGATAAAAGATCTCTGGCTCAGCAACACCACTTGTATCAGGTATAGACCCAGACATTATCCAGAAAGATCATGTCTATTCCAGCAATTTCCATATTCTCTTAACATCTCTATATCCGCCTATGAATATCCAATTGTATTCTTTCACATAGTCATATCAACTGATATCAATGATACGATTAATTTGACATGTCTCATGTTACTGTTCTGATTTCCTAGAAATTAACAAGCAATTCTAGAAATCCGCAAGGCACATCTCATTCTCAGATCAAGTTCCTGAAAAGTATAAATATGATCCCAAGTTGAACTGTAGAAAGAAACTTGTCTTTATCTTATCTTTTATCTTTGTCTTAATTGACTCTTAATAAACCTACCACAAGTTTTCACAGACTTTCTCTTTGTCTTTTCTATTCTTTCTACTGTTATATCTTACCCGTACATAATAACTATCCTTAATCCATATTCTTTTCTTATTTCGTCTCATTATACATTGGGTCTTTGGTTCAAATGTATGCAATCGAACACACCGCCTACCAAAAGGAACGAAGGTATGAGTAGTACTCATATTTGAGATCAAGTTTTTATTTTAAACATTTCGTTACACATTTGATGGATTTACTCATATAAATATATATTATTATCGTGCTTCAAATACGATATAATCCACTTAAGCTATTATTTAACTTGTTGATCCGTTACTTTAAACCTTTATATGCGGACAGAATTCATAAGGCTTAAATGGAGACATCGGAACAATTAAGTATAGTTTATCCTGTCCATCTCATTAGCTATAATGGATCTGCCGAAGTCTTGGTTAAAGGAACATCTAGTCAGACCAGCTCTCTTACCTTATTATACCTATTTAATCGGTCAAGGCACCGCTCTGTCACAATTAACCGTGCAATAACAGTTGAGTACGTCTTTTCTTTTATCGTCAGATTATCTTGTACCTAAGAGTCACGAAAAAGGAAGTTTTTTTTTACAATATCCACAAATATAAATAGAAGTACTTTTTTCTTACCGACTTTTATCTTCATTCTTTATCGGAATATTAACATTAATAAGAAGAAGATAACTTTTTCTTCACAGATTGCCGTTTGTTTTCTTTTCTCTTTTATAATCTTTCTTAAACATATACAACAATTTTTTCCAATGCAAGATGTCAAATATTGATTCTCCTGTTACTGGTGATATTGTTTTTGGAATACATTGGGTCCACGGCTGACAAATTGGTAGGTACATCTGCTGCAAGCCCTGTTGGTTCGACTGATGATGGTGCTGAATCCATGATCCTTGTTGGCACTAAGGTGAACGATGTTACTCCTTCGGTGAAGGGAGTTGAAGGTGATCATTTGTCGGCGATTCAAGATGTCTTGGTTGACTTCGAGTGTGAGCTGGTCAAGGATATTAGCATCTTGAGTCAAGCACGTGTGGCTGGTGACATGGAGGCATATGACGCGGCCATGTTGAAGATGGACAAGACCCGCCGTGCCATATGCAGCATTAAGGAGAACATGAAACTCCTTAGGCAACTCCATTCGGGGTTAAATATGGATGACACCCGCGATTCTGCCGATCATTTGGAGAACCCGATGGATAAGCGCGGATTAACGCTGAACAGGAGGGACTTACCAAAGTTCCAACTTAGTTCTGATGTTTTCAGACGTTATCCTAACGAGGAGGTCTTTGAATCGGTGGATCATTATTTGAGAACATTCGAGCAAATCATCAAGTCGTCATCCATCAAGAACATTGAACGATATTGGTCGGATCTGCTTCCTCTGTGCCTTCCTCCGGGTGATGCTGCTTGGGTTGATAAAAGCCTGTTGACTTGTGCAAGCTGGGCCCAGGCTAAGGATGAGTTCCGGAAGTATTATGGATCCCGTACTGCCAAGCGACGCTTTGTGGAACAGGTGTATACCATGAGCATGAAGCCAACGGATAACATTATTGACTACTCGAGAAGGTTCCTGCAAACGATGCATGAGGCCGGTATTCCTAGCACGGATGAAGGGGTGGCGGATAGGTTTTTGGCTTCGGTAACTCCACCCGTTCAAACGGTCATTCGATTGTTCATGGCGTTGAACAAGGAAGAAAAATGGACGGTGGAAAAGTTGAGCGATACAGCCCGAGATGCGTTAGGTGATGATGCATCTTTATACACTTTTGCAACTGCTCTTTCACCTGGTGCTAGCACGAACCCTTCTCTTGGCTTGTCTACGTCGTTTCAAGGTAGTGGTGAAAGGCCTAACAAGAAAATGAGATTCAAGGAGACTAACAAAAGTGGCAATGGCGGTTCTTCTTCTACTGGTAGCGCAAGTCATACATTTTTCTGCAAGCGACATAGGCAGAATAGCACACACAACCCGGACGCTTGTTTTTCGCTGGTGAACGAAAATGAAAAGAAGAAGGTAAGAGCATTTGAACAAGCAAAAAAGGATGGTAAATATTACAAATGCGGTGATGGATACGATTCGGGTCACACTTGCAAGTACCGTCTTGGCAGTCAGAGAAAGTGATACGACTGAACCCACTGTTCATGATGATTTGACCATATAGTTGATCGAAAAGATGGAGAAAGAGCTTCAGATGGTCCCAGTCTCTGCTGAGAACACACTGATGACTGATGCATATAATTGTAAGTCCAATATTTCTAATCATATTGCACGTAAGAATCCATTAAATCTAATTGACTCCTATTAAAATAGAGGGCAAGGTCTTGATGGGTCAGATTGATACCGGCAGTGATATAAGTTTCATTAGTATCAATAGCTTAAAACATTTATCTATAAATAAAGTTTATGCATTGAATGGTACTTACAATGATAAGATTCCCCCTATTGGTAACTGACTTGTTGAGAGTTGGATATACGAATGGTATAGAGTTCAAATATTCTTTTGAAATTATGAAATTCAATGAGAATTTTGATTTTGACGTGCTTTTGAGTGTAGGCATTCTATCTAAGTTGAATATTTCTCTTTATGGTCTTGCTTTTAAGTTAAATAATCCAGAAGAAATGGCGAAACAGTTTGACAATGTCAATCATGAATTCGATGTTGAACACCTTCCAGATTCTTTTCTTACTGGTACTCCTATTGAGAGAAAGAAATTTATGGATGCTATTAGTGAAACACTTCTAGCTAATGCTAATATTCCTGAGACATCATCTTGTCCAATCCCAGAACCTGTGGTACGTCTTCCTACTCCTCCTGACGCAACTGCATACAAAGGGCATTATTCTATACCGGTTTCAATTGAGCAAGACTGAAAGTAGTAGAAAACAGGAACAATTATCAAACGTAGAGCAAACACATCTTTTGATAGTCCATTGTTACTGGTACTGAAGAAATTTGAAACCGGAGAAATAACCGGACATTGTGCTTGCCTTGATATACGTGTGTTGATGCCTCCATCATTTAATTATCTATTCCATCGATTTAAGGTTACTTTCAAAAGTTTGCAAGGCGAGAAATACCTCACAACGATTGATTTGTCAACTGCATGTGGCTGAAGAAGATTGTAGTACATATGTGTCCGTATATAATATTGACAAAGACAATTAAAGCCTGCAATAGTGGCTATGTGACTACCCCATAATATGACATTAGCCTCTTCTAGTACTTAATCATTTACTGTTGAAATTGCATTTGAATAAATTATAGGTTCTCTATTGTCTGTGCATTATGAGATAATTTTATTAGAATTCAATGCTTAGAACTTGTTCCATACATATTCCTATCTTGTGCCAGATGATAAATACGATAGATCCAATGGACATAATATACTGAGGTATTCATAATATGAATGGCGCAGCAGAGACCTGAAGGTCGGATAAGAGATCTTTAGCTTAGCAACACCACTTGTATCAGTTAAAGACCTAGACATTATCCAGAAAGATCATGTCTATTCCAGCAATTTCCATATTATCTTATTATCTCTATATCCGCCTATGAAAATCCAGTTGTATTCTTCCACATAGTCATATCAACTTATACTAGTGGTATAGCATGTTTTATGTTACTGTTCTATTTCCCCAGATATTTGCAAGCAAGCATATCTAAGAGCTCTTCAAGGCATATGTCATTCACAGATCAAGTTCTTGAAAATATATAGAGATGGTTCCAAGTTGAAGTGTGGAAAGTTATCTTTATCTTTGCCTTTGTCTTAATTGACTCTACTATAATCTACCACAGTTTTCATAGACTTTCTTTGTCTTTTCTACTCCTATTTTACCCATACACAACAGTTCCCTTTTTTTTACCCAGGTCCAACTCTTACCATCTGATCGCAAACGGTTCCTTTTGGTGTCATTGCTGAAGACAATCTTTTTCCACTCATTAGCGATCCACTTACTGTGCACTTTTGCCCATCACGAACAACTACAGCTGCGCTCATTAGTCTTTGGCAATGTTGATTTCTAGATCTTAGAATCGACATCAGATGTTTTGAGCACCCTACGAATTGTTTTGAGCAGAAATATCGTACCCTTGAAGCTCGCAGGCTTCTGGAGGCATCCACGGCGGCTATATATTGACCGGTGTAGAACGATTTTGCGTTCAGTCTAGCGTGCAAAACTTAATCTTCTTTAGTTTCCCCAACTTCCAAATAGGCTCGACCTAATTCTCTGCGATTCAACCATTAGTCTAGTAAAGACGCCAGTGGCGGCTAAAACAGCTCTAGAAGACTTTTATAGCAATTATTTGAGCTAATATATCCATTATTTTATCGTCAGAAATGCTTCTCATTGTACTGATTTGGATGATACTTGTTAATGGAGGCTAACGGCAGAATAATCTCAAATTTGACTTGACAAAGGTTAAAAAATGAACGTTTCGCATGAATATAAAATTCAGGAACTTGATTAAGATTGGCTGACTTTAAATTGTTTTTGGCGAAAACATGTAGTGTATGATCATGTTGTGAATGGTGAGATTCCGCCTTTTACATCCAGTAATTCTGAAGTAAAAGTTGTGAGAAGCATGTCAAGCTGCAGCGAATAAATACTACTCTGATCTAAAGATAAAAAAGCGCGTTCTGTATCGGATTATGGGAGGTGAATAAGAAAATCAAAAATCGCAAAACATTGCCACACTTTTGTGAGTCACGGTACAGAGATAGGTTTCAGGAATTTGACGTACTTGACAGAATACAAGGATTGGTAATCAGTTCCCGTTGAGTAAGACCCTGAATTTTATCTTCTTGATATCAGTTTAAATAATAAGTTAGGTAAAGACTAAGGGAGTCAGCGAGACGGAACAAGAGTTTTTGATTAATTTTTATTTATGATTTAGAATTTAGATAGCCTTTGATATGAATGCGAGGTCGAACTGAGCTTATAATGGAATGAGAAAAATCTACGTACAACCCGGCAAGCACTCAACCCATCTTATACAGTAGTCTTGCTCATTATATGGATGCTGCAAGAGCAGCATTGGAGAATTTGTCAAATGTTTTGGAGAAGCAGAATACTCTGGTTGATAAGTTCATTCGAGGTGTTCATGGCAATCGCCAATTGAAACTTGATTTTGGTCCGTCAGCTCTTACAGAATTACCATCTTTGGCGTTCGACTTTAATTCCTTTTTTTACGTTTATTACTCTGGTCTTCCGTTATTAGATAAGTACCTAGTTGATATACAATGTAGACACCCATTCAACCATTTGATCCGGTTTAACTCTGGTGTTACTTTTCACCATAATGGTGACAGCATTCATTGAAACGAATGTGCGAACTTCACCTTTGGAAGATTCAAAGACATCGTCGTAAGTATTATCCTTCAAAATTCGTGGTATACAGTGTGTATATTAGTTTATTAACAAGCTTAACTCTTTGCTTTAGATAAACGTTTTCTTTCCAGATTGAAGGTCGTACGGATACTCCTGGTTGTTTTGTTGGTGAGGAGAATCATCGTTGTCTTGTTGAAGAGGTGCTTTTACCTTGTCTCAATGATCTTGGTGTCTCAGACATGTTCCCAGAACCTCTGTCTTTCGAAAATGCTGCTCGTTTTGGTGTTGGGAAAGTCTAGTTTGCCGAATCGCAATAGTAGCTATTACCGAATAACATTGTTCCTGATAATGAATTGTTTAATGCCACTGCAAGATCTTTCATTATCAGTAAGATGGAAGTGTGCCTGATGAAATCTCCCAGTGTGCCTGAAATCTCATTTGTTTCAGTGTACCATAACTTAGTTAAGACAATCAGTCTAGATCTCTTGGGCATGTTTCTATCAATTAGAGGTCAGAACTTGACAGCATGTACCCGGAGAGGGGGTGGGCTTGTAAACGTTCTCATGATTTGATCTAGCGATCGTGCAGTCAACTTATTTTACCTTATTGACTATGCGTTGAATGAACAGTTATTATAAAGGGTGATTAAACCCTATCATTTTTTTTATGCAGAAGGCAATACATAGTACTTATAGTATAATCTATTATACGTACTTTTGTGATAAATCAAAATATTCTGCATGTCCCTTATGTAAATTCACTACATATCCAATGCCTTGCAGTACTGTATTAGTATCCTCACTCGACAGCAGTGTTCTGCGTTTCATCTCTTTATATCTTGTCGTATCTGCAAATGGCTGTTTGTCATCACAATTCATAAAATTGATGCTGTGTGACAAACATAGCTTCATGAACTCCATGCCTTGCAATCCATTTTTGGTTGGCATAGTCATTTCGCTGTGTTGTTGATGAGAATCCTTCCCTCTGAAGTATGTATCATAGACGGGATGTAGTAGGGCACCATCAAGAATCCTCTTTTTAGCCACTACATACAAGTGGCTGAATAGATAATGCATCGTTTGCTCACTCCATTCGTGTTCTTGCTTATTACTCTCTTGCTCCTGGTTGTCCTCTTTGTTTTTTGTAGCGAATTCTTTATTTTTTCAAGAACTGATTGAAGCTGACTATGCGTATTTACAGAAATTAGTCATTGGAATTTACTTTATACATTTTCAAGAAAACCGTCCTATGGCAAAAGCTCTGGCAGAGGCTTTCATCCCTTTGGCAGTGGTGCGTCGCGTAGACCTCCACCATTATGAAGGTGCATTCAATTTTTCATAAATGCAAAGCGGAAGTAGTCCAACATCCATCCCTGCTTGTGTTCTTCCTTTCTGATACATTTATCAAATGCTGCTTTGGGGGGGGAGGGGGCAGTTTCTAAATAGTTTCAACAAGTGATTCACTTTATTTGTCCAAGTCTTTCATGTTTAAGAAAAAAAAAAAAAAAAGAGATAAACAAAGACAACTGGTATGTGCTAGCAAGCTTTCTCATCCCGTAGTGCTGTTTTGGCTTGGAACAAAGTGACCAAAATTCCGTCGATGGCCAAAACAACATCTTCACTGATACAGCACCTAATGAATGGTGTTTCATCACTCATCCAGGCGTCGTTGGCGATAGAGAATGGTCTGTAGGAACTGTCTACTCTGATTTACAGTGACATGACTTGTTTCCTACATTCTATTTAGTAGTTCAAGTGATGCACATTCACCTTCATTTCAATAGCAAAAAAGTGAATAGGAAGGGTACACATGTTTGGCTTTTTTTTTTTTTTTTTATTTTATAACAACCTTTTTTTTTTGTTTTTTATTTTATAACAAAAAGGTTTACAATGGTAGATTTGAGAGACAAACAAATTATTTGTTTACATTTAAAGTATTGCTGTTATGAGTAGTGGTATGATCATTATCGTTAGCAGTAGTAGTAAGTGTATTGGTATCAATCGCATCATCGAGGGTGACAAAGTCATTATTATCCCAATCGAATTCCAAGCCCAAATCAGCATTGCTGTTGAACCATATATCAGCCGTTGTCGTATCCAAATGATGCGTAGGGCTATTACTGGCATTACCAACGTCTAATTGTAAAAAGTGATCCATGTCCTGACTGTTGGATGAATAATGGGTGGTGTTTTGAATAGGTTCAGCAGTAGCAAGAGGGGTGGTGGAAGTGGCAATAATATCTGTAGAAGAAGTAGTGGTAGTCGTAGTGGCGGGTACCCCATGGTGATCATGATCCATAGAAGCAGAGACAGAGGTCGTTACTGCAGCAGCAACAGTGGTAGCCGGTAGAGATACCATGGAGGTAGAAGAAGTGGGGGCGGCAGTCATGGTGGTGGTGGTGGTAGTGGTAGTGGTTGTCATAGAAGAAGATGTATTTGGAAAGAAAGGATGGGTATCATTCAATGGGCCACCAAAGGTGTCATCCTTATAGCCTTCTTTGAATGGAGAAGAAAAGTTGACAAATTGATCCAATCCGTTATCAGCAAAAGAGGGCTGCAAGTCATCATTGGGATACTGTTGTTGTTGTGGTTGTGGTTGTTGTTGCTGCTGCTGCTGTTGTTGTTGTTGTTGTTGCTGTTGTTGTTGAAGCAACATAAAGTTGGTAGGGGTCATGGGTAAATTTGTCGATTGAATAGAAGAATCAGCAGATTTCATAAATTGAGGTGAAGGGGAAGAGGAGGCATTCGTTTGATGGGTAAGGCCTGCCTCCTCGGTCTGTTCATCAGCAGCGTTAGCACCGTTGTCATCCGCTGTAACAGCATTTGTATCAGCACCTGTCTGCTCATCCTCAGCAGCCGCAGCCGCAGCCGCCGCAGCCGCACCACTACTGTCAGCCTTCACGACGGTAGCAGGAGCGGTAGTAGGAGTTGTGTTGGGGGCGAGTGTGGAGGCATTCGTGTTGGTGTCCTTTAGGGAAGCCTGTGTAGGGTGGGATGGAGGCGACTCAGCCTGCTGAGTATCCTGATCCTCTGTTTTATGTTTCTGATCTGACGGTGGCAGTTGTTCCTGCGGTAAAGAGGGTGGAAGTGTATTTGGATGCTGTGGCGAATTCTGTTGCTGATAGTGGGCTTGAGGAGGGGGTGGCTGCAGCTGTTGCAGCTGTTGTTGCAGCTGGTGCTGATGCTCTGGTGAGTGTAGTTGTTGTTGTTGAGATTGTTGTTGAGATTGTTGTTGCAAGAGTTGCTGTTGACGTTGCTGGAACAGTCGTCTTGCGGCTTCAATTTCTTTATTGAGCATGGTTTGAATTTGTTGCTGTTGGTTGGGTAGTAGATTTATTTTATTTTGAGAGGCTTGCACCAACAACATGTTGAATTGAAGCGCTCTTTGGGACAGTAATTGGACGATTTGAGGAGGGATGCCATTATTGACAGCGGTCATATAGAGGGCTTGAGATTGCTGTTGATGTTGATTTAAAGGCATACCTGCTTTTACAGGAACACCTCCTTGGTAAAGCTGATAAAGATCTGGATGGGAAGGCGGTTGAGGCTGTTCTAATGGCGCCTGTGGTGGTTGCTGGTGGTGCAGCAGCTGCTGCTGGTGGTGTGCATGTTGGGGATGATAGAGTTGTTGTTGTAAGTGAGGAGGAAGCTGTTGTTGTTGTTGTTGTTGTTGCTGCTGCTGTTGCAGTTGCTGTTGTAATTGCTGTTGCAGTTGTTGATGCTGATGCTGTTGTTGTAGAACGGCAAATTGCATCTGAGGAGTCATCATCATGGCAGCAGCAGCACCATTCGGAGGATGAGGAGACATGAAAGTTTGTTGTTGCGACGGTTGTGGAGGATAGGACTGGTAAGAGTTGACATGGCCAGTAGAAGAGACAGGAAGACTAGCAGGAGCAGTGACAGCAGAAGAGGGCTGAGAAGGGATAGGTTTGTCTTCCTTTTCTTGCGGCTCTTTTTCATTTTGTTTCTCTTTCGTGTCAATAGAGAGCGGTGAGGAGGAGGACGATGAAGCAGAAGGGGAAGAGGAGGTAGCGGCACCTGATTTGGGCTTGGTATTCTTTTTTGTACCTTTTTTGTTTCCATGGGTAGGAGAGATGGCTTGAGACTTGTTGTTGCGTTGCTTTTTAGTAGGAGGCAATTTGAGTTCCAAACTGCCGCGTTTAATGCCTGTAGTGACAGGAGTCGTTGTCATGACAGGCGCTGTAGCGGCGGTGGCGATACTATTGGGTGTAGCGATGGATGTGGTGACATTGTTGAGAGGAGGAGCAGGAGGAGGAGGAGTGCTACTTCCATTGATAGGGTTGTTGACTGCAGCAACAGCAGCAGCAGCAGTAACGGAAGGAGAGGCTACCGATAAGGTAGTACTTGTAAGAGCCGGAGTGGAGCCAGCGACAACGGTTGTCGTGGTGGTAGCGGGTATGGCTGATGAAGAGACAAAGGTGGTTGTATTGGAAGTAGGAGGCATAGACACTTGTGGCTCAGATTGACTATTTGGATGTTGCTGTTGCTGTTGTTGTTGCTGTTGTTGTTGTTGTTGTTGTTGTTGGCGTTGCTGCTGTAATTGTAATTGTTGCTGTTGTTGCTGCAACTGTTGTGCTTGTTGTTGACGTAACAAAGCAAGAGTAGCAGCAGAATTTTGCTGCATAAGCATCATAGGATGATTGGTAGGATTATAGCCAACACCCATCATGTGTTGCTGCTGCTGCTGCTGCTGCTGTTGTTGTTGTTGTTGTAACTGTTGATGTGTTTGTTGAGGTGTTGAACCCATCCTATTCATTTGAGATGGTGGCGCAGAAGCAGAAGGAGGAGGAGGACCTGCTGCTGCTGGTGGTAGTGGTTGTTGTTGTTGTTGCTGCTGCTGCTGCTGTTGCTGCTGCTGGGCCATCATTTGTTGTTGTTGCTGACCTACAGCGTTTCTGACCCAAGCAAAGTAGCCGTTGAATTGTTCACGTAATTTATGTAAATTCTCCAAGGTGATATAGTATTTGTTTTGAGGCAAGGCCAACAGCTGATCTTCAAACATGTATTTCATCAATATTAATCGTCTTGTCGCTTCTTGGTTATTTGTCATGGCCAAAAAGACAGGTAGCAGATGATCGATTTTATCATACATAATCTTCATATGGGAAGAGAGTTCACGAATAGCTAATTTATCCTGATCAGACAAATTCTCTATTTCTGGACCACGCACTAATAAAAAAAGGACCCATTATTTTTTCTATTGCAAAGCCGGAAAAAAAAAAAAAAAAAGAGTCTTTCTTCTCCTTACCTCTTCCTAATCGGACATTCTCGTCGAGTTGTTTAACGAAATTAGCAGCTATATTTCTTTGATTCAAGTCAAGAAAGCGTATACCGGTATTATTCATATTGGACATGGGCATCATCATATTGGGTCTTTGTTGACCCTGTTGTTGTTGCTGTTGTTGTTGTTGTTGTTGTTGTTGTTGTTGTTGTTGCAACTGCATAAAGGGTGGTTGTTGTTGTGGAGGGTGCTGCTGTTGTGGTTGCTGCTGTTGTGGTAATGTTGGGGGCATAGAGAGAGTGCTCGCCACAGGATGCTGTTGCTGTGGTGGTTGCTGACCCTGTTGCTGCTGCTGTTGTTGTGCAGCAGCTAAAGCAGCCATTTGTTGAGCTCTTTGCTGTTGCAATTGGAATTGCTGTTGCTGTTGTTGCTGTTGCTGCTGTTGCTGAAAACGTAACAGATCTGCTTGACTTAAATTGGATGGTTGAAGAGGAGGTTGTTGCATGGTAGGAGGACGCATCATGTTGTTGGTGAGAGCCACATTTAATTTTTGTTGTGGTGTCATCATGGAAGGATGTGGTTGTTGTGATGGTTGTTGTTGTTGTTGTGTTATGAGTGGGGAGCCCATGAAAGCGGCAGCAGCAGTAGCAGCAGTAACAGTAGCAGCACTGGTGTCTACGGTATGAGTAGTAGAAGGTCTCAAGAATTGATTCATTGTGGTAACAGCAGTGTTATGAGTAGGTATCATATTGATATTGTTTAATAATTGTTGTTGATGCTGTTGTTGTTGTAGTAAGAATTGAGTATTCTGCTGCTGTTGACGTAAATGAGGAGAGCCTTGCTGCTGTTGCTGCTGCTGCTGTTGTTGTTGTTGCTGCTGTTGGAAAGCCATTTGACGCAGATATAAATCAACCTGTTGTTGTTGAGAGAAATTAGGATTACCCGTTTGTGGTGGCTGCTGTTGTGGTGGTACAAAATGAGGATGATTCGTAGAAAGATGATTTGACGTTGTAGACATAGGCGGCCTTTGTTGTTGTTGTTGTTGTTGTTGCTGTTGTTGCTGTTGTGAAACAGCCATGGCAGCGGCCGCAGCATTTCGTTGATAAGCCATCATTTGAGCTTGAGCTTGGGCTTGTGCTTGTAATTGAGCAGGAGATAACTGGGAAGTACCTTTCAGTTGCTGCTGTTGCTGCTGCTGTGAAAACGGATGAGTCAATTGATTCATATGCACCATACCATTTTGCTGCTGCTGCTGCTGTTGCTGCTGTTGTGGTTGTTGCTGGGGAAACGGTACAGCTTGTTGTTGCTGTGGAAGACGCATTGGATGATTATTCACATTCTGGGCTTGGTTGAAATTTAAAGGTGCTTGAAAATTAGCTACAGCATTTGCACCATTAGGTAAATTAAAGTCGTTCAAAGCATTACTGCTCATGACTATTGTAGAAAAAAGATAGAGATGAGTAACCATTTCACACTTTTTTTGATATAAAGACTTTATCATTTTTACCTGTGACACCACGATTCAAATGACTTGCATTGTTATGACCGTTATTCATCTGAGAGACCTCTTCCTTGATTTGCTGAAACTTTTTAGCGTAAGCCAAGATGTATTGATTCTAGAAGGAATAGGAATAAAAGAAGAAAAAAAAAAAAGGGAATAGGTAAAATAGGTGTGAGTCTTTACGAAATTAAGAGACTCTTTCTTTTTTTTTTTTGAAAAAAAAAAGACAGGGTGAGGTCAAAAATTAAAAAAAGAGAGAAAAAAAAAAAAGGATGCAAAAAAAAAAAAAAAAGAAATTTCAAAAGAAAAAAAATAAGACCGAAACCAAAAAAATAAAAAAAATAAAATAAAAAAAAAATGAAATAAATCAACTTACTTTGCTTTGACATCGTTGATATAAACCGTTTTCAAAGCTACTTGCAATATTATACGTTTCATTGTCATTTGTGTTTGGAGATAAATGTTTCAAGGCCATGGAGCTAATTTTGTTACGATAAAACAAATAAGGGTTAAAAACGAAAGGACCACGAAAAAATTCAAAGACAACAGCAAAAAAGTGGATAGGACTTACAGTTGACTCACAAATCGACCTCTATCAGCCACAGTTACTTCATCTCGCCAGTTCACTTCATTCACGTTATTAGGGTGATTGTTTTCCAATAATTGTTGTACCTGTGGCGACTGTTGTTGCTGCTGTTGTTGCTGCTGCTGTTGCATCATGGCTTGCTGCAGTAAAGGTGTTTGTTGTAGAGTCATGTTGGTCATCATCGCTGGTGAAGACGGGGTAAGGTTATTGTTCATGACTATTTGGCCTTTCTCCAATCGGATAGGTGTATGGGGGTTTTTTTTTTATTCCAATTGATCTGTGCGCTTTCTTTTCTTTTCTTTTTAATTTTTTTTTTTTTTTAATTTAATTCGGTGCTTGCCTCAAATCAAAGTAAAAAAAAAAAAAAAAAAAAGAAAAAAAAAAGGGTTCAAAGAGTTATAATAATAAAAAATGATGCTAATAAAATGAAAAAAAAAAAGGTATGAAAAGGTATAAAGAGGACTAAAATGCTTCAAATGAGCTTGGAAAAGTAGCGTAATACAGTTTTCTAAAAAGCTTTTTGATAAATAAAAAAAAAAAAAAACAACAAATAAAAATGGGAAAGAAAACGCGCAACAAGGTTATTGAAAAATTAAGGGGGGAAAAAGGAAGCGTCCTTTCTTTGTGGGTTTTTTTTTTTTTTTTTACCCAGGGAATAAATAAATAAATAACTGAGGAAAACCAGAGGATATGAGATAAAAGAAAAAAAAAGCCTTTGTCTCCGCTTGGGGTTTGGTAATCAAAGTGTGTTCAGAAGGGAATAAAGGAAAATAAAAAAAAAAAGGGCAAAAAGGTAAATTACAAAGGAAAAAGGGGAGCAAAGGAAAAAGAAAAAGAAAGCGAAAACAAAAAAAAAAAAAAAGAAGAGAAAAAAAAAAAAAAAAAAAATTCGACAAACATAAAGCCATTTGATTGGAGGGAGCTCAAAATTTCTTACTTTCCGTTCGTGACTTGAAAAGGACAACAAACAACGAACACTGGTAATGAATAGAGATGCATGGACGTGTTCTCTCCAACTTTTTTTTTAAATCGCTACAAGCTTCATGAGACTTTCTCAAGCCGCAAAAAAAAAGAAGAGCTTTTTCATACGTTGCCATCACGAAAAAAGAAATAAAAAAATCAAGGCACACAATGACGCCTTGTTCAGGTCCGAAATTTTGAAAACGAAAAAAACAAAAAACAAAACTGAAACACTTGATGATCCGTGTGGGTGTTTTAAAAGAGCTTTTTTTGTCTTTTTTACCTTTTTTTTTTTCCACACGCTATTGAGTTTATTTCGTTTTTCCTTTATTTTTGTTGTGTTTATAAAAGAGCTGTGTGGTCTCCTTTCGTACAAGTTCACTGCTGTCTTCTACTGCTGTTTTGTCTCTGGGGTCGTCGTCGTCGTCTTGGTAATGTTTGGTGTATGACGGTCATGGCTTTTGGCATGGGCCTGATATCAATATCTGAACTTATGTTGATGGAGGATTCCAAGGTGAATAACCAATCCAACTTTTCCTTGAGTGTTTTGAATGTGAATAAGAAGTGTGGGCCTCCCTCTCCTCCTTCGTTGAGGGTGAGCCGTAAAACGTGGCGATATTTAAGATAGTCTGTGGCTAAGGTGACTTGAGCGTCTTGCATAGAGTAAGACCAAACAGGAGACAAAAAAAAGGTGTGATGGATGTTGTGTTTTGGTTTCTACTGTGGGTGGTTGTTGATCTCAATGATAAAAACGACGTCAACGCCGTGGTGATGGAGGAAGAGGAGGAGGAGGAGGCGGTGTCCAAAGGGTTTTTATGAAACGCCATGATTTTCGTTCCGTAAACATGAATATAAAGACGTCTAATGAGGAGAAAGTCTTTTTTTTTTTCAAAAAGAAAATAAAAGAAAAAAACAACACATCCATGCACCCTCTTTTCAACTTACTTCCATGATCTTTGCTTTGCTTTCAAGTTGGATTTGATATATTCACATTTGACATTTAAACATGCGACTTTGTTGAGCGTACACTCGTATTCAGGTAGAATTTCATTTCCTTCTTCTATGGGGGGAAAAGACAATGAGGTGGTGGTGGTTCTACTATGGGTGACGGATCCAGAGAAAGAAAAGGCCCATGGATGGGAAGGATCGTCGTAAAAAGGGGGTGGTGGCTGTGTATCACCCTTCCTCCTACCATGCTCATCCGTCGTCATCCTTTTATCTGGCTTGGACATCAAGAGAGAGGAAGAAGAGGAAACAGCCGAGGTCGTCTGTGAGAAGGGTGATGGCACGTCTCTGTGTGAGCTCAGGGTCGGTGATGATGATGGTGGTGGTGGTGATAGTGGTGCGCGGTGAAAAGAGAGCGTCTTTTTCTTCTTTTCCAAACACCGTGAGGCTAATGCGTCGTTGGATGAAAAGGGGCAGAAAGCGTTTGTCGAGAGAAAGCTTTTCCACTCTTTTTCTTTTTCTTTTGTAGGATCACTTACCGGACGAACGATGGCTGTGGTGATGGAACAAAGCACTCTTCATCGAGAATAGTTTTGACAGAATGGAATAAATAAAAAAGAGAGAAAAAATTAAAAAAAAAAAACCAATTGGGTTCGGGGGGAAGAGTGAGCCATTTGTCAGAGGGTTGTCCTACCTATTTATAAGTAGCTCTATTGATGAACTCTTGACACTTTACACACGCCGTCCATGGGCCATTTTTTTTTTCCCCCCCGCTACGAGTAACGTTGTCTACGGATCGGCATGATGAATTCATGTAGAGGCACAAAAAAAGATGAACGAGTGCGACTATGATCAAAACTTGGGCGGGGGGAAGGGGATCCATGAGAAACGGTCTTGTGGAAGATCCATCGCACGAAAACCATGATGAAAGTGAAAGGGGATCTCGTGAGGGGGGTAACACTATTTCATTCTCCTGTAAATAGGCCTCATTTTGGTCCACTGGGAGGGTGGCATCAGTGGATGACTAACGTTTCATCAAACGGGGGGTGGGGGGGGAATGTCCCGTTGGTGAA
Source organism: Mycotypha africana (assembly GCF_025528875.1). Classification (NCBI taxonomy): domain Eukaryota; kingdom Fungi; phylum Mucoromycota; class Mucoromycetes; order Mucorales; family Mycotyphaceae; genus Mycotypha; species Mycotypha africana. The sequence goes on from NW_026515730.1 coordinate 1,602,361, forward strand.
GTGGTACAATCTTATTTTTGAGACCATTCTCGTCGCGCGCGTGTCATTTGTGTGGAGTAAATTAAAAAATAAATAAATGCATGAATTCGAATGAAAACGCAGGAACAGCTCCACCGTCTTTCAAGCTGACCCTTCATGGTTTTTTGTCGATAACAAAAAATCAGTTGATTCAATATAAAAATGTCCCTGAACATTTCGTGGGATTGCACCTGAGAAAAGCGCAGTAAGAAATGGGTCGAGCTATTCGATGGAAAAGAGAGCGAGCCAAAAAACCCTGCAGAAAAAAAAAAAAAAAAAAAAAAAAAAGTCTCAGCAAAAAAAAAAAAAAAAAAAAACGAGGGCTACTTTTTTAGATTAAAAAATAAAATAAAATTCGTCTTAACCTTAGCCATGTCACTCTATAAACTTTTCTATTTTAGTTTAGAATAATTACAGACTGACTCCTTTAATTTCAAAGGAAAATCATGTTCAAGTCAAGTTCAATTCCAACCACTCAGTTGTATGATGAAGCTTAATTCAACTAAGGTCTGCCTGAGAAACTTTTTTTTTTTTTTTTTTTTTTCCTCTCAAAAAGAGAATAAACTCGTATTTTTATTATTTTTATTATTATTTTGATAATGACCTCCCAGAGAAATATAAAATAAATGGAGAAATCTTTGGGTAAGAATGTCTGGGGGAGTGCAGGTTGAATGTTTGTTTTTTGTTGTGGATGACGATGTGAGTACGCAAAATAGAATATGAATGAAAGCCAAAAAAGAAAAAAAAAAAAAAAAAAAAAAAAAAAAAAAAAAAAAAAAAAAAGAAAAGAAAAGCAATAAAGGTGAACCAAGTAAAAATATAACAAACCACGATTTTACAAAATAATGTGAGAAATAAATCAAGAAATAGATGATGATGATGATGAAGAGGATAATAATAATGAAGCGAATATTTAAGGAAATAGGTAATAATATCATCCATAAACAGTAAAATAGATGACTTTATCAAACTGTGGATGACACAATGGCAGCTGTATTGGGTAATAAGGGAGAAAATGCCGACAAGATGGCATCCCTTTTAAAATAAAATGGACTTTGATCAGGGGGAGTTGCCGTGGTTGTGGTAGTAGTAGTAGTAGGTGGTAGTGTCCAGATACTATGACTATTGGCATAACCGGGTGCTTTGAATACATGTCGAGCTGAAGTCGTCGTCCACAGATCAACATGGCCGGTATTCTGTTGACCCAGTGTAGTCATAGGATGGAAGAGAGGGTGGAAGGTCTGACGATGGGCGGCGAATAGCAGCTCAGCTGTCTCTTTGTTTTCATTGAATAAACTGTAAGATGTCATCATGGACTTGTTGAAACGAGCCGTAGCAGCCAGCATACCGGCTTGTTTTTCTTCTTCCTCGGCTGTGAAAAGGGGCGACGTAGGAGCTGTGGAGGAGGAAGAAACACTGGAAACTGAAGTTTCATCCGGGTGCAATGCAGACGCAGTGGATGAAAAAGAAGAGCGAGTAGAGCCAACAGCCGTCGTCGTCGTCGTCGTCGTCGTCGTGCTACTGCTGCTGCTGCTGCTGCTGCTGTGATGAAAGAGAAACGGTGGAGCAATGGCGGATAACGTATGGGTGGGAACGACCAAGGCCTTGGCACCATACAAAGTTTCATCATGGATGAAATTACAGCGAACACCATAAGAACAAGTGCCTGTTTCGTGAAAGGTTCTACAAATATCCGTCTTGTATTTAGCATGGCGCTTTACACATCGAAGTTCCTCTTTGCCATGAGCGAAACGGCATTTCTTTGCATATCTGGATGAACCATTAAAAAAAAAAAAAAAAAAAAAGGATGAGCCAAAGGAAATCATTGTAGCACACAATGCTGTGTAGCAGGCCCATCGTCCATGGTTACTGTCACTGCTCCTGCTACTGCTACTGCTACTGCTACTGCTTTTTCATTTACCTGCAATTGCCCATTTCTTGCCAGTTTCTGCATAATTCTGTCTTGTAAAGCTTGTATTTTCTTTGATCCAGCATTTTTGTAGTAGTGCAAAAAAAAAAAAAAAAAAAAGATAGCGTCGTGCTTCTAGATGTCCTCTTTTTTATCTTTTTGTAAGGTCAGAATAGTAAGATGAAAAGCTTAAATTAAAAAAATAAAAAAAAAAATAAAGGGAACGAAAAAAAAAAGAAAGGGAAATAAATTAAAATAGGTGCATCCTTTATATACTTTATCAGTTTATTTACAAAGAATAAAAAAAAAAAAAAAAAAAAAAAAAAAAAAAGGTTGTTTGGACTCTATGAATTAAAATAACAAAAAGTACGTATATATCCTTATTTATACATCAAAAATAAGTTGGCCCTTTTTTTCTCTCACACTCACACTCACACTTTTTGGCTCATTTTCATTACCCCCGAGCATTTCTCTCTTGCTTTGAAATCACACAATAGAAAGGTCCGTGAGCTACAGTTTTCCAATGGCTGGCTGATCATCTGCAAATCGTGTCACCTTTTTTTTTTTTTTTTTATTCATAACAAATAAAAAAGAAATTAAAAAAGCATTGTTCCCAATCGAGACTATTTTATTATTGTAAAATGACAAAACAACAAGGAGAGGTCACTGCCAAAATGAGCACACAACCAACCCTTGGGTTGCTTTGCTCTACGACCTCTCTATCCTAAAGAGTTGAGTGATGAAAAGAATGGATTTCTGTCTAGATGAATTAGGTTCCGAGCCGGTAGGTTGGCTAGAGTCACACAAAAGGATGGAGGATACTCCTTTTTATGTAGATAAAGCAGTGAATCATTTTTTTTTTTTTTTTTTTTTTTTTGCGCTCGTTTCGAGTAAAAAACCATGGAAGGAGTATCAGCGACGACGGTAGGTATTTCTATTGCTACATCTGAACTGCTGCCTTTCCCCTGCAGGTACAACCTTATTCTTGCTGTGTGTGTGGAGAGGAGACGAAGGGCGGGCAGATAGACATCTCTTTTTTTTTTTTCTCTTTTTGCTTTCCATGCGTAAGAAGAATATTTCTTTTACCGCCCGTTGGATGTGATCCACTCGACTTTCACAGACCCCAGATCAGCCCTCACGCCAACAACAGAGTACAAGTTGTATGGATGAATAAGCTTAATTGTTTTGTACCCAAAAGGAGAAAGGGTTGGCTCACGAAGAGAGATGGAGACCCTCTTTTATTTTTACTCTATTCCTCTGCTTTATACGGAATCTCAAGCCTATGGACTTTATGGACCTTTAGTCACTGGAAAAAAAAAAAAAAAGTAGAATAAACAATATTTTTTTTTTTTTACGGCCGTTTTCCAAAAAAGGAGAGCACGCTCTTTATTTTTTGTCTTTAGAGATGGATGGAAGCATAATAGATACAGGAAATCATTTGAAAGGATGCGTGTGTATATAAAGTAGGTCTAAGCGAGAAGAGAGATGCATTTGGATCCAATCCGTTTCCATAGAGGCGTCCCTTCAGCATCAGCATGAGCGCTACTACTATCATCCCCTTCGTCTTTACGGATATTCAGCACCGTGTTGGACAAGGTACCTGTTTCGAAATCCATCTCTTCCGTTTTGACAAATCCGCCACCACGTCTGTAGATTTTATGACCCACGTAGAGAACCACAGCCAAGACGAGACCAATATAGGTCGAGATCACACCCGAGGCGGTCGGTGGCATAAACGACTTGTAGCCCTGACCAAAGATCACAATCGTACCGATGACAATGACAAAAATATCACAAAAGGGGAAAAAGGGAGCGACATAGGGCAAAGCGTTGAGCGAGCGTCCCTGAGCCAAGTAGCCTTGACGGAAACGAAGGTGGGTCACAGCGATAGAAACCCAGGTGATCAAACCCGCCAAGGAGGTCAAGCAGGTGAGCCATGTAAATACGACACCGGAGCCAAACAAGGACGTCAAGAAGGCGAGACAGCCGACAGCACACGTGGCCAAGACAGACCAAAAGGGAATGCCCCAGCGGTTGACACGATGGAAGCAGCGGGGAGCATAGCCGTCGTTCGCCAGGGACAAAAGCGTGCGCGAGGAGGAATAGACACCCGAGTTACCCGCGGAAATCATGGTGATCAGGATGATGGCATTCATCATGTCGGCCGCCCAGGCCGCACCGGCTTTCTTGAACACGAGCGTGAAAGGAGAGACGGCAATATCGTCCGCGCCCGACATCAGGTTGGGATCCGTGTACGGGATCACGAGACCGATGATGAGCATCGACAAGACATAGAACAAGACAATACGCGCAAACACTTGCTTGACCGCGGAGGGCACCGTCTTTTGAGGGTTGGCCGACTCGCCGGCCGTGATACCGACGATTTCAACGCCATTGTAAGAGAAAGCGGCCGTAATCAACACGTTAAAGACACCCAAAAAGCCATTCGGGAAAGCGCCGCCGGGCAAGTGGAAGTTGCTGACGCCATAGGTCACGCCGCCGGCTGCCCCGGTATCGACACAAATGCCCACAATGATAAACACAACAACAATGACAATCTTGACAAACGAAATCCAGTATTCGACTTCGCCGTAGCCTTTGACGGAAAAGATATTGATCGCGAGCAAAATACCCAGACAGATCACCGACCAGATCACACTGTTGACCGATTTGACCCAGTATTCCATGATCATCGCGACACCCGTCAGCTCCACCGCGACACCGATCGCCCAGTTGGCCCAGTACACCCACCCCACCGTAAAACCGAGCGAGTGGTCTGCAAAACGAGTCGCAAAGTGAGAGAAAGAGCCTGCCACAGGAATGTAGGCGGCCATTTCACCCAGACTCATCATGACGCAAAAGACAAGAATGCCCATGAAACCGTAGCCGACAATCGCACCGCCAGGGCCGCCTGCTACAATGGCTTTCCCCGACGCCATAAAGAGACCCGTGCCGATCGTGCCTCCAAGCGCAATCATTTGAATATGACGCGCTTTGAGTCCACGTTTCAATGAATGGTGTTGTTGTTGTTGTTCGTTCTGCTCTTCCATACTGCTGATCTCGACATTTATTTTTTTTTCAAGATCAGCGCTGTCGTTCATAGTGGAGACATCAGAAGGAGAATGATGGATCTCTTGGAGGATGGTTTTATCAGTAGAGTTGTACTTTTTGATAAACGTCATGGCAGCAGAGGGTTGTTGTTGTTGTTGTTGTTGTTGTTGTTGTATAATGGGTGACAATGAGAAATCCCTTTGGGGTGTTTAACGTGTCGAAATTGAGATGATTTTTGAGAGGAAAAAAGAAAAGGTAAAATGGTAAACTTTTTCTTTCTGTACTTTGTTGTGGCCAGAGACCCGGATGCTTTTGATGAATCTTTTTTTTGTTTTGAGTGAAAACGGGAAACAGGTTTTTTAAAAGAGCAAAGCTTTCAAAAAAAAAAAAATTGACAAGATGAAAAAAGAATTTCAAATCAGACGAAAAAAGAAAGAAAAAGGGATCCTTTTATATACAAAAGGTAAAAAAAAAAAAAAAAACGGGGAAAAAAAAGATAAGCCTATCTATCTGTCAAAAAAAAAAAAAAAAAAGAAAAAAAAAAAAGGTTTTAGTATTACACATTCTGCTTCTTATTGCACCATTTTCTTTGGCTATTCTATATGCAATCATGGGTTGGATCTCCTCCCTGCCAAATCAGAAATCAGGCACGAATCAACCGTTGTTTGCGTTTTTTTCCTTTTTTTCTTCATTCAATAAACTCGAAAGAATCAAGAAAACGCGCTGTGCATTTTCCATAGACTTGGCATCAAACCAAAAAAAAAAAAAAAAAAAGAAAGAGAGCCGATCATGATAAGGTTTTCTCACGCATGAAAATCTCACTTTATAAAAAGACTACGGATTATCCCCCAAAAAGGGCGGGCCTTTGATTGTTTGATCTCTATCTTTTTTTTATTTATTTTTTAAAAGAGATGGAATAAAAGGCAGCTGATTGGTTCCTCACATTGATTCGTCAACTCCACACTTTTTTATTGGGTCTCTCTTTTTTTTCGTCGGTTACGAAAGGGGGCTATCACAAAAGTCTTTTTTGGTTTTTACCAACGAGATCACTCGTACATTTGTCCCAGTGTATTCTGCTGAGCCCACGTATTTCGTATCGAAGGAGTCCATCCTTCATCACGTCATTCAATCGCTTCTTCGTATCATTCCTTGCCTTGTCAAATGTGCGCGCCATTCCATTGTACAATCGCGCCACACATCACAAGATGCGTTGTCTATCTATCTCTATATCAACAAAATAAGAGATAACAGAGCACGTTTTTAAACAGTTTCGTCACTGCCATCTGTCTTTTTCTTTTTTTTTAAAAAAGAAACAAAAAAAAAAAAAAAACGACAGCCAAGGGGTGGGCGTGCAAGATGTACAACGTGTCGTCAAGTCTTTGTTCGCGTTTCGTAAGCGGCGTGTTCGATTGCATACACTTTGGACTTTAGATCAAATAGACTAAAATAAGAAAGAATATACATAAAGTATGTTTTACTTTTGTTATGGATGACTCTAGGGCGTGAGTGTTTAACCAAAGGATAATGTAAGAAGGGCTTTAAGCACCTCTTCCAACAAAGATGACATTAGACTCGTCTTTAGTATATGGGTAATAAGCGGGGGAGGTGTTTCTGTCATAAAAAGGCAAATAGTAAAATCATGATTTCCTTCCTTGCAAGAGCGGGTCTGATAGAACAAACAGAAATAGAGTATTTTATCAAAGTCAGAGAGTTGGTTTTAATGATGCTTGATATTCAGATTTGACTCAGAAGGATTGATTATTTACAAAAGATATTCACTTTTTAAAGGCATTTCCTATGAACAACGGTAGGTCCATATTCATCGTATTCTTCCTTCGATAACCACCTTTGCTGAAACGTTGACAAGGAGGCTAAGATAGATCCACCCATCCAGACCAAATAGTTCCTTTCTGGGGGTGCTATAATTTTGACTTTCATGGAGCAAGGGGCGAGACGTGCCATTTCTATTTGTAAGCGAGCTGCTAGTTCAGGAAACAAGGTATTGCCTCCCGACTAGCCCATTCGAAACAACACAAAAAATCAGTCAATTTCTATCCTGCTTCTTTGCCAGTATTTATATTGCATACTCTACCAATACAATATTATAGTTTAAATCCTTACGAATATCCACATCACATCCCATAATGGAATTGTAGATTGTTTCGTGTATACCAGGTCCCTCGAGACCCAGCAGCGATGGTTGAAATAGGACTTCAGGAGCTTGGAAACTTGTCAAATGAAAATCAACCGGAACAAGTCAGAATGCATGTATCGAAATAATATCTCTCTGGCATGAGGGCCTCTCCCCTTTCAGCCATTTTAGAGAGGCATTTTTGTACAAAATGACTTACCGTTCATTACCAACGGTAAAGTGCCGGCCGTCAGGTAACTCGTATGCTTTCTCCAAAAATTCATTCGTTGAGTTTTTCTCTTCAAAGTCAAGAGCTACAAAGCATAATTTTTCCTTTATATCTCGAACAATCTCCCTTTCCGCCGTTGTAGTAAATGAGTAACCGCTTTCAGCTAACATGAGTGCCATATGATTAGTGATATCGCGGCCAGCCATGTCTAGGCTAGAAATTGCACGAGGTAAGGAGTAGCCTTCATAAATAGGTACACTATGAGTGACACCATCACCTGAATCCAGGACGACACCCGTTGTTCGTCCGGAAGCATAGAGCGATAGAACAGCATCGATGGAAATATAGGCCGCGGGAGTTGTGAAAGTCTCAAACATGATCTGAATCATCTTTTCACGATTTGCTTTCGGATTCAACGGTGGTTCAGTTAGCAGCACAGGATGCTCATGGGGCGCTACGCGTAGTTCGGTGTAGAATGTATGATACCAGATTCTCTCCATGTCCTCCCAGTGGGTAACGATACCATGCTCAATAGGGTACCGTACATTTAAAATATCACGCCTCGATTGTGCTTCATCGCCAATAAAAGAGTCTTTTTGCTCCATACCGACCATAACATCACGCTGCTTAGAATAACCTACAATGGAAGGAAATACCTTGATCACAAAAAGCGTTTTGAGTACCGCTCATTCAGCAGAATGTCATTTGTATGTTGGGAAGTTCTCAGTCTATTTACAGCTCGAGGTGCATCATCGCCTGCAAAACCTGCTTTACATAAACCAGAACCATTGTCTATCACCAACTATACAATGAAATGATAAGTTCTTACTCTTTTTACAGAAATTAGATCGATGATATGGCTTACGGCAGTAGAATCTTTACTCATGTTGAAATTTATAATAGAGAATAATTGTCTGGAAAAAAAAAGAAAAAAAACAAAGGGAAGAAGAAAGAAGAATGATACTCGGCCCTTTTCATGCTACCGCAACGATTTTTATTTTACGCTACTAATTCTTACTACGGGCTAAGTTTCGAACACTTTCCTTGTCGTTGATCGGAAGCCAAGCATCGAAATTTGATTGTAAAACTTTTGTTCATGGTGAGCACCACTTTATAGTATTACCTTGTTCATCCACGGGAGGCATCAAAAAGATAAATTTCCGCCCTAAGCGAAAAATCCCAAGCCAGTTTTGACGCACTTTGCAGCGAAAACTGTCCACCAGACTTCTTCCTATGCAGAGCTCTCCTGTTCACGTCACATTAGCTACTGCTTTACTCGGGACTATTTTGCAGCTTACAGTCTTTCTCACTCTCCACCTTCTTTTGTGAATAAAGCGGATGACTACTTGATGACTTTCCATTCCCTAGAGAAGTGGGTTTCGAGACAAAGAAATCTAATTCTTTGATAAAGACCCCTTGTGATGCCAATCTATTCTTCTTGAAATGACTTGCTCTCTTTTCATACCATGGGTATCTGATCCCATGTATGTTTCAGAAACAGTCTTTAACAGCAATAGCAAAAATAATCATCGGTTGAGCGTGCCTATGGCACTTGACACGAGGGCTCAGTAGTAGAGGTGTGATTGTAATGACATCTGCCATCCGATGGTTCTTGGTTGTATTTCAAGCAAAAAAAACATTAGGTAACAGTACAAACGGTCTTCAGGAGCCACAGCATGTTTTTGCGTAGAATGATGGCATCCAACCTCTCTATAGCGCCCCTCCCCCCCCCCAATAGCGAAAAAAATAGACCCTACTTGATAGGATATTGATTTTATTCTACTGAAAACTGTAAAGTACCACGTCCATCGAGCAGAACTTTTTGTCAAGGACCCGTTGCTTATCTCTCTCCTTTGGAACGTTGGAAATGTAGCTTGATAACTTTATAGAAACCTTGTCCTATTGACATCCCCTCTTTAAGTCTTGCTCATCCACTTTGACTCGATCCAATCAGCGGAATGAGTAACGACAGTATTGAATGAGGACCGAGTAGGCATCTGTGTCTTTGCTGCAGTAAGAGACGGCACTACTTGCTGATACGTTGACATGTTCTTTCGCGGAAACCCAAGAGTGACCTATTTTGTAGATAATTTCAGTTTCCATTGTCTTTCTTTACTTTGTTTTTAATTTCATCTAAGCTTTTCGTGGTTCATTCTCTCTTGTGCCTTCTTTTTTTTATTATTTTATCCCTATAGCAAAAAACTAACAAAAGACCCCTAATTCATATTTGAAACGAGCGATAGGTTTATTTATATTATGACAAAAAAAACCAAGTATTTTGTTTTTTTTTTTTTTTTTGTTTTTTTAAACAAAGGTATTTTTAACAAAGAAATAGTTACTATTTCTTTTCTTTTAGGGGGAAGTTGTAGATAAATAGGTTAAAAGGAAGGAGGTATAAAAGTCAAGGATGGAGATACTTATTGCGGAATGGTATAGTTGTACATCTTGACGCTAAGACTGAGTGATTTCCATAAATAATTCAATCGGTCCCTTGTTTTAAGGAGCTCCGAAGCAATGGCTTCAATAGTGTCAAAGTGCTTGTCGCTGTCCTTGTCGCTGTCCTTGTAAGCAGACTTTAGCATCTCACGATATTGCTCCAGAAGGTTTTGGTAGGAAGTGGCTCTTGTGGGCGGCAGGGTAGTAGCAAGAATATTCATAAAGGTGGGGTATTTGGTCTTGAGGATATGCTTCAGTTTAAGGTATCTTCTTTGCATCGCATTGTGTCGCCTACAGTAATGAATGAACCTTTCTTGGGAACCAATCAGCGTAATTCGTATGGATTCAGGCTGGTAAAAGTTATGCTGAGGAGGGGAGGGAGTAACAGCAGCATGCGTTTTAGCCAAAAGAGAGCGCACAGAGGCCACGCTTGGAGAAGGGCGAGTCTTGGGTGTGGAGGAGGCAGCAGGTGGAGAAGGGCGGGTCCTGGGTGTGGTGGAGGCAGCAGTGGGAGAAGGGCGAGTCTTGGGTGTGGTGGAGACAGCAGTTGGGGAAGGGCGGGTCGTGGGTGTGGTGGAGGCAGCAGGTGGCATGACCGGAGTAGGTTTCCTATGGGCGGTACCGGGTCTAGCAGAGGATCTCTTCAAAGGAGGCGTGGGACAACGAGCCGGGGGAGATTGCTTTTGCTTTTTAACTCTAGGAGAGCTTGTTCTTTCTTCAAGTTCACCTATAAAAAAAAAGGGAAAAGGAAAAGGAGGCTTATAAGTAAACAAATGGCTTTTTTTTTTTTTTCTGCGAAAAAGACTTACGTTTCTGCTTTTTGCTTGCCTCCTGTAATAAAATAGCAGCTTCTTCAATGTTATACCGAACGATGTCTCTGTCTTCTTCGTTATAGAATGGCCAATCGTCTACCATGATTTCTGGATAATATTGAGGTTTGAGGCAATATTTTCTACGATCATTTGCAGTGATTTCAATACCGCACTATTAAAAAAAAAGAGATGACATGAACGGAGTGAGTTGGAAAAGCAGAGACATTTTATGAGAGATTGAAAATACGTACAGCTGTAACAATATTCGTTACATCAATAGAGTTCACTTTGCGCGCTTGGTTTCGACTCAAGTAATTGACCAAAGTGGAAACACTTGAGGGGCGAAGGGCGATGCGTTGCATAATACGCGTGTGAAGAGGATATTTTGCTTCTGTGGGAACATGGGAGGCTACTTTTTTGCTAGCAGGCGAAGGGGCTTTCTTGATGGGAGTAGAAGCGCTGGAGGCCTTTTTGTGTACACCGGCAGGCGATTTAGCAGCTGGCTTTTTCATGTAAATATTGACGGCAGGAGGCGTTCTTGTACGTGGCGATGATTTCGGTACAGGTAGACCCGATGTTTGGGAGCGTGGCGTGGCGGGGAGACCAGGATTTCTGTGAGAGGGTCCAGGCGTAGTATCCATGAGAGGCGCCACTTCTTTGCCTTTGCCCTTATCTCTTCTTTGAGGCGTGGCAGTGGGAAGACCAGGATTTCTGTAGGAAGGTCCAGGCGTAGTATCCATGGGAGGCGCCTCTTCTTTGCCTTTGCCCTTATCTCTTCTTGGAGGCGTGGCAGTGGGAAGACCAGGATTCCTGTAGGAAGGCCCAGGAGCAGTTTCGATAGGAGGAGCAACTTCTTTGCCTTTGCCTTTGTCTCTTCTTTGAGGCGTGGCAGCGGGAAGACCAGGATTTCTGTAAGAGGACCCAGGTGCAGTTTCAATGGGAGACGCGAATTCTTTGCCTTTGCCTTTATCCTTTCGAGGCGTGGCAGGGATTCTGTAGACAGAAACAGGTTCAATAGGAGCAGGCGCCACTTCTTTGCCCTTGCCTTTGTCCTTTCTTTGTGGAGTAGAGACAGGAGGAGGAGGGACTGGCTTCTTGGCGGTCTTGACATCCGTGGCTCCACCACTTCTGCTGCCTTCAGTGAGAGAGGGTACTTGACGATGATCATCATGGAGGCTCTTGTCAACTTGCTTGGGTACCTTTTCTTCTTTCTTGTATTGAACAGAAGACACGTTGGCTTGCCAGGCACGGCCCACATAGCGGAGATTTTGGGAATCAACACTGGAATAAATAGCTGAATCGGGCACGTCTTTTTGCACCTGAAGTTGGATATTCGCGTTAGGCATTGTCAAACTCTAAATACAGAGAACAAAAACAGATGAGTACTGAAAATATACATACAGTGATCTTTCTCTTGTGCAGAGAAATAAGAAAAAGAGACTTTTTGTTCCATGTCTTACCATAGTGTTAAAGTCATTGGTATCAATCTCCATTTCTTGACCATTTTGCAACAACTCCAATGTGCGACTGTCAAAATGGGCTAAAATGGCCTTTTTACAATCCATGATATGAATGTTTAAAGCAAGTCTGATATGTTTTTAGTGCGTATGTTTTTGGTAAATGAATAGAACAGAAAGACAGTTTTGTTAAGAAATAAAGCTAAAAGCAGAAGAAGAGGGTAACGTATTTCTCCTCAAGTGTAAGAAAAATGTAAGTTTATAAAGTTCATTTCTATAAGCTCATACGATGTGATTGGCTGGAAGAGTTTCATAATTGGTGCGACACACAGGAACGCCGAATCGTCCGTTAGTGAGCAAACCAAGAGCCAGCCACTCCTTTTTTCAATGTGATGCAAAAAACCGATCTACCTCTGAGCCATGAAGAAAAATTAAAATAAAAATTGAAAGCCAACCACACTGCGTGACAGATCGATGATGATGTATTTGAATAATAAGAACCTGGGGATAGATTATCTTTGGGTCATATGATCAGCTTACCTAATAAACAGCTTATCTAAACACCCTTTTTTTTTTACACTTCTTCAGGAAAATATAGACATCAAAAGGGTCTTTGGTGGACAATCGATGTCCATCGTTGAACTTATGGGCAAATTATCCATTTTTCACCGTCGCTCATCCAAAGAATCCCCGAGAAATGAATGGAACAAACCAAAAAAAAATAAAAAAAAGTTACAGTGGACACTTTTTTTTGTTTCCCAGAGAAAAGAATTTTTTTTTTATCTACCACTCTTTTTTTTTTTTTGTTATTATTTTTTTTTATTTATTGTTCCTGCCCCTTTCCCTTCACCCCCTTTACTCTTTCCTTGACTGCTTACTGCAAAGAAAATCATGCCGCCACAGGAACCCATCTATGCAGACAGCAGCAGTGAGCTTTTCATGTCGTCGTCTGCAAACTCTTCAAGCAGTGAATCACTCACTCTTTTAGGGGAGAATGCTTTGAAAAGGTAAGCTTTTATTTGATATGTATTTATTCAAACTGTTGTGTAGCGACGGAAAGTACGCCATGGTAACAAACAAATACTAAAAATGGTTTTTGTGCGATCTCTTTTCCTTTTTATTGTTCTAGAGCGGCCGACAATCTTTATACCCGAGAAGAATTAGTAAGAAAGCTACTCATTACAATATTTGAGTTTGTGGTCTAGGGAGAGTTCCCAGTATGGATGTGGGTCCTAATGAACATCACGCCATCTTGTTTCTTTTTACTATATATGTATCTATAAAAGCTGTCCTACGCTAAATGTTTTACCACTAGCAAAAGCACACGAACAAAATCCAACAGTCGATGGAAGGGTCTATTCTATTCTCTGACAAAATTACCCAGTGCTCTGATACGCTATGGCTTGTTATTTCCATTGCGATCGCTTATTCTTAGTGCCTCCACCATGGCCTTTTTCATGACTTTACCCATAGGTGTCACCCTCAAGAGTAAACGAATTGTGGTAAGTGTCGAGTGTGTGTGTGATATTCACATGTATGGATCCAACTAAAAAAAAAGCCCACTATTACTCTCCACAGTCGCTTTGTGTTAAACTTTATTGTAAAGGTTTTCTCCTGTCGTTGGGTGCGAGAGTAAAGTATATTGGAAAGAAACCAAAACTACATGAACCACATGTCTTTGTGGTAAGTCTACACTACCTCTATGATGTCGCATCGTTGGTTTTCTTTTTTATTCAGTTTTTTTTTTTTTTTTTTTTTTTTTTTTTTTTTTTTTCTTTCTTATACATAGGCCAACCATACCTCCTATGTTGATTATATTGTACTCAGTGCACATCAATATCCTCACGGCGTGGTGATGGCAAAACATGGAGGCGCATTAGGATTTTTGCAGAACAATGGTTTGAATTATCTCAACTCGATGACCTTTGATCGTGCCAATATGACTGAACGCAAAGATTTATCCAACAGTTTAAAAAAACATGTGCATAAGCCAGAGACATGGTCCAACCCTATGCTGATCTTTCCAGAAGGTACCTGTGTGAATAACGAGTATGCTGTTCGTTTTCAAAAAGGTGCATTTGAATTGGGTGTCAAGGTGTGTCCTGTGGGCATCAAGTAAGTTTTTTTTTTTTTTTTTTTCCTTTTTCGCATCTCAATGTACTCTGATGATCCTTTTTGCTCACCTCGTCCCTTTTGTATCAGGTATAGCAAGTCATTCGGTGATCCTTATTGGGATACTCGCAAAGGATTCATGTATTATGCTTATTATTTAATGACACGATGGTGGACACCCATCCATGTTTATTATTGCGATCCAATGACACCTAAATGCAATGAAAAAGCGGCAGACTATGGAGACAGAGTGAAACGTAGAATTGCAGACACCGTAGGACTGACATGTGTGAATTTTAATGGCATGGCAAAGCGACAATTATTAAAAGTACTGGCAGAGGAGGAAAAGAGAAAGACACGATAGAAAGAAAAGCCTTTGGCATGGTTGGCATGCACTCTTTCTTGTTTCCGCAATAGTACAAACACACACACACACACACACACACACTTTTCACCGTTCCTTACACTACTTATTGACACAATCAATATCTATTTACCCATTGTTGCAGAGGAGCACTGTATCTTGGTATTCCTCTTTGCCAAACTTTCCAATGACGAGGAACCCTCCATTGGCTTGTATAATATTCCATTTAGACAGTTTTAAAAAAAGCAAATTCATTATTTATATAAAGATGGATAGAGTCGACAAGAAGCAAAATAAAACTGCACCCTGATTGTCATGGCTTTGGTGAGAGAACATTTAAAGTCATTTTAATATGTTTGCTAGTTTCAAATTACTTTGTAAAGAAAGGTATAAAAGTAGTATGATGAAATAAAAGTACGAGGAATGTAAGAACTGTCTCTTTTTTTTTTTTTTTCTGCAATGATGGTATGGGTGCAAATGAGTGAAAGCAGCACTGAAGAATATGCAAAAAAGAAAACAAACAAAAAGAACATGTAACAATGGAAAAACAGTGATATTGAATGAATAAAGAAAGCGATGATGCTAGTCGTCTGATCTGAAGGACTTTCTGCGCCTTGAGTCCTCTCTATCAGAATACCCGTCGTCTTCATCATCATCATCATTTTCAAATTTTCGCTTTGTCCCAGAGCTTTCGTTATCACTCTCGTCACCATACTCCTCCCTATCTGCAACATTCTCTTCATCTTCCTCTTCCTCATCCAACTCATTCAGGATATCGTTTAAAAAATCCTCATCCTCCTCATCCTCCTCCTCTTCGTCATCGTCTGTCTCTCGCTGTTGAACGCTTGTACGCTCTATTTCGTTTGTGTCTTTATCTTCAGATGCTTCACTCTCATCGTCCTCATCACTGTCTTCTTCATTCATAGCATCATCTACTTCATCATCTGTCCAGTCGAAATCGATCGTCTCTTCTACCTTTTCCTGCCGGTCGTCCATAGCGGTCTCTCCTGCAGCACCTGCCTCTTCTTCTTCTCCATTGGACCTCTCTTTTCCCTTTTGCTTTGTAAAACGATCAAACGCTCTGTCAACTGCCTCAATATCTTCAATGTCCTCACTGTCACTCTCTGAATCTGCGTACTTATCCTGAGGAAGCTCCAGTTTGTACTTTTCCTCCTCTTCCTTTTTCCAATTCCAAACCGAGTTGAACAACCACGGCGGTGATACAATTTGAATTTTCGGATATTTACGGGCTTTGTTGACTTTGGTCGTGCATGGATGGGCTGCAATGAGATGGGTGACTTTACCTGTGAGTTCTTCCCAGCACTGGGCACCGTAGGACGTTGCCATCTTCCATAAAGAAGACGTGGTAGGGTCGACCTGCAATGGAATCACGCCTGAAAACACAAGATGACATCCCGATAACACATGACTTTTCACGCCATTCAAAATATCCGCCACGTTCGGTCGTGCATTCTCTTTTTCGACTTTTTCGTAGAATCGACAGTGTACTTCAATCAGTGTTTTTTGAACAACTTTGAGGATGGTATCTGAATCATGCGATTTAGGGGTATAGCTATTCATACTATTCGTAGCGTTGTAATGGCTGTCTGTGGAATATGGATTCGATCTATGCAGCGTTGTAGTATTAGCAGCATTAGCAGCAGCATTAGCAGCAGCACTTTCATCGCTTGTCGTGTGTGTCAAGGAAGCGTCTGCTGTTGTATCCATTGCATCGTCTGTTTCTTTGCTCTTTTTATTCTCACTTTCTACCAACTTTTCAGGGTCAATCACAGGCATGGTGGTCGTGGCGGGAGGTGGAATATGTTGATGGTGCTTAATGTCGTTTACAATACTTTCGTTCACAGCATCGTCATTGACAATGGTGGGCGTCACAGAGCTGTCCTTTTCTGTTGTGTTGGTCGTCGTCGTCGTCGTCGTCGTTGTCGTCATCGGCGTCATCGTCGCCGTCGTGGGCTCTTCCCCGCTGAGAGCACCCTTATCGGTGCTGTGGCCATCTTGCTCGGTTGTCTCATTCATTTTGTCTATCGTCGTTGTATCTGTTGTGACCGTCTCTGTCGTTTCTGTCGTTGTCGTCGTCTGTTTCAACATGTTGCTATCGTTCGCAGGGCTCGCAGCGATGCTGGGCGGCGCGTTGATATCTCCTACACCCGCAAAATATTCATAAGGTTTAATCTGTATCAAGTTTTGTGAGAAATCCCACACATCGGCACGGTCATCCAACACCACGACTTTGGTGTGATCTGAGGGAAATAAACGTTCTAATCTCTTTTTCATCACACTACCATTCTCGTCACGCGATAAAATCCGATCCCTAAACAGCTCTCCCGTGGGATCAATGACTTTGGCGACCGCTTCGGCATAGGCTCTGGTACCCATGGTATAGATATGCATTTCGTAATATTGAGAGATTTCTTTCAAGAATTCAGATAATCCAGGTCTAAGTAGAACCAGTGGGTCGGTAAGATAACATGGCTCCCTACTACTTTTTCTCCAAAGAGACCCTTTTCGAACTTACCGTAGTTTAATGGTATATTTATTCGTTCCATCCAACGAAAAAGTAAACATGTTTTCGGCTAAAGGATCCTTCTGCGCTTTATGGTCGTCGACCCATTGCGCTATATGGGGTTCCCAAGCGGCATGTAAAACAGTCTGGTCAAGATCGACAATAAGTGAAAGTTTCTTTTCTTTCAACAAACGTTCTTCATCTTTCTTTTCTAAACGTTGAGCTTCCTATGAATGAAAAAGCTTTCATTAGCCTCTCTTTCTTTCTCGGAGGGTTGTGTTCTCGTTTTTTTTTACCTTGAAACTCACTCGTACACCGTCGGATCTATGACTTATATCAAAGTGTTGGTTGTTATTATTCGCAGTGCCTTCATCACGGTCACTAAACAAGAGTAAAATAAAAAACGTCCAATGGTCGGTTAGCAAGCTTGTTATGTTGCCTAGATGACGATGTCAGACTTTTTGTTTTATTCCTCTCTCTCTTTTTTTTTTTTTTTTTTTTTTTTTTTACTCTTGGACTACAAGACTACCGCAAATGGCGCATAAATCTTTGAAAATGATTTCATGATTACAATAACCACAGTAAGGACACATTTCCGCCCCTAACGATTCGTGTTGACAAGTCATTACTTATTGAAGAAAAAAAAAAGGGGGGGGGGGTTGAATACAGATATATTATTGTTCGCGATAGAAGGGTAACTGAAGAGATAAAAAAAAAAAAAAAAAAAAAAAAAAATAAAAAAAAATAAAAGATTTATCAAAAGGAATAAATGCTTTTATTTCCCCGGTATCTTGGGGAAAGACCCTCTCAACCCCTGAGCTGAGCGATCTCGTGCTGAAAAATCTTGAGAGCAATTCACCCTCCCAAGATCGCCGTCTCGTGCTGATATCCCAGGGGAAAAAAAGTATTCTACCCACGACAGCCCATGAAGGGGGAGGTGCATTGCTCCCATCGGCTTTAGATAAGGCTTTTTTCTCTTTTTTATACAGTGTTTTGCCGTGTGTGTGCAAAAGATAAACTTACCATCCGTTTGTTCCCTTTACTCCCACTGATCCAATCTACGTTGAATGGATTGCACAGTCAACTTTGAATGCATCAGAAAACCTTTCTATTGGGAGGCATTTCTAAACCACCCATCTCATTGTAAAGGGCTGTCCTTATCTCCTTCTTGAATCATTGCTTTAGGCAAAAGAGTTTGCTTTTTTTTTTTTTTTTTTTTTTTTTTTTTTTTTTTTTTTACTCTCCTCACTGGGTGTAGCGCTATTTTAGTCCTCACATTTATTTTAACTATTCAAAAAAGCCCCCAGCGGCCAACTGCCATTCAGTGGGCAGTATCTGATCATATCACCATTCGCTTTGGATCATAAAGTTCAAGTGCAGTAAGAATGTCATAATGAAGCTTCTTATCGCAAGCGGGTGTAGCAGTCTGTGCCCCTATCCAAGAGCCACATCCTCTCTACCCGCACGCTTATGAATCTTTCCCTGTTATTTTATCTTATTCTAAATCAAACACATCCCTATCCACAACTCTGAACCGAGAACCTTGGTAATGACTCTATAGCCAAAATAAGGGAGGTAGGCTTTGCTGGGGAGGGGGGACGTCCACTGCCCAATTTTAAACGAGAGAAAGGAAACGGCAACCAGTGGCTTAGTACATCCATCCATAGTGTCGGTGTTCATGACTCATGTTGTATTTTTTTTCTTTGAGACGGACTTGAGCACCTTGCCCTCTTTACTTGAAATCATACCAACCCTCTCTCTACCAAGCCAATCTACCCATGAAGTTGACCGTCGACTTGAAACCCACACCTACATCGCTTGACATACCCGATATTCCAGGCTCAGCATCCGATCCTGCTGTCAACCCTATGGATGTGTTTAGAAATATGGTGGCTTCACAATTGGCCGCCCTCGGCAGTCTCGATCCCGTCGTTGTCTATCAAGCGATTGACTATCCTCGCTCTTTGGAAAACGGTGACTTGGCTATTGCTGTGCCTCGTCTTCGTGTCAAGGGCAATCCCGCCGCCATGGCCAAGCAATGGGCCTCGCAGTTCGAGCCCAACGACTACATCACCGAAGCATCCTGTGCCGGTCCTTTCCTCAACTTCCGCATCAACAAGACCATCTTGACCCAGTTGACCGTGCACGCCATGTTGGATAAAAAAGAAAAATACGGACACAACTCCACCGGCAACGGCAAAAAGATCATTGTCGAGTATTCCTCGCCCAACATTGCAAAGCCTTTCCATGCCGGTCATTTGCGTTCTACCATCATCGGCGCTTTTATCCGTAATGTCTACGATGCGAATGGTTACGACACCATTTCTATGAACTACTTGGGTGATTGGGGCAAGCAATATGGTCTTTTGGCCGTCGGTTTCGAAAAGTACGGCTCTGAAGACGAGTTGGTCGCCGATCCTATTAAACATTTATACGACGTCTATGTCGCCATCAACAGGGATGCCGACGAGAACCCCACCATTCACGATGACGCTCGTGCCTATTTCAAAAAGATGGAAGATGGCGATGAAGAAGCGCTCGCCTTATGGCGCCGTTTCAGAGATTTATCGATTGTTCGCTACAAAGACACCTATGCTCGTTTGAACATTCAATTTGATGTGTATTCTGGCGAGTCTCAAGTAGGAGAGGGCATGCAAAAGGCAATGAAGTTGCTCCAAGAATGCCACTTGTTGGAAGAATCCGACGGTGCCTTGATCATCGATATGGAAAAGTATAAATTGGGCAAAACCGTCGTTCAAAAGAAGGATGGTACCACTCTGTATTTGACCCGTGATATCGGTGCTGCTATGGAACGTTATGAAACGTACAAGTTTGACAAGATGATTTACGTCGCCGCTTCTCAGCAAGATCTCCATTTCAAGCAGCTTTTCAAGACCTTGGAGTTGATGAAGTTTGAATGGGCCAACCGTGTCGAACACGTCAACTTTGGTATGGTCTTGGGCATGTCCACACGTAAAGGTACCGTTGTCTTCTTGCAAGATATCTTGGAAGAGGCCAAAGAAACCATGCACGAAGTCATGAAGAAGAACGAAGCCAAATATGCCGAAATCGACGACCCTGAAACGGTCGCTGACGAAATCGGTATCTCTGCTGTCAAGATCCAAGATAACTCGGCCCGTCGTATCAAAAACTACAACTTTGAAATGGCTCGTATGTGCTCCTTCGAAGGCGATACTGGACCTTATATTCAATACGCTCATGCTCGTCTCGCTTCCGTTGAACGTAAGAGTGGTTTGGAGCTCAATCCCAATGCGGATTTGAGTCTATTGACGGAACCCGAAGCCATCAACGTCATTCGTACTGTTGCTCAATACCCTGATTTAGTCAAGTCTCTCATCAACGGTTACGAACCCTGTAACGTCGTCACTTATGCTTTCAAATTATCTCACGATATCTCTGCCTGCTTTGAAAATCTTTGGGTGAAAGGCGCTGACCCTGCCGTTGCCGATGCCCGTTTGTTGATGTATTGGACCGCTCGTATGGCTCTTGGTAATGCTATGCGCATGTTGGGTCTCAGACCTTTAGAACGTATGTAAAACACACACACACACACACACACACACACACACATAGTATGTCTATAACAAACTCATATTCTATCTAACTTTTTATTTTTTTTCTGGCCAATCGTCCATCCTCCTTTCCGTGTATTTCCCTTTTTCTACCTCTTTTTTTTTTTCTTTCTGTAAATTTACCTTTTTTTTTTTTGCCTCCCTCTCTATATAATATAAACGACTCTCAATTTCGAGCATTGTAA
The DNA here is from genome assembly GCF_025528875.1 of Mycotypha africana. NCBI lineage: Eukaryota > Fungi > Mucoromycota > Mucoromycetes > Mucorales > Mycotyphaceae > Mycotypha > Mycotypha africana. The sequence goes on from NW_026515730.1 coordinate 1,623,182, forward strand.
AAAAAAGAACTTTTTCTTCCCATTTATTGCAGTTTGTCTAGTGTTTGTAAGAGAAAAAACACACAATGATGCTTTACTGAAACAGCTCGCCTTTAGGAGAGGGGGTTCATTGGCTCGTTTGATTGTTTAATAAGTACGCTCTCATCCCATTGTCTGTCGCGCACCCCTTCCTACACGCTACTTTGTAAAGAAAAAAAGTAGTAGGCTCTATCTAGGATGCAGTGTCGCATGGCACCGCCAAACCAACACATTGAGCGGCCAATGGTAAATGGTCTCTGCCATAATGAAGGAGAGGTTTCGTTGAAAATTGTGTCATAAATGCTCGACGAAAGGCTGCACTTCCATTCCCTTCACTTTTGTGGAGTAGTTGGCTTGACATGAACAGAATACTCCCTGCCGGTGCTTCCAACATCCTTTCCCCGCCTTGAAAGTCTTTCAGTTCGACTGTACCATTGCTTGCGCCAACATCATCCAATGCTGTCCAGCAAGCCACTGTCCACTCCTTTCTATGCCTTACATCATCGTAATAGTCCGAATCCTATGACGGACAATGTGAGTTCTCTACTGTCGGTCTTTATCAGGCTCCCATTTGTTTTTCTTTCCCTTACCTTATGCCAAACAAATTGTGACTGACCCAAAGTGAAAGGAGGCTTGATGATAAACTGCTCATTCAACTGTTCATAATGGAGGGAATGCCATAAAGTCAATGTTGTTGATTCGAGAGAAAACGACAAAAAAATTCTCTGAATGATGGGGACTGACTTACAAGATAGACCCTTTGACTTGCCAACAATTGAGAAGCAAACCCGCCATACTTCTTGAGAATCAAATCAGAAGCACTGCCTGGAAATGCGTTATCCCACAGAATCGTATCACGTATTTCTTTATAAGACTGAGCTGTCGTTTTATACTCTTCATTTTCATATTCTAAAAATCCACAAGTCCAAGGCTCTGGCATACGATGGAACAATACGCTTCAGTAAAAAAAAAAAAAAAAAGCAGCTACGTTTTCGCTACCCTTATCTATTCCTATTTTACCTACTATACACCCGAGATGTTTAACGATATCGTATCCTTCATTTAACAAGTGGTTTAAAAGAACATCTGACTCTTCGTGCAGTAGAGCCAATTCCTCCTTTGTTAAGGCTATATTTTATTATAAGCGGTTATGTATAAAGGGGTCATCCTATTGTCAAGGTATTTACCATCCAAAAGAACAGTGTATCCTTTTTCTTGAAATTGTTGAATATGCTCTTTCGTAAGGTACGCCATAAGTTGTTACACGATCATCCGCCAGCAGAAAGGAAAAAAAAAAAAAAAAAAAAAAAAAGTTTTCAGCGACCCAAAAAAGCAACCTTAAAAAAAAACCTTGATTCGGAGACATAAAGACAATGAATTGTGCATAAAGTTAAAAAAAAAACCAAACTATATGTCTGTAAGCTTTGATCTCTTTTTTTTTTTTTTTCTGTTTGAATCTCAATGTCAACAGAAAAGGAGATTATTATTGATTTCAACTATTTGAGTCAGATATCACGAGAAAAATCACAAAATGCCATCCTAAGAGGAATTCTACCAGGCCACGTGAAAGCATTGCTCATCGGTAGGAAGGGTTGCACGATTGAAGGAATGAAGCAGCACTTTAAAGTGAAAATCAATATTGAAGGCGAAAGGATGATACAGATAGGTGGGCAACCGGAGAACATTGCTAAAGCTTGGACCCATTGCCTCAAACTTGTGCTTGAGCGATTGCCTTTTGTGTTTACGGCAGTAAATATGACTTTTGTTCCCCCCCCCCTCATTTCTTCGCTTAGGGCAAGCCTATTGATTTCTATTGTTGTTAAAAAACTAGGGGAGAATCAGCATCAGTTTCATGCTCACTACAGCCATGATTCACTGTCTCTTGGCTGTCAACGCTTTTGAGAAAATAGCATCTGAGAGTGGAGTGGAAATACGGATACACCGGCGCCCTTTAACGCCTGACTGCACTGAGCATATTGTAAAATTGTCCGTGGCAGAGGTGGATGATATTGAACACTCGTTAGAGAAAGCTGTCCATAACTTGTGCACTGCGATTGCGTGTAATCCAAAATATGCATTGTCATTTCCAGGAACAAAGTTCTATTATTCCAACAACCATGATGAGCCATTTTTAGCAGAGATTTCGCGTGAGGAGAAGAAGGATGACCTCGTATTTAATCCACTCTCTGTCTCTCGTAGAAAAGAAGAATAGACAATGTCTCAACACTATACCCACATTTTCATCAATAAACTTGCATCTTAATCCTATCATTGGAACTTCTATCGCTCAAGTAAAGTGTCATTGAGCTCCCTGCCAAAAAGTAAAAACTGCTGTTACAGATTCCGTGAGACGTTCATGGTTATAAAAGTTGCTTTCAGCAGGCTCTCTTTTTGATAAAACAGCCGGCCTTGTTTGAATCATCAAAGCGTTCTTTTGTCCTATGACTTTTCCCAACTATTGGCTTCGTAACTTGTGTTGTATTGATTGCTGTTGAGAGAAAGGAGTGGGTGGGAAATGTGAAGCGATCATCAATCAGTCAATACAAAATTGGATATGCTCCGAACCCGCTGCTGGGTTTTTATTTCTTAACTGTTATCCAGCATTTTGGATCAGCCAATGCACTCTCGTTGAGATTCTGACCAACATAAGGTTTTTACGTACAATTCATCTTTTTCTTTTGTCCTCTATAAGAGCTCATTGACCTAGTCCCTTTTCTTCTCATCTACTTTCAACTATGAACCATGAGGAGCCAGATATTACGTTCAGCCCTTCTTGGCTGGATGGATCTTTGACGGATGAGCAAATTGCGCAATTAACACCGGAGCAACAAACAAAGTAAAAGGCACACTCCCTTTTGACAGACATAATTGCTCAGAAACCTTACTAATAGAATAAATTTGTTTGTAAACAACTGACAGTTATAATACTCACCTTGAATACCTACAACAACACAAAGGTACAGCAACAAACCAACTATTTCTGTCGAGTGGTACAGATCAAACTTTCTAAATCTTGCTTATAGGTCATGAGTCACAACACGAGTTAATGGCGTTTATACTACTGTTTGCACTATTCGCTTCACAGTTTGTTATTCTATGGTGGAAAAAGAAACATTATAAATCATATCAAACAGTGAGTTTGGCAGGTCTATATTTCTTCCCCATGTTATTCGGTATCTATGCAGGCTGGCCGAGATTCCTATTCGTATGGACAGTGTTTTCAGCTATCAATGGATTCGGTAAGTACTATGCCGAGGGATAGGGAGAATGAGGTTGCTGACTTTTTTTTTATTACCGGCTCTATCGCGGGGGCATAGTTTTGCACAAGGCGACAAGGAAGCCGTTAGAGGCCATGACCCCTCGTCTGGTGTATAAGTGGTACTATGTCGTCTACAATGTCTCCTTTGTGGTTGGTCTCATTGGATACATCATCATTTTATTTGTTTTCTTTGGACTTGCCGAACTTTTCAATGCTTATTCAGGGCTTATTGAATTCGGGGTTTTACTCCTCTGTTACGGTCTTTATTTTGGGTAGGTAGACATTGGGTTCACTCGATAGGGCTTGAGATAGCGTAAAACAGCTAACCCTGTGTGCTGCCCTTATAGTGTTCTGGGTAGAGATTTTGTGGAAATTTGTACAGACAGAATGGCTGCAACGATTGGATATTACTCAAAGGATGGCTTGCCCAACAAATATTTGGGCGAAGGTGTCTGTGCTGTCTGTGGACATGCAACATCGGCAAACACAATGGCTTTAAACCATGAGGACCCGGCTCAACGGCCCATGTTCCTCGGTGATCCAGTACATCGACTCAGTTGCAAGCATGTATTTCATGAAAAATGTATACGAGGTTGGGTATTGGTGGGCAAAAAAGATATTTGTCCTTATTGGTAAGTTTTTCATATGAAAATGGTGAGGGCTCACTTTTCATGAGAATGTATATACTTATGAAGGCTGTCCATGTCTTTATTAGTAAAGAGAAAGTCGACCTGAAAGATTTCAAAAAGAACCCGTAAGTAACTGATCCTACTCCAGAAGAACAACTGAATAAGCCGTATTCACATCTTTTTTCCTTCCGTAGATGGGATACACAACAGCAATTGTATTTGAATTTGTTGGACGGTGTTCGTTATCTCGTTGTCTGGCAGCCGGTAAGTTTCAGTGAAAAGCATAAGATGTACCTCAGAATTGCTTCTTCAATATTGACGTTTGCCTATTAGATCATCTTTGGTGCAGTGCAGTTGTTTTACTACATCATGGGGCTTGACTAAACGTCCATAGATTGATTGAAAATTAGGGCGGGCCATGTAATGCTATCTATTCACTTACATTTTATGCATATTTTTGTAGACGTGCTTTCTTTTTCAATTCACTCTTACAGAAAGCTACACTCATTTTAAATTAGGTAGATTATTTGTGGGTCTACTACTAAAAAATGTTTTTTTTCGTCCACTCTTAAGAAAGCAATAGTTTGAACGGGAAGCAACCTATCTCCTATGGTTGAATGATACGCTGTGTATTGCAGACTATCTATTTTGAAGAGTCAGATGAAAATAAGCTAAATTTGCAATACCGTCACCGGATGGAATGAGGCAATATAGTATTTGCTTTCTACAATGTCGAATAGACATCAAAACAACGTGTAGTGGATTTTTTGATACTACTTGAGCCACCTAAAGCATACCTTTGGAGCATTATAATACTCACGAATGAATGATCCAAATAGATCGATAAACGATACTGTCTCTTTCAATGAAGATGAAGGGTGTTTCCCCATAATTCATTCTGAGATTGACTGTATTGTTATTTGCTTCAGACCAATCTGCTGTAAATAATCTCTGACTAATCCGTCATGAATTCTGATTATCTTTGATCTTATTGAAGATAACGATTGTTCATGTGTCCGTCCTCTTCTTTTCCTCTTTATTAGAAATCCGCTACTGTACAAACAAGAATCTTTAGAATCGATAACGATTCGATTCTCTGTAGTGCACCCGCCTTGTTACTGTGTTTCTTCATGAAGTTGCAACTGCGATATACACTGCTTATAGTCATTCCTATTCTGTCTCAACGTGCCATTTTCTCTCTCGTGACCTTTAAATGACTATTTTTTCGTATATGTCCATCTCATTGGCAGTCGTCAAACTGAATACGTAATAGTGAAATAACTCCTCCACCTTCGAGTGTCAAAGCGTAGACTACGATGGAAACAAGCATAGCGTTCTGTTGTGTTATACGCTTGATAGATATGAGTTTTCTTGATTTATAAAAGTTGGCGGGTCAGCTCAGAGCAAACTAGAGGGCCGTCTCACATATAAATAAAAAAATTGAATTGATTGTTGACTCTATATTCATATCGTATCAACTTTAAGTTGTGTAAGAAGGGGATGAACAAGACATCGTTTGAAACGCTATTGAATGCGTCTTACTTGATATTCATCAAATATGAGTATCAATTTCATTTATTTATTTTAAAGATAAACTTTATGCTTTACTTTGTTGATATATTGTTTCATCAAATCTATTGTTTCCCGGCCCTCTGAACGGGCAAAAGGGTGGAATCAGTTTTCTCAAATAACAGGAACGGGTTCGCCTTGAAGTGGACCCTAGAATGACAGGCCTGTTGGGCAAATCTGTGTGTTGCTTATGGGACCCACCAATCACTTTTCTTCCCGTCGGGAATGGGACAGGGAAAGAATTAAGAAAGAAAAACTGCATAAATCCTATTTTTGACCTTTTTCTATAGCCATTTTCTTCCACACATTTGATAGAGATGGCTACTACGACCATAGTAAATACACCAGCTGCGAGAAGGCTATCGTTACTGCCCCTTTCATCGGCGAATCGAACTCATACAAATGCTCTATCATCTCAAAGCAATAGTAGCACAATGTATCACCAGGCCGATTCAAGGAACTCAGACGGGCCAAAATTAAGTATACACTTTAATGAAGGTCCCAACTTGACTATAAGACCCAACCGTATTGTGAGAGGTAGGTTGGTCGCTCAGTATTGAGAAAACGAGTAAGGCATTGTATCTCTTATCTCTCTTATGGGTCTTTAGGTCATGTCAAATTAAAGACAAGCAAAATAATTTATGCTAGTCAAATTCGTGTCAAGGTTAGATTTGTACCGCACGCATTTTCGCTTTGAATTACTTATCTTACATACAATACCTCTCAGTTTAAAGCTGTAGAAGTTGCTTGCGTTAAAGTAAAAGAAACAAAGACGGAAGACCGTATTGAGAAATTAACAACCACCTATTTTGAGATCGAAACAAGAGTGTTTGGCAGTCAAGAAAATGGTAAAAAAAAAAAAAAAGCCCATTCATTACTTTTCCATGTAAATTTTATAGTGTGTTCATTGGTCTGACTTGTTTTTTTATCATTAGCCTATTTTCTGAATAATTGGCAGACTATAGAACCAGGCGAATATGAATACAAATTTGCGATGAAGGTAGAAGATAATAAAAAAAATAGATTATTCCAGAAGTGGAAACTTACATTTTATCTGTGTCATACAATTGAATCTTTCAGTTTCCAAACGTAAACTTCCCGCCATCCCTGGAAAACCCTACAGGGTTCTCTGTTCGTTATTTGTGGACAGCCTATCTGGACGGTGCGGCAAACCATCCCGGAGCGCGCAGTGCGGAAGTCAGCACAATTTATCGGCCTTTACTCTGCGCGCCTGAAGCCAATCCGTGGGTGTTTCAGGAAACATTGTATAAAGACAAAAAGACGCCAGTAGCCACCATCAAAGTCAAATTACCAGCTCAGGTTTTCGTTCCTGAACAAATCACACAGTTAGATATTGAAATTAACTGCATACCGTCGGATATAAGTGTCGGTAGTTTGGGTTACAAGTTTCGAAAATGCTACGAAGGAAAGCTACAGCTGGAGCGAGGCATTGTGCACAAAGTGTTTAAAAGAGATATTCACCAAAAAATGATCAATATAAAGGACAATGCAGTAGATTCTGGAAATAGCAGCAACCTGTATGTACCCAACCTACAGTTACAGCTACCTTCATGGCTATTATCACCTTGCTTTCAGTCAAACCACATTCGTGTTTACTATTATCTCATTCTAATGGTTCAGCTGGATCCGACCAATTTGTTGAAATCATCCTATCACACGCAGGTGCAAATTCCTATTGGAATAGCCAATGTATCTCATGAGCACTTTGCAAGACTTCCGGGAATGACGACTATCCAACATTATAAGAATTCACGAGAAGCACCCGTGTTCTTTGATGCGAATCTAGAAGAGCCACCAGGTTATCCGATAAGTCCTCCTCTAAGTACCCGAGACAGTACGGGGGAATTATTCACATCTCCATTATCTACATTATTGAATCCTGATGATGAAGCTTTGCTTGGTGAGTTCAGACAAAATAACACCACAGTGCCAACGAACAGTGGATCCATATTGTCACCATCTTCTCCTCCTTCTGCAGCACGAGAAGAGCTTCTGCCTCCTCCAGATTACTTTAGTCTCAATGACATTCCTCAATATATCGAAAAAGAGCGCGTAGAAAAGACAAGATACTCTACTCGACTTGTTAAACCCAATATGCTAATGGAGTTAGGTGAGCCATTAACCATCGAACCCTATTCTGATGATGAATGGTAGAGTTATTTTTTTTTTTGATTTCCGTAAATACCCACATTTTTCACTCTTCCCGTTCTTTACCCGCCTTTCACAAATTTTATGTATTATGTAATATTATGTATATTTTTGTCTTATATAAAGCGTGCAGTCAATCTAACCATGGCTGTCTACTGTAGTCCCCTTCCTTCTTAAGAAACTCTCAATTGTTCATTTACTTTATCCATTACATCTCTATTGAAGCTGTTTGCTTTTTCTGTTTTTGGTCCTAAAAGAAAGAGATGTGGCTAATAGAGAAGATCATGTATCTATACTACATTAACTATTGAGAATATTGGTATACAATACACTTCCTCTACCTTCAAAGCCCTAACTACAGACGCACGTTTCATTTTGCTGTTCTAATGATAATGTTGGTTCAATTCAACAATGAAAGACCCACCTTCATACGACTAGTGAAAATATTATGACTTAATGGTTTGCACATAAGAGAAGCTTGAAGCTCTCTAATTTATTTGCGGCTGTAAATCATTCTGATTACTCTTGCCCATGTACTTTTTCTCTTTGCAAGTGAAACATAGGGAGCTAAGAAGAGATTCAGGATGGCTGTGTAATGGACACATTTCTGCGCCTAAGGGCGACCCTTGATTTACCTCTTCTTGTGATCGAGTGAGTGCAATATAACATGCGATAATATCTTTCATTTTTGCATTATTGGTTTAAATCTCTCGATTTCATGAATAAAGGGCTAGAGCACACTAAAAATACAGGCTGTAGCTTAAAGACACCTATTGTTTTCCCCAACTTAAAAATGACAGAATCGTTAAAATTGCTTTAGTGAAACCAATGAATTTCCAATGAACATGCATAAATTTTGACAGTTTAATCAAATTCATTAGGAGTGAAAAAAAAAGTTTCTGGGAGACTTATCCTCCTTTTTCTTTCTTTGAGAGTAAAAAAAAAAAAAAAACCGAGAAAAAAAACCATCACTTTTGCCGCTTCTTCTTATATCAACCATTGATAACTGTTTGATATTTGTTTCGTAATGTCTACAATCTACAATGAAGATCAGAAGCAAACGTTGCCATCGCAAAAAGATGCTACCTATTCGGCCTCATTGCGACAGCTAATCGACACAGAGCAGGCATTTTCACCAGTGCCAACCGTAGGCGGTGCAGAGATTGGGCAAAAAAGAACAGTTTCCTGGTTAGAGGATGATAGAGAAGCCAAAGCACCTAAAATAGAGGTTTTTGAACGTAAGCACACGAACAGAATATGAACACTATATCGCGACTTGTCTAACACGTTCGCTTTTTAAATGACAACGTCTACAGCAATGGCACCAGGTAATAAGCGATCCTTAAAGAAGTACAGACGTTCAATGAGATTAACTGTAAATTGAAGTGATAGGCTCAAAAATAGCTGTCAAACCTCATCATGCACAGCCACAACAAATGCAGGTTTCCCAATTAACCCACCAACAGCAGCCAAGAGTTCCGTTACCACAGATCAATTCGACTGCTGCTGTGACAACAGCAACAGTAACGAACGGTACAAGTGCATTTCATGCTATTGCAACACCGACAGTGCTTGGTACAACGACGACTGCCACTCCTAGGCAACCATCCTACACAACCGTCTATAATGATCAATTTATCATCCAGCACCGAATCAACCGACCGAAACTACGATTAGATGATTTTTTCATATCTAGAACTTTGGGAACAGGTTCATTTGGACGTGTTCATCTCATACAATCAAAAGTCAATTCACGATATTACGCAATGAAAGTTCTAAAAAAGACAGAAGTGATTCGATTGAAACAAGTGGAGCATACCAATAACGAAAAACACATACTAGAGGCTGTCGCTCATCCATTCATAGTAAATATGTGGGGCACATTTCAAGATTCTAATAATCTTTACATCATTCAAGACTATATACCTGGTGGCGAATTGTTTTCGATATTGAGACGATCCCAACGCTTTCCCGACCATGTTGCCAAGTTTTATGCAGCGGAAGTCATACTCGCTATTGAATATCTTCATTCTAAGGATATGATTTACCGTGATTTGAAACCGGAAAACCTCTTATTAGATGCACAAGGACATATCAAAATCACAGATTTTGGATTCGCCAAGTATGTACCTGATATCACTTGGACTTTGTGCGGTACCCCTGATTATTTAGGTATTTAAAAAAAACTTGGATCAATAAGCAATGTCGAGACGAATCCTTATTTTTTTATTTTATTTTTTGTCATTTTACGTAAAGCTCCTGAGATCATACAATCAAAAGGTTATGGGAAAGCAGTTGACTGGTGGAGTCTAGGCGTTCTCATCTACGAAATGTTAGCAGGGTCAGTGATTTAAAAAAAAAAAACAACCTCTACATTGCGTACTTTCCTATTGATTATTAAGGTCCTCCTTTTTTTCTTTTACGCAAATATAGATATCCGCCTTTTTTTGATGAAGACCATTTGAAGTTATACGAAAAGATCCTAGCGTGTAAATTAAAATGGCCAGCCTACTTTGAAATGAATGCCAAAAGTCTTCTCAAGCAACTGTTAACGCCAGATCTTACAAAAAGATATGGTAATTTGAAGGGTGGCAGTGATGACTTAAAACGACATCCATGGTTTGCTGGTGTCGACTTTAATAGAATACTGGCTCGTCAGATCAAAGCACCCTATGTTCCTCAAATTAGAGGTGAAGGTGATGCAAGCCATTTCGATAAATACCCAGAAACACAAGAGCCATACGGCGTAAATGACCAAAACGATCCCTACAGACATTTATTTCCTGATTTTTAAAAGAAACAAACAACTATACCATAGATTCGATTTGATTTTACAAGACCCCATATGATATACGGGGCTTACCCAGTTTACTTCTCTATTTCGAGTCTATAAAGCCACACGTTAACCCTATACGACTTTTATCTAGACGATTACTAAGAAGGTCAATGAATTTGCTAGAACACAATAAGATAGCCACCTTCGCGTGATTGAAATGTTTCAATTGATTTCCTGTTAACCCTTCTGAGTGTATTCATGGTCGATTCTTACTAAGCAGCACATCTAAAACTAAACAAATGTGAATTCTTGGTAAAATGGAATGCTGTGAAGAGGCCAGAAATCAAAAAAGAAATAACTCCGTGTATGAGGAAGTAATTTTACCAAAACGGGCATTCAATGACACCCCGCACTGACCTTATCGATTTCCGACAGTTAACTGATTAGAAACAAAGGCATATCCTTTTTTTAGCTGCCATCCGTGTAAACAACTACAGTAACACCGGCGAAGATAAAGTCCAGATTGACGCGCAGCTGAAAGAAAAAATCATTCCATGGAGAGGAATCGGTACCAAAAATCGCCAGTATATTGTCTTGATTAGCCGGATCACTTGTTTTTGAAAATGAAAGGCACAGTATTTTATATTATATTTAAATATGTTATAGCTGATAAAGCGATATCTACGCTCGCTGAGGGGTTTTTTGATGTAGCTTGCTGCCTATCTGACCGAAAATGTTTCTTTTAGTATTTTTCTGGTAATGAATTCCTAGGTAAAACTATGAATTTCAAGCCGAGCTAGTCAGGGCGGACATGTTAACAGCTAGCGGTTAAATTCACCGATCAAAGCACTGCGTTTAAATGGTTTAGTAACGATCAGACGAAAGAAGAAAACCTTCATGCTGCTGATCGCAAAAGGGGTCCTATAACGACTTTTGGAAGTCCAGGCTAACTGCCTCTTCAACTACTTTTTTGCTTTTTAACATAAGGTGACAATAATAGGAACGATTGAACGTTCAGAAAAAATGTAATGCTTGCCGTTGAGAGGCCGTTGTTTCTATACCTGATCCGATCGTCCTATATTTAACATAGCATGATTACAACATGCTTGCAATGAGACTTTGGCGGAGATAAAAGCAGGTTCTGCTGTCCTGAACGATAGAAAAATGTGTCAATTGGAATTAAGCATGAGATGATTCGCATTGCTTCAGATAATGATAACACTATCTATGTTGAAACATAAAAAAAAAAACCAGAAAAAGAAACACGTTAGTGGTACGATTGTATCTGAATTGTTTTTGCTCGCCTCAACAGAAAGTATAAAAGCAACTGCGACTTTGCTCAACCAATGCTCTCTCCAAATTTTTATCTTTGTGAATAATATATATACGATAATAACAAAATGATTGGAATTGATAACTACGTTGCTACTGGTTCAGTCAAGAGCGCTTGGATTACTCTTTATATTCTTACCATCATCCTTGGTCTACTCTATTCAGTTAAACCTCTTTTCACTGATGATTCAGACGTTGCTGATGTTGAAGCCGGTGATAAGCAATCTTCTGGCGGTATTATGGTAAGAAAGTTGTAATTAACCATGTCTGTGGCATTGATCTGTGTATTTACCATTTTATTCGTAGTCTAAGATCGGTAGAGCATACAACCTTGTCAAGGATAATGTACTTATGCTTTTGATTTCCCTTTCACTTAACGGTTTTGGTGCTGCTTCCACCAGAGCATTAAGTATTATTTCTTGGATCTATTTTGCTCTTACCATTGTTGCTGCCATCGCCGTCATGGTTATTGACCATAAGTTCATTCGTGCAGGCTGTAACTTTGTCTTCTTTGTCCTTATCCTGATCGAAACGTCTCTTGCTTGGAAGCAAGGCTGGTAAATAATAACCTGTGCCTACCACTTCCTCCTCTTTTCTTTATCACCGGTTATTGTTCCATAAGTGCACAACTGGTTAGATACCTCCCGTTTAAACTACTCGCTACTTTATTCTGTGTAATTTCTCTTAATAGTCTCTACTCATACAATTTAATTCAAAATAATCTTAATCTAATATCGAAACAGTCATAATGATAGATAATAAAGAAAAACATTTTTTTTTTTTTTTTTGCAGATTCATGTATATTGCTCGACCGACTCATTGAAATTTTTCCAAGAAAAAGGCTACAGTATTGGTGTCTTTCAATAGAAAATGAAAAAAAGAAAAGAATACAATCAACAGCATAGCACTTGGCACAGAACGTTACTATAACCTATATTCAATTGTCTTCTCGTATTAAGTGTCACTAAAAGTGCATGTTTTCACAAAAATTTGTCGTATCATTATGCAGAATAGGGCTACGTTGCAGCATTCCTTGGTTTTAGAATTGCCTAACTTTACATCCCTCTATACTTTATTAAGAAAGTCAAGTTTATGGATTTTGGTGTTTTCAAGACAGGACGAATTGTGAACTACCGATGCAAAAGATAGTATTTTTCATAACCCTAAAAAACATATATATGATAAAAAAGATGTTTTCAACGAAAAACAATTCTATAAGACAATCAAGTGTATTCAGTATAGATCAAAGTTTATTACAAAAACCCAAGGTAATTTCTATGGGTTTTTTTCGTTTATTTTTATAACAAATACATAAGCAATATAGCTATGATTTAATGGAGGGAACTAATTATGGTAGATTTAGATTGTTCTCTCGTTATAGGTTCGTATGGTAAGTTCTTATCTATGGTATATTCTTGCATGAGACATTTGGCCATGATGGCAGCCAAATGCAACGGTTGGTGGGGTATGAGAGGGTACATTTTACCTAAATCTGTAGGAGGCGATAATGTTCCTGCTTCATCTCCAAACATAAGGCCGTCTGAAATATCACCTCTTTCACAGATGTTGGCGTAGGTGCGGGGGAAATTCTGCTTGATTCTTCCAAGTGAGAGGTGCCTTTCTGAGATTCGAAGCCATTTGATCGCTCTGTCGTATTCAGTGAGGACAATCTCCGTTCCTTTCAATCGTTCTATCGACTCTTGGTTTGCTGCTATACTGCCTTCGGTGGGTTGCTGGTGATGGATAGACTTTAATGGAGATTCTGTCCTGGGAAAAGTATTGTCATAAATATGGTAGAGAACGAGAGCCTTCAGGCGCGCACATAAGGAGTAGAGCTTGGGTTCCTCCCGGACTTCTCTTCGGCAAACGATGGCGTCGCAAAATGTCACCAAACTTCTCCATGCCTTAATGCGTTCTCTGAGGTTCTGAGCAGGGTCTTGATCGAGATAGTAAAAGTAGATGATATAATTGCAAACTGCGTACATGTGGTCGATAGATGCGATTAAACCGTCTTTCTGGGTATCACCTCTGCGTTTAGAAGTAAGGGCTAGTTTATTAAATCTAGAAAAATTAAAAGGACATTGTTAGAGATATCAATCACCAATAAGTAGTATAACAAAAAGTCGTGAGGCTTACCCTTCGATGAATAAACGAATTTGTTCAGGTGATGAAATATTCTTATGTATTCCTACTGCACGAAGAGTTGAGGAGGTCTTAGCTGCAGCGGGAGGGGTAATATAGGTTGCAGGCTGTTTCTGTGAGGATGCAGTGGTAGAGGTCGTATGGATTGCAGGCTGTCTTTGTAAGGATGTCTTTACTGATGAAGCAGTTGAAGAGGCTTTATCTGCAGTGGTAGAGGTCGTATGGTTTTGAGGTGGCGTCGGCTTAGTAATATTTTCTTGCTTCTTCGGAGAATTGGTAGGGCTTGATGTGCGGCTGCGGCTGGTACTCGTGGCATTCTTGTGATGGTCGGGTTCTCTATTGCTTGTGCGTGGTCGGCGACTCTTGCTGTCGGGGGTACTATCACGTCGTTGTCGTTTAACACCAATGACACTAGACGATGGCGGGCTTTTTCTTACAGGGCTGGAGGATCTGCTTGGGGCATTCGATGTCTTGATGGTCTTTCGTGAAGCTGAAAGTGGAGGTGATTTGGATCTGGATGGTTTGATTGGGGCATTCGATGCCTTGTTGGTCTTTCGTAAAGGTGATCTGGATCTGGATCTGGATCTGGATGATCTGCTTGGGGCATTCGATGTCTTGATTGTCTTTCGTGAAGCTGAAAGTGGAGGTGATTTGGATCTGGATGGTCTGTTAGGGGCATTAGATAACTTGTTGGTCTTTCGTGAAGGTGATCTGGATCTGGATCTGGACCTGGATGATCTGCTTGGGGCATTCGATGTCTTGATTGTCTTTCGTGAAGCTGCAGATAGAGGTGATTTGGATCTGGATGGTCTACTAGGAGCATTAGATAACTTGTTGGTCTTTCGTGAAGGTGATCTGGATCTGGATCTAGATCTGGATGATCTGTTAGGGGCGTTAGATGTCTTGAAGGTCTTTCGTGAAGCTGAAATGGAAGGTGATCGGGATCTGGATGATCTGCTTGAGGCGCTAGATGTCTTGGTAGTCTTTCGTGAAGCTGAAATTGAAGGTGATCTGGATGATCTGCTTGGAGTGCCAGAGGTCTTGATGGTCTTTCGAGTAGCTGAGACTGAGGGTGATCTTGATTGAGAACGGGTCTTGTCATAGCGTCGGCTTCTGTCCATGTCTAGTTCTTTATCTTTATCTCTGTCGCGGTCTCTTCCTTTGTCGCGATTCCTTTCTCGATCTCGATCTCTAGCACGATCTCTTTCTCTATCCCTGCCCATATCTCGCTCCTTATCTCTGACTCTTTCTCTATCTTTATCCCTTTCGCGCTCACGTTCTTTGCTGCGGCTGCGTCTATCTCTATACTTATCTTTGTCACGATCACGTTCTCTGTCTCGATCTCTGTCTCTATCGTTGGTAGTACGAGTGGCTGAAGCATCTCTTTCCTTCTCTTTGCGGCCAATCTTCTCATTCGAACGGTCGTTACGATCTCTTGCACTGTCCTTGCTGCTTCGTTGTTCTTTTCTGAATCGACTATCTCTACTGTCTCTGTCACGGGTATATCGATCAAGGTCTCTGCGTTCAACTTCTCTGGCAGAGGTGCGGCTGGTATTTCCATCTTTACTGTTAGTGCTGCTCTGGCGCTGATGTTGCTGTTGACGTTCTTTGTGGGCTTTAGCATTGTCGTTTCTATCTCTGCTACGGCTTCGTTCATTTCGTGCAGTAATTCGGCTGGGACTTCTGCTGCTACGTCTACTGTGCTTATTACTGTTGCTTTCACTGTCACTCGGATTGTTGCTGATGGTTCGACGGCTGTTGCTGCTGATATAATCACTTGCAGTTCCTTTGTCAACAGAATTATTCATTTTGTGCTTCATGGCAGATGGGGAGGGAGAAGGTACTGTACTAACGCTACTGTGTGCTTGATGAGCGGCTTCAGTGTTACGTGGAGGTGAAGGAGAAGGGCTGATCATTTCACCATCTTCTAATTCATCAATGGGAATCGATGCAACTTTTGTCTGCTTGTGGGGTAATGCTGACGCGTCCATCTTCTTGACGAGTGATGAGGAGTTGTTTTCAATACTTTCAAGAGGGGTATCAATAACTTTGTCGATTTCAGAAGTCATGGGTAAAAAAGAGAACAAATGCACGTAGATGAAACAGTTAAAATCCTATATATTTTTGAAAATCGTATGTATGGTTTAAAGGAAAAATTTGGGCTTTTGGACGCCGTTTTATAAGATTGAAATTCAAACTCAATTGAACTTTAATAATGAGCAAATTTTAAGGAGGTCAACTTGATCACCCCGCATAAGAAGGATTTTCCTTCCATTGCCATGACTATCGATATCTTGAAACGCCTTTTTGGAGTACAAAGTTTTTTTAGCATCTTTTTTCAGTTGGACAACCAAGGTATTAAAACGCCTTATCATATTATTGACCAAAAATAGGGGTTCATCTGGACTCTTGATAAGGTCACAAGTCGTTCATTTACTAAATAGGATATATTAAAAGACAACTTGAAAATCTTACGACTATGCACTCAAAGCTTATTTTCAGCAAGATACTTTTGCCTTTGCAAAAAAAGTCTACATTGATATGTATCAAGCAAATTATTTAGTTAGCACATTAAGCAAATTTGCCTTTCATGCCAATACAGGTTTTTATATAGTAAACATTTCTCTTTAGTTGAGCCAAAGCAGTTTTCTTTTTTTCCCGTTTCTGACGATGGCTACACTGTTTCATATCCTGCTGTGATACTGAAGGGCTGAAAAGTTGTTTATTTAGAAGGATTTTGTGCTACTAAAGGACTAAAAAAGTTGTTTGTCTATAAAGAGGGCATGCCCTGAAGGAGCAAAAGGATTGGCTATGCTTTTGACGTGTACATCAATGCATTTTAGTTGACATTCTGTCAGTTTTGACTTTAAGCTCGCTCAGGGTAACCGGCCCCGGGATCGTTCTCTGTCTTTCCCATCAAATTCTAATTAGTATCTTTTGCATTCTTTTTTCAAGGGATGCAATAGATCTGTTAGTTTCGGTAGACACTATATAATACTTGCTGTAAAAAAATAAAGTCATCTATGAAGCCAAACATTTGCTATGTTTTAATGATCTATAAGAAATGAAATTTCGTGACAGACTTGTTCTAGTCTTTTCATAAAAGCATTGACCTTGTAAGGCAAGAAACTTTCACATGTGACTCCCATGGTTTAGAATGAAACAAGCCTATTTTGCACATCCTCCTAAAATGTGGGCGTACAATCGAGGATCCGAAAATTTATGATAATTGAGCCATAACAGGTAACCTCTGATGACAGTCTAGCGATAACCTTAAGTTGGATGTTTTTCAATGAAAGCTTCCAGTTACTATAATAACACAAATATCCGTATCGTTTATTTACCAAGCATGATGAATTTGACAAATCAAACAATAGCAGGCTTAATATGAATATACAGCTAGTTCAAGGGAAGCGTTGACTGTATGTCAATTATACATCGATAAACTGAACGTTTATGGATGCTGTCAGCGATCTTCTACAAGAACACGCACATTTGTATTACAGTAAGAAACTGCTGTGATTCAACATCTTGGAGCGGCTACTTTATGCTATTGCTTGGCTTATTACTATGTCTTGATTTCATTTCAATTTTTCATTAGCGTGAAATGAGCATAAGTTTTTTAAAATGTCTGTCCTCAAACTCCTAGATGAAAGCGTCTATTAGCGTGAGATATGATGCTACCGTGTACTATATTTATAATTTAATGTTATTGAAGGGAAAATGGCTCAAGTACTATAATAAACCAAGAGTGTAAATCGAAAATCGAACGTAGTGGAACAATTTTATTAATATCACAGTACCACAGTTATCCTCTGCCGACCACAACCGTTCACGGCCTCGTAAAGAGCCACACGACATCGAAAAATTGATGCTCAAGCGACTCGAAAAAGGCAACCTTGTCACAACTGTTAACAATGCATTACCGATTCGTAAAGGAAAAAAAAAAAAAAAGAAAATGACCAAACCATAATGAGATGAATGTTTTCATAAAAGTATTAGTTTTGACATTTATTGTGAGGTGTAAAGGCTATTGCTCGTTGTAATAAATGCCCTAACAAATGTAACTCGTAGTGGTTTGTGTTGTTCAGTAAACGCGGTCCTGCTAGCTTATATCCTACTATAAAGTAAATTCATTTCAGATAACCGTTCAATAAAATGATTCATAATTCAATTCTTTTTTAACAAGAACGGAAATCGCACGACATATCAGCTAAAAAGTTACACTTTCTAATTATATCCCTCGATGCTCAAATGATTGGAATGCTTATACAAGATCTCAGTCGCCTCTAATAACATCTTGCCTCCTCCGACTACCGAAAATGCAAATGAATCAGGTTTCCTCACCTGCAAACATAATTACCCAGCAAAAACTCATAGCTCCAAGCAATGAAACGCCCCATGTACAGTGAATTGGTGGTGCAATAAAATATAGGAGCATAAACTTTTTATTTTAAGCCGAAATAGTAGTAGTGAGGTGAAGGAGAAGATTCATAGTCAGTTAATTTAGTTCTTGTAAGAGATAACACCATCGAAACGTTGCTTGAACCATTCTTGAGCTTCTTCCTTGGTGATACGGTGGTTAGTACCAACCTTGGCCTTACAGTGCTTTCTGCGAGAAACACGGAAACCAGGGCGACCCATAACAACATAATAATCCATACCGTAGATACCAATAGAGGGATCATACTTGATACCCAAATCAATGTGTTCGTCAATACCGAAACCGAAGTTACCGGTTTCAGAGAAGTTACGAGCCTTGAGTTCATATTCCTTAACCTTCAAACCACGTTCAAGGATTTCTTCGGCCTTGGGACCACGAACAGTGACGTGAACAGCAATCTTTTCGTTACGACGGATAGAGAAGGTACGGACAGTGTAACGGGCCTTGGAGTAGACGGGAGTTTGACCAGTCAATTGTTCGAGCACCTTAGCAGCACGAGTCAATCTATCGCCGGATTCACCAACACAAATGTTGAGAACCAACTTTTCAATCTTGAGGTTACGCATAGGGTTCTTGGTGACCTTCTGTTCTTCGGCGCTCTATGACAGAACATGAGATAATAATGCAACGATTAGTATGAAGGCTCGGAATCACTGATATAGATGGATAGGCAGAATCAATGGGATGTCTTTTCCAGTATAGCTTCGAGCAGATAGTTGCGTCTAACGAAAGGGCATTATACACACACAGTACATACGCTAGCCAGAAGCGGCTGAATTTGTGTCGCTAACATTAAGCTACATCGATCGCGGCTGCCTTTCCAAATGTCAATGTTGAACAGAGTGGTCGGGTTTCTCTTTGTATGCATACTATCATCCATCCATTCCAATTCCATTGAGTTTCATACATACGCCCATGACATCGATCCCACATCCATCTATATCTAAAATAGATAATTGAGGTCTTTCTAATGAAACTCTACCATAGTGTAGTCTGACGATATCGAAGTAAAAAGAGGGAGATCTTTGGATTTAGCTGTTTATTCAATTGCATATCCTCTGCCTATTTTTCCCCCCTTTCTTTGAAACTGGAAAATTTGGGTGCTGTGTTTGGTGTAGAGCCAAAACCCACGAATAGACTTTCTCCAGTCCGGTCCGGCGGGTCAATCTTCGACTGCTTTATCAGAGAGCAATTTAAAATGTTCGCAACAGCTCACCAACGTTATTAACAGAAATTAGCAATGTTATCTCGAAGATACGACTTGTGACAAAATAATCTGTAACTTCATTACAAAGAGCTTAAGAGTTTTCTAATCATTCTGAAATTCTTAATCTCCCCAATTAAAAATGTCGGTTTAAGAATGCGAAATACAAAAATGAACTAGCCCATAAATGATCATTCTCATAAAGTTACGCATTACTGTTTACACATACTGATTTTACAGAAATCGAGTTTTATTTAAAACAACAAATATATAACTCGTATACAGAAAGCGTCGCACAGAGAAAAGAGAAGGATTCAAATAGTCTAAACAATTTAGTGCTTCTTGCTCTATAATGAGTAAAAAAATGATACAGATGAACGTCAGTGAACAAATTCATCAACAGTACTACAAAAGCTTTATCCTCCATGATTCTGTTTTCTTACCTTAATCTTACGAAGGTAGAATTCAAGTTCCTTGCCTTCAAGAATGTAACCATCACAACGGCCAGATTGACCAGGACGGGAAGCGATGACAGCATAGAGACGACCAGCATTGAATTGATCGTTCAAGAGGGGATCAATGGCGGCAGAAGCAGCACGAGCTTCGAGCTTCTTTTGGACAGCCTTGGACTTCTTTTCAGCAGAAGCTTCCTATAAAGTCAAAGAAGATGACTAAGAATCCCCTTCCATAAACGTTATCCGAATTCCTTAATCTCTATATAATACTTACAGCTTCAGCAGCCTTGTTCTTACCAAGAGTCTTGGCATAGTGAGATTCATACCATTGACGGAAAGGAGTGGCATCAATTTGGATGACAGCACCCTTGACGAGAGTGTTGGTACGGACCAATTCGTTGTTGGAAGCGTTGTAGACAACAGTCAAGACACGAGTCTTACGGGAGATACCTTCAGAACCCCAAGAGAAGTTACCGGATTCGAGACGAAGAGCACGACGCTTGTAGTTACCACCACGGACACGAACAAGGTGAATACGCTTGGCACCCAACTTGGTGTTAGCGGATTGACGACCCAATTCGAACCTAGTAAACAAAAATTATTATGTTAACGCAATTGCAACCAATTTAGTAATATAAGCGATCGGCCAACTGTAGTCGCCATGCTGAATTAACATTAATAATGTTAAGCTTTCACCAAGACATTGGCTAAACGCTTTTGGGTTACTGCATCGTAGATCCACAATTTGGTTTATAAACGTCCAATTCGCAAGGCTTAACGTAGTTGACTTTCTGTTCAGCTCGACCGATCGCATGTCCAGAATGTATTAACACTTACTTTCTCTTCTTTCTGTATTGTGCACGTCTAGCACCAGAGGCGCTACGCTTGTGGCGAGAATCACGGCTGATACCTTATATTGTAAAGGAGATCATCATATAAACATCAGTTAATATGTACTATGATGGTTTGATTGATGGATGGATGTTAGAGTATCTATGATATTTACCCATATTATTTAGCAGAGAAGGAACCTACTAACTCTTTGGCTGTCAATGCATTTTAACGAGTGTGGTAAATTTCTTGTTGTGCTTGAAATTTCGAAAGCTCCGACCTCGAGCTTTTTTTTTTCGCCATCACAGCTTGGCAGGGTCGGGCGGAAGTCACGAACCCAAAAGGATTGTCGACTAGACCATGCAGGCCTGAATGAGGTTCTTGATGATAGCTATAGGATGTATCTTTATGAGCCCATAAGCGTTGAATTGATTGAACAACCATTAACCATTTCGTTCATCAAGTAGTCAAATGAACAACAGAGTTAACAACAGAGTTAACAACAGGGTTTCTAAGTGAAAAATAGGCTTATTTATTGTTGGTTTTTAATACAATGAATGTGAAATATGAAGATTGGTATAGATTATTAAGAGTAATGTTTTCCTGCTCGCCTATGATTACTGCTAACTCACCATAGCTTTCAATGAGTTGCTATCAATCTTTCGTCTTCCTCCCTTTAAACTGGTAGTCATTTCCATTATTTCCATAAGTGTTCGCCTAATTATATAAGAACTTGACCATTTTTTACGCGAATTTAACGTCAAAGAACCATGAGCTCATCCTTTCTAGCTCACAAAGTTAAACAATGCAAAATGTTGAAAAGTGTTCAGTGTGCATACTATCTTCGCAGAGTTAGGATTCTTGCACTGACGGTAGATCAGATTATCCTATATTAGAAAGCAGCCGCTTTCACAAATAAACGCTACTTAAAATTAACTTCTTTTTTCCTCTCTTCGCTTCCTCCTCTATTTTCGACATTAATAATGGCAGAACGTAAGTTATGTATAATCAGTAGATAATAATATATGCCATCTTTAACGTTTTGTTGCTACAATATAGCAATGGAAGTTGATCAGAAAACGGAACCACTTTTTGTTGATGGTAAAGTACAAGAAAATATTTGCCCTCAATTTCACTTCACATCTAACCAGCGATGAACATAACAGTTTTGAGTCTCATTAACGAATCCCGTATGACATACGGTCTGAGAAACGAAGACTATCAACGCTATCGGTAATATCTATCTATTGTATGACAACTTCAACAGCTTTGCTCTTACTCCATTTTCCTTACGATATATTGTAGTGAATATTGCGCGAATAGAGTCCGTCGTCTTCGTCAGATTCTGAAGTTATCGCAGCCCAACAGTAAAAAGACCAATGTACAAAAACCTTTGCCTGCTGTAGTCACCGATGTTCGCTATTTGCAGCTCTTCATCTATGAGAGTGAACGGGCTTGGGCCTATGCAATGGAATTGAAGCAAGAAAGTGCAAATAGTATGGATACTCGATATCATTATCATCTCATTAAACGTTTGAAAAGGGCAGCCCAATACGCTCAGCAACTTCTTGATTTATGTCAACAGCAAAATGTAGATGCTAGAAGTATTTTGGATGTCAAGGTATCTCAAACACACTCATGGTAATGAAGGCGTTATTGAGAGACGATGCTCATATCTTATATTTTAGGCCTATACTAATGTCTTGAGAGGCTATCTTTCGTTCGAGCAGCAAAATTTCCAGGAAGCATTAAATCACTTCATTATCGCAAGGTATAAGTTTTTTTTTGGGGGGGGGTTTACTGAGAAGATTAAACTAATCGGTTCAACATAACTTCTCAGCTACATTTACGAGCAATTCGCGGAAACAAACAGCAACGCAGAACAAGAGGCATTGTGTTACTCTGCCATTGATGAGATTGCTCCCAATATTAGATTTTGCGCTTATAAGATGCAGATCAGTGACGGACAAGATGCTGAGAGTATTATTAAGAAGCATCGTAGCAAGGAAGTGGATGATTTAGAGGCGGAACTTGCAAAAATTGCTCAAAATGACAAAAAGAAGAATGCACGATCTATGCTAATGTTGACTTGGCGCGATAAAGAATTTGCAGTGAAAAATGAATCGTTGGCAGATGCTGTTCATAAGGCCCGAGAAGCTAGATCAAAGTTGGACAAAATGAGTGAGATGACTACTGGTCTGTTTGATGAAATTATCAGTGAATGGGCTAAAGCCGAGAAACTTTGCAAGAAAGCGTTGAAAGAGAATAAGCAAGCAACCGCAAAAGTGGCGTCTTCTAGATCCGCTAAAGTAACAGAAGATTTGAATCAGCTATTCACCTTCATTGAGTATAACCTTTACAGTACTACTATTCAACGTGATCTTTGCAAGGCCAGAACAATTGAAAAGGATGGAAGACTTCAGGAAATTATTCGATTGTATGATGAGATTTTAAAGGTATATGCTTTTTCATCGTCAGTATTTTTTTTTTTGAAGAATTTGTATCTTATTTCTTTTTCTTTGCTCATAGAACGCTGAGTATATATGGGAGCTACCTCAAGTAAAAGATGATATATCACTTGATGGGGAATTGCAAACAATGACATTGTATTATAAAGCATGCAGATGCGTTCAAGTTGCATTGATATACGACAATATGAAGAAAACTGCAGAGTCACTTGCACTTTATCAAAAGGCTCAAAATTACGTTGTGCAGGCTAAGAAAGGTCTTTCAGATGTTCGTTCATTTGACAAGGATTCAATTCTAAAGATTTCAGAGAAGGACCTTACAGATTTGGAGGAATCCATTCGTGCTGGTACATGGAAAGCACGTGCAGCTTGGTATCTCGAACATGGAAATTCTAGCAGCAACGCCGATGACGAAAGCAATATTGTAGACAAAATGTCAGGCTTGGATATAAGCGAAGGAACACTCATTGATAACTTAGATACATACCCTTCAATTATTAGAAAAGACATGCTTATCGACTTCCCACCTAAATTTGAACCTGTTGCCTGCAAGCCTTTTTATTTCGACCTTGCAGCCAATTTCGTCAAATATCCCGACCAAGCCTTACATGATCGCACAAAGTCATCGAGTTCAGGAGGCTTCTGGGGCTTATTTGGTCGAAAGCAAAAGTAAGATGTAATCAAGTACAGCTTTAATAAAGTAGCATCTTGCGACTCAAGAGTATAATAAAATATTGCGACCTCTTCTTGAATTCATTTTAAAATCATCCTGATATCAAAGCATGGTACAAAAAAAGAGGTGATGAACCTCGCGTAGTGGTTATAGTAAAAATTTGTTTCAAGTCTTTATACAGAAGCAGATCAGCATTAAGCAAAGCTTACACAATACCACAAATAAAGTAGCGGAAGAAAGTGTGACATAAAGTGCAGTCAGGCTTATAAAATTTGGCGTATTCAGAAACAAAGCCATCTATGAACTGCCAGTGCAGCAAAACTGAAAATATGATTGAACCGCTAGTATAGTGAAGTGCTGGTGCAGTAAACTGAAAATATGAATGAAAATAGGAGTGAACCGCCGGTGCAGTAAAAGAAGTTGTGTATCAAACAATTTGTGAACCGCCGGTGCATCAGAACAAGTATAATGAGCGGCATTGCGCTATTAGAGAGGTTGTACTCCAATTATAATAAGTAAAATCCGCGTCAATGATTAATGTATTCCTAGTAGTTTTATTTGTTCTTTTCCTGACCTTACCTTATCTGTATAAAGACTCCCGTTTAAACTATTACCCAGCCGTCTCATTGTTGTAACCTATATTTAGAGGCGTTAGTAGCACCAACCTCCTATTGTGTCTTACCTTGAGTCAGAATCTCATAGTCAGCTACGCAGATCACTTGCCGTTGCAGCTAGTGTGCATCAAAACTATTTGTATATCGAAATAAGTTGTGAGCCGCCAGTGCATCAAAACTAGTTGTGGAACAAAACAAGTCGTGAACCGCCGGTGCATTAAAACAAGATGTGAACCGCCGGTGCAAAACATTATCTCTTTTTTAACCCAAAAGAAAATGAATATTACCCGCGAGCAAGCTGTTTGTATGTTTTTCTCTGAAAAATTTAGTGAAGAAAATGCAGCAAGACTATCAGAAAAGATCACTGATTTTGGCTCGTTTGATGTGTGCTATGAAACCGATCCTAGAAAACCAGTTCTACTGTCCCTCACTGAAATTCATTCCAATTCTTCTATTTTCAAGATGTATAAGTTTCATCCAATCAAACAATGCGTTACGAATATAATTCAGACGGAAGCAACTTTTCTGAACAATAGATTTATTCCTCATGTATATGGATTTCTTTACGAATAATGGCTGAACTGTTGTTAGCCCAAATTTTGAAAAACTCGCACAACTTAATGATTTGTTTAAATTTTATTAGAATATAAAAAATTACAATAAGAGGGATAGCAATAAAGAAGAAACGCATTCAAATTATCTTGGATCTTTGTATACACTTTGATCTACAATCAAATGGGGTTAAGCTTGACAGATTGTTTAGAACCGCTTCTCGTTGAAAAACATGTACTTTATGATTGACAGGCAAGCTGTCAATTATTATTGTTTTTAATTTTTCATATTTACTAAGGCGAAAGAAATTGTGAGCATTACTGACGAAATTTTTCTCCTACATAGTGTAAATTACCTAATGAAAGAGTATAAATCATTCGTATTTGTTAACAGTCCTACAAAATCCACAGCTACGAGACAGATATCCTGTTCCGAAGCACTAATGTAAGAAATCATGCCTGAAGAAAAGGTTAATACAAAAATGAAATGGCCTTCATGTACACTCATTTATAAATATACTATACTTTGCGTATTTCCATCAACCCTCGTCAAGTCAGCCAATACATCGTTCTCATTATCAATATCTCTTGAAGCAAGACTGTCCGACGCCAAACATGAAGATGAGACAAAGATCTTATCACACATTGACCTTTCTACTAAACACTGCACCATACGGTTCAGTATGTTAATTCTTTTTTGCCTGTCTTCTTGACCCGGGGATTTTCTGGCATATCCAACAATAACATAATCTTTACTTTTCAATGAATTTATTTGATTATGATATTTTGGCACATAGTTGGCTATATTCTCCACTAGACTCTCTACAAAAAGAAGTAACAATTTTAGCATACATTTTTGCAAAAAATTGCTAATTAGCTCTCACCTATATAGTCATCTTTTGAAACATATTGTTGTATTTGCTTATTATAAAATTGATAACAGTTGTAAGTCGATGACTATGAACTTAGGTGTCTTTATTGTTCTTCAGATGAAGTAGAAGGATTATTTACTTTGTGAGGTTTAATGGGAATTATATTATTTGAGGACGCGTATGCTAGTCACTAATTTCAGGTTCAGATGCTTATTGGTTGATTATTATATTTAGGCCTGTATCTTGTTCTATGTTGTACATAACCTATATTAGATGCAATATAGATAGACCGTGGTAGAATGTATTCTCTACCTGGTTGTACGTACTCGAGTATTGTAGTTATTATCTCACCAAACACGTCACATATAGCTCGCGATAGCGGCTGTTTGTGCCTCGTTCCCTTTTCCTTATGACTGGCGATTTCATGAATTGAATGCCTTTTTTTGAATACCATGTGGCAAAGGCTGCTTCTGACTTCTTATTCATACAGTCAGTTTTGGTTAATATCATCTGATAAATGTCATTTGTAGTGACTCTTTTAAGAGAATAAACACTTTCATTAGGTGTTTCAACAGCATTTACAAACACCTCGTTCAAAAAACTTATAAGTTGCAATTCAGAAGCTGTATTATAGACATTCTTGTTAAAACAGTGAGTAGAACAAAATACACTGCATATACAACGCTTACCAAGTTCAGAACCCTTGTTTTCTGCTTCATTATTCTGTGAATTCAAGTTCTCAATAGTGTATCGCTTGAAAGAAAACGGATCGCTCCGAATTCGTGCCAATGCCACTAATACTGGTTTTCTAGGATCGGTTTCATAGCACACATCAAACGAGCCAAAATCAGCGATCTTTTCTGATAGTCTTGCTGCATTTTCTTCACTAAATTCTTCAGAGAAAAACATACAAACAGCTTGCTCGCGGGTAATATTCATTTTCTTTTGGGTTAAAAAAGAGATAATGTTTTGCACCGGCGGTTCACATCTTGTTTTAATGCATCGCCGGCTCATTATTTATTTTGTTGCACCGCCGGTTCACTATCAGTTTTGCTGCACCAGCGGTTCACTATTATCAGTTTACTGCACCACCGGTTCATCATTTATTTTGTTGCACCGGCGGTTCACTATTTATTTTGCTGCACTGGCGGTTCACTCATAATTTTGCTGCAAACCGGATGAGATGGATCGTCTTCCAGCAAGATGGAGAAAGGCTGCACAGCTCTTCAACCAACGTAGGGTGTTACTCAGCAATGAATTTAGAAAGGCTTATGAATCTTTTGGTAAAAGACAGTTATGGTTTAAAAGGAATAAAAATGAGAAACTAACATCAGATAATGATGTGGCTAACAGAGACGATAAGAAATATAATTCTCTGGGTCGTCATGATGCCATCAAACGCCATAGAAAACGTAAGCATGCTTCTGATGATCATAATCCTCGGATGCACAAGAGTTTCAAGCATAGCGCAATGCATCACTCTGGGTACCTGTTAACAAGTACTCTACTATCAACATGTGCTACACAAAGAACCATTTAGCCTGGCGCAGAGGAACGATTATGAAGCATATATGAAGCTACAGAATAGCAGTTCAAGACTCATATGAAAAACAATCTCAACAATAATTATAAGAACTATACTCTTCATATAGTTGCCAATGTGATAAGCTTGACATTTCTTAGAACGGTCATATCTGTAAACATGCCTTTTGACATACATGAAATTAGATAATGACAACATGGATGCTATCATAGGCAGAGATGTTTCACCACAGGTTGGTGTTACCTTGACAGATGTAGCTATTAATTGGATCAAAATAAAGTTATCCTATGATTCTATAGATGATAGTGAATACAAGCCGAACATTCCTTATGCAGGCCTGAATTACAACAGAAGATATTGGTATCTGCATTGAAAAAGTATATTGATGAGAATCGGAAAATTGACTAGAAATCATTTTGCAATTTATCTGGAAAGTCTGGTACATTCGACTACACGTGAAGGTAAAGTAGCTCATAAGAGACAGTATCTCGTTGCAGATACACTGATGTCAGTAGTAGATGAGAATGCCGCGAAATAGTTAGCAGAAGGTACCATTGTGAAGTCCAATCGCCTACAGGATTAACATCCCTTTGAGTATCAGCAACAAAAGATGCTGAAGGCAACCTCACTGCTGACCGTATATGCCTTGATCCTTGAGAATCAAGAAAATGATCAATGCAAACTACATTAGCAAACAGAAATGTTTCACTAACATCATATTGGTGCACTATTGGGTGTGAAAGCACTCACTAGCAAATTCTCCCTAGCAATGGATTTCATATTCAAGGATATGAAATAATTTACTCACCACTTTGTCAATGATGCCTGCATCTTTGATCGTTCTGTTGAAGAGCATTCTAGTCATACTAAGCATGTCATTTAAGCTCTCATCATCAGTATCTTATATTCAACTTCGAAAACTGTGCATGGCATCAGCATATCTCCTATTTCAGATCATGTTCCATCTCTCGATCCCATTAAGCCTAGCAATTTGCGTTGAATACTTCAAAACTACTACGGGAAACAAATGCAACGACCCCGTGGTTTAATCAAGCCATTCAGAAAACATTTACCTTTGGCTGCACCATTGGATGGTTGTTGTTGCTCCAACCAACTTCAAACCTATGCTTGTCTTCAAATGCTTGACCGTACATCCATACTCACATTTGATATCCTTGACCACTCCCTTCTCTAAGAGCATGTGAATAAAATACCACCATTTTCTCATTCTCATTATCATCCTCTATTATTTACAGTATGTAAATATCTTCTATAAAATTCATTTGATAGCCATGTTTTATGAAAAGGAAAAAAAAAGTTCGGTACAAAAATTGGCTGCAGTAGGGTATAGATATAATTGCTTTAGTTAAACCGACACTAATGCTTGTTTTCAGCATTGTTTCGCTTATCAGCCTGGCCATCGTTTGCTCTATCTATACCTGTCTACAAATAAACAAAAAGTATTCTTTCTAATAAAAATGAAAGAAAAAAGGTAGTCAATATACTCTTGAACATACGATAAACAGATTTTCAAGCGTGTTCGCAGCCTTTTCTATAGCTGCAGTCAACACTTATAATGAAGAAAATGTAGCAAGACTCTTGGGAAAATGTGCTATGAAACCGGTCCTCGAAAACCAGTTCTACTGTCGCTTGCTATAATTCATTCCCAAATCTTCCATTTTCACGCGTCTTCATCCAATCAAACAATATATATGAGATGATTTCTGCTCATCATTAATAATTTGTACAATAGGGGTAGCCACAGTCGTTGAACGTTGAATAGAAGAAGTAAGTTTGTTGTAAGATATTAATATGACGTAAAATAATTACGCTTTCTTCTGTTCAAATGTTCAGTTGCTGTTTACCCGAATAAATGGATAACACTTATAAACTGGTCTTTTGATTGTTGAATTGAATGATGGTTTTGATGTACAAATAGTAAGGAGGACATGCTATTCTTCTACTCGGTTAATGACGCTACAACTCCTTTACAATTTCTGTTTGTCTTATTGTCCACAAAATATGGCACATTATGTAAAAGATATTACACAGTTCTTCCAAACATAGATTTAATACAGTGTCTGCTAATAATATAAAGCATACTGCTTATAAAAGCTTAGAGCTTGAAATTAAAATGCATTAGACTTGAATTGTGTGGGAACGCATCGTGAATTTTCTTTGTTCCTGGGTGATAATCGATTATAGAGCAGCTGTGATTGTTGTTTTCTCTCACTAACATTAAGATTGGTAATACATGACTAGAGAAGTAGGTTTCCTTTGCAAGTCTCAACGTGCACATCAATCGCTCAAAACAAAAATTGCTCATTTTTATCCAATTTCAGCTATCGATACGATTGGCATTGTTATTTTGATGAACATTATAAAATGTATAGAAATTATATTTATGCGTTATACAAGGGACGTCGTCTCAATGATGCCAATAGCAACGGTTAGGATTAGTCATGAAACGTGCTACCCTTTCTCTCAATATATGTAGCTGTTGAAAAAAAAAAAAGACATGAACAGCATTACTCTTTTCGAAAATGGAAGTCAGGATAGAGAAAGATTGGATGTCAAACATAGCCGACTGTTGTAAGAGACGGCTATAAAACATGAGCTCCAACAAAATTGCAATCCCATTCTCATCATATTCATGATGGACGCGCACAGAGCCCAAATAATAGGCCCTATTGTAAAAATGGTATCGATCTGCCTTTTGCAATTCTTTACGATACGTAAAACTTTCAATGATACTAGCTTGGTTTATTCAATTCTAAATACATAAACACATATGAGCAGAAAACCAAATTCTCTTTTATACACATTTATTTCAGATATTTATAAGTTTATTCAATAGAATGATATACATAATAGCTCAAGGTGTCGTATGATCGTATGTGCAAATAAAAAAATACTAGGGGTATACTTCGAAAGTAAAGTGCGTAAAGACAAAGAAATGTTATAAATAAGCAAAGAAATACAGGCTATACTAATTTGAAACAGAATTGGTAAAATGGGAATTCCTAATCAAATATAAGAAAACAGATGGCTAGAAAGTGGATTGGTTTTTTGTTTCTAGCAGAGTAGCAGTATTCCCAATTTTCGTTGTTATGCTGATCCTGCTTGTGCTTGAACTAGGGGAAACAGTTGGTGAGCTGCTTGTACTGCTACAACCAACAGAAGAGAAATCCATGCGAGCTTCATCATTAGGGAGAGGGACAGGAGAAGAAACATGACGACGACGAGAAATTCTAAAGCGTGGAACCAAGATTTCATCGTTTCTGATAGTGATACGAATATTGCTGTTGTACTGTCTGTAAAGATCCAAGAGGTACGCCATGCCTTTTCTGGTCGGTGAGTATCCTGTGAGATTCAAGTGAGTCCATCGACCGGAAGTCTGACCTTCAAGTGACAATGTGTGCATGACCTTCTCGGATAGACATCTCCAACGAGACAAATCCAAGCGCTCCAATTTTGTCAAATGCGTGATAATAAAGGTTACTGTATCCGACGATATGACGTCTCGTTGTTGAAGTTGAATCTGTCGCGCATTCATGCGAAGACGATGGTCTCTTAAGGTGTGTTGCGACGTTTGCGATAATGAAGGTTCAAGGTTGAAGCGCTGAAGTAAGTGGGTCAACTCGTTGAACGGATGATCTTCGGCTTCATGAGCATTCATTAAAGCCGTGATGGCTGACTCCTCCTTGATAGGTTTCATGCCAAGGTTAAGACGGGTTACATTGGGACAGGCCAAAATAAGCTGTTCAATATCGGAGTGGTGAAGAAGGTTACCATAGTCATAATCGGTGTCACCTTCTTTGCCACCGTCATGACCACAGCGAGCAATATCCAGCCATTCAAGTCGTGTATTGCAGGTGCGACCAATCTGCTGAAGAAGTATTCTTGTCTTTTTAAAACGGCAGTCATTCAACCAAAGTCGTCGGATGGACGAAGATTTTTGCTTTCCGTTGTCACTGCTAGAAGAAGTACAAGTAGATGTGAGGAGGTTTATGACACCGTTTTCTGTAATGCCAGTGCAGCCACCTAAATTCACCGTAACTAAATTTTTCTGGTTGGCAGCAAGCACGGATAGTCCTTTATCAGTGATCAGATAGCAGCCTTGCAAAATAAGTGTTTCGAGGGACGGTAAGCAGCGACTAATATAAAAGAGGCTATCGTCTGTGAGGTAGTGACATTCGGAAAGATTCAAATAGAGTAAGTTCGGACAATAACTCGCGATATGACGAATATAGCAATCCGTTACAGAGAAAGAAATATGAGTGAGATCGAGTGAGCGAACAGCAATTCCGTATTGGGGCTTGTGAAAAGAAAAGCGTGGCGATATGTGTGATTTTGGATGAAAATGGGTTGTTTTATACTTTCTGTCTGCCATAGCAAATGCAGGTACGCAACTGATAAGTGCAGCATCAGGTATTACTGACTTCCATAGAATGGGGTTGATGACTTTATGCCAACGTTTATTTACAGCTGTAGCGCGGGATAAATCATCCATTTCAAGTAAATCAAATATTTTGTATAGAACTTCATTGGGTAATCTGTTGATCAGTGCTTTGCTTTTATTTTCATTGTATGCAGCAGTGGATGATGCGCACGTCGCCAAAGTATCGCATGTCTGTTGAAAATGAGATGGAAAATGCTCTTTGTAGTACTTGTACAGCTCCTCCTTTGATTCGTGCTGTCGTTGAGCATATTTGTTGTCTCTCTTTTTAACCAAAATAAGAGTTGCTTTGATGATGGATGCAAGATATACATACAAATAAACGAAAGCGAATATCCAATTCGTTACGAATCTGCAAACTCTTGCTGTAATCATTCTGAATGGATTGAGTAACATAAGCTAAAAGGCAGGTAGAGTAAGTGCTATTATATCTGTAACGTAATAACGATGCCAGTTGTACTCTTGTATTTTTACGTTCAAACTATATATTCTTATAACAGGAAAAGATGAAGAAAAAGAAAAGAATTTACAAAATGAAGGAAAATTTAAAAACAAAATAAACAGGGAAAAAAAGAGTGTAAGGGGGGCAGCTCACACAAAAGTAACTTAGCGTTTTCACGATATATAGTGTTTATTTCCATTGTTGTATATGTACTCTTGCCCCAAAATCATTGTTTTCGATTCATTCTTTGTAAGCTTTTTGATTGATTCTTATCTTTTTGCAAATGTCGTAGAACGGAACTAACCTAGCCGAGTGTTACACGATAACCTAAATCTTTGAATTGCTTAGAAACCTTTGGAAATCTCATGATGATGATTTCTCAACCTGCTGGACCCTCTTCCTCCAGAAAAATCCCAAAAGTTGGCAGTAACAGGCTTACATAAGTCTCTTGACGGTGCAGCGTGATGAGACTGAGTTTCATGCAAAGTGAGAAGCAAAATCCAGGTACGAGCAGTTGAAGAACAATAGTTAGGTTATTATACTTTCTTTAGCAAGAAAGCCCTTTTCGTTGTTATTGTTGTGACCATCTGATGAAAAAACAAAAAAAAATATTTTAATTGATTTGTTTCAAGTTTTCATACACTGTTGCAAATTATTCTTGCGCTAAATCAATTGGCAAGAGCAGATGGGCTATCTTTTGTAACTTGCACAAAAAGGAACGACGCTCACCTGCAAAATTATTTAATGTCCTCCCTCATTCAAAGAGATAACCACTCTTTGTTTTTTTTTTGTTTTTTTTTGCTGTGCATTTCACGCCAAAAAAAGCAGTTGACCTGAACCATGCCAGAATTTAGTCATGCAGCTACTGCTCAGGAATTCTTGCAAATGAAAAGGGATCAAGAGTTAATCCAAATTACCAACAATCAAAATGAGAGGTAAAGAATCTCGAAGATTTTTTTGTTTGCTCCGTTGCCAAATAAAGCGATAGCATACTGAACAACTGTTTGAACATTTACATAGCTTATCCACTTTTAAAAATGCGGAACAAAAATTAGACGCCTTCAATCGGTTCAGTCAAGCGCGATATCAGAATGTGCATAAGCAATTCGAAGCACATACAAAATTGCTTAAAGAAGTGAAGGGCGACTTGGATTCTGTGTTTCGAAAAATCAACACTATAAAAAGACAATTAGCTTCAGTTTACCCTAAAGAAATGGATTTGGCTTTAAAAAAGTATCCGCCAAAGGTAGTTGCAGACGATGAAGACGACGACGACGAAGAATAACAAAACGTTAAAGCGAAAAGCCGAGAAGAGTTGATATCCTTACTCTCTGTATATTTTATCGACGCAGTTTCAATGAAGGATTACCCATTTTTGTACGTGACAAATGAAACTCTTATTACATCCTTGGCAATGTCATTCTTGAAGCAAAGCTTGATTTTTATATTCGCTTCAGAAAAGCAGATAATGATGCAACCCCCTCCAGCAAATGTCGATGATCCGTTACAACGTAACGTCAATAAAGCCCAAGCAAGCTTGAAATCGTTATCGCCCACCTAGTTCTCTTCATGGACCTGCAAAGATAAAGGTTCCACAGCCACTCTCTGTATAATTTACTTTTCAATCAGCTATAATTGCTGCCACTTAGCAACTGCTTATCATTGAGTCTGACAAAATGAGTCCGTGTTGGCTTTGCGCTTGACATCTCATACATCAATTACTCAAGATACAGGATATCGTCATATCGCCTCAAATCACGATTTGACAATCAAAGACGAGCAATAGCACAGTCTTATGACTCTTGATTCTTTTCAGTGGACCACCGTGCGGCAGGGACATGCAAAACGATCACAATTGTATAAAAAGATATGCATTAATTGTTAGAGTTTATTTCTACTAGGCCAAATAAACTTTTTTCAAAAAAGGACAATATTGATTACAATAAATAAAAGTTTCTGTACAGATGTAATGTATGTAATATACATGAGATGCAATATGTAAAATGTAAGCATGATACAAGGGAACGGCTTTGCATGTATTGAAATAGTAAAACAGTGCTTAAGGTTGAATAATGTGTAATTTTACTTTCTAAATGATATCCTCCTGCTCAGTGTAATGCTTTAGATAAGCAGAACACTTCACTTGAGTGACTTCCCTGGTTGAAATTTCCATAGCTGTTAATTCTTTTCCCTCGACGCAACCAGTGTCTAAACCGAAGGTATACGCTTGAATATTCAATCCTCTACTAGAATCATGTCCATAAAAAACGTTGGTATAATTGGTAACTAAATTCTTCTGCAAAGAATTCCATTCTTGCGCCCATTGGATACCAACATCTTTTTCTGGCGTAGGAACTGAGTTGTATATATTACGCATGTTCATCACTAGATAGGGAATCTGATCTTCTAAGCTTTTCAGGTTTGGATCAACGCCAGCATGAACCACTACTGTGTCATTGTAATTGGGTAAATGCAGAATAACTGGGCAATTAACCAAATATTCGTAATCTTCTTTTGTCATATTTCTAATATCGGGGAAACCGGTTAAATGGTTTAATATTGCTACTAAAATTAACAGCAGATAAGAAATACTTACAATGCAATGGCTGCATGGTAATTTTTGAATTTTATCGGATCGGGTACATTCCCTTCTGGCATAGTAGCATCCAGTGGGAACATTGCTTTTCGACCGTGTTGCATCTCAAACGACTTTAAACGCAAAACTTTATCATCATGATTTCCACGAACACAATAAGCCCCTAATTCTTTCGCTCTCCGTATAACACCAACACTATCGGGTCCTTTTGCTACTATATCACCTGCTAAAATGATTTTGTCATTTGCTGGATTGTAATTGATCTTTGTTACGAGTGCGTTGAGATCATCCAGACATCCGTGAACATCACCAATGACAAAAACTCTTGAATTGTTACCGGTGGAGGTTCCATTGAACGTTTTCATCAAGGTGATGTGAGAATAAGGAGAGATAGGATATCGTCCATTGGCTGTATTGATTCCGTCAGACGCAGTGTTATTGCTGCTACTTTTCCTCTTATTTTCAGTAACGACGACAGCCACCACTACAACAATGACAATAATAATGACAGCTGCCACACCAATTGCTATCCATTTCCATAACTTCTTTTGTCTGTCTGATTTGAAGTATTTTGGCACAGCTGCAACATATTCTGAACTGTCATCATCTTTCGTCAGCCACATTGCTTATATAGTACCAAAAAAATATAGATAATGTCTGTACTGGTCGATAACTCAGATAATTCAACAATCAGCACAAAAGAAAAAAAAGAGTAGTAGAATGAAAAATTTGCTGCTTAATTTAACGCTAACTTTTTTTTCTTTTTCAGACATGCTCTCATTGAACTCAGACATTTAAAATAAACCTAATTTGAATGGTTTTCTTTAATTTTTGACAAAAAAACCAGTTTTACTCAAGACATCTAAGGAGTTAGATTTAGACTCTTTTTGAGCGCTTTCTCAACGTAAAAGTTATCGTATGGCAAGAAGGCCTCGCCGTATATTTCCGCCCTGCTTTAATCCTCAAAGCATCTAAGCATCTCTGCCACTCTCAGATGACACCCGTCACTATTACAAACGAAAGATCAGCATTCAGTTTCTCTTTTATGGATGATAAAGCATTCACTGAGCTCACTAAATGAATTGTTATTGATGTGTCCACATCATTTAAATGATAAAAAAAGCGTCTAACCTGAATTATGCATGGTGTCATGATTGTGAGCTGTGACAGAAATGATGAGGACCAATGAATGGAACAAGACTGTGGGGTTGGTGTTATAAACGTCTCTGAAGATTTGTTACAACGGGCCGAAAGATAGTACTTAAAATAACGTTTATTGAGTAAACAAATACAAGAAACACGTGGGGGCAAGAAAAGAACAGATAAAAACACTGAAGTGCATTAACTTCAGATTTGGATCATATTATATATTTAGAGAGGTGAAACCTCTTCTCAAGAAGTTATTCGCTTATGAGGCGTCATAACATCTGGCGCAACTAAGAGAGAAAACTCCATTTTCATCGTAACGATTATCGAGCTTACGTGTGCTACTGCTTGCGGCTTTGAACCTTTGATTACTCACCTCTACAGCAACACACTATGTGTATGCATTCATTGTCAAATTTATCAATGTTAACAAATTACTCTCATTCTTCAAGTGTTACAGGCTACTTACCGTCACTTCATTCTTGGTATGTCTATTGGCCACCTCAAACTGCTCGACCTCTTCTTTACTGCCCCAGGCTTCGGCTTCAGAAGCCGACTTACCGAGAATCCCTACAGCTTGTGCTGCGGGAATCCCATTATCAACGTTCCTCCTTTCCAATTGGAAGTTGCCATCCATTGTAATAATTTTGCGACTAGAATTCTGTAATACTGTTGTGATGAATGATAGTCCCAACTATTGCAAAAAAAAAAAAAAAAATAAAAATAAAAATAGAAATGCAATTAAGAAACTTACGTCGCAAAAGAGGCAATGATAATCAGGGCAATTGCCGGCTTCCCGAACAGAATCTTCAGCATGCAGAAACAGCTTACAATAAACAAAATGAAGTCCTGTTAAGGACATTTTTCGTCAAGGGCTTTGCCTAAAAATAAAACTCAAAATGTTCATAAAAGGAAGTGACAATAAAGTTCTTTATATATTACATTTTTGATATCCATCTCTATTTTCAAGTCTTTGAAGAGATGGATATTATACACATTTGTGTATGCATCATTTGAGATGGAAGCTTCCATCTTCAGGGTGTGAAGATAATCTAAAACAGCAAAATCAACAGCTGTTTTAGTCTGCTCAGCTGAAGCTGGCATTCATTGCCTTAAGATGAATGCTTCGGAAAGCGTACGGCAGTTGCAGTAAGCAACAGTAATTTCAGCTTGTGCTATTAAAAGAAAGATTTCAATTTTTCAGTCTTAAACTTTTAATAGCTGAAATGCAATGACAAACTTGCAATTGAAAAAATAAACTGTTACGACCTTTTGCTTCTTCTGGTTACAAACGCAGGAGACAGGGTCTATGTCTAGAGGGCTCGCACGGAACGTTGACTCACCATGCAAAGCCGTTGACGCAAGATACCACGTTAAAGGTTCTTTACCAAACTGCCCCCCACAAGGCTTGGTAATTTAAACGGGGCATAGTTGACTGTGTGGGTTCATCAGGAGGAGATTCCAACGGGACACAAAGTTGAGTGTTTGCGGCAATTTCTTCAGCTTGAAGGTCATCCTCTGGTAATCACTGAGATAAGCAGCAGCGGCTGGATCGTATTCCGTGCTTAAATCAAGGCTATCAAACCCTTCAGCTACTACGAATGGTGCAGATGCTGCAGCACTTACATCAACTACTACTTGCTGCTGCTGTTGTTGGTCAACTGCAGGCCCACACATGCTCCGGGACAATTGTTCGATTTTTCTTTTCGTACGTTCACCGGCTTTTGAGTATTGTTTACGAAGCTTTGATGTAATCGATAGGTTGAATATCATTAGTCCATACTATGTAAGAGAAGTCGAACAGCTATTGACATAGGATTTGATGTTTTTTAACTAGCAAAATGATTATTCAAAGTAATGCAAATAATACATCTGGCATAAGTAATAAAATTTGTATTCAACAACTAATAAATTGAATAACAGAATTCCTAGTTTTCCATCCGATGGGCTTCCTAGAAGCTTACCAAGTTATCTCAGGTTACTTCAGAGGGTGCTTAGAGAGTAAGATAGAAAAAATAATATACACAATTTAATCACTGTAACAATAATGATAATAATATATAATAAAATTGGAAGGAGCAAAAACAACAAATGATGTAGAAAAATAAATTAACGTTACAAATAACAGCCTATCCAGGGAAACTATGGACTTTAGTTCTGACAGTCTAATGGTGAAGAAGGCTTCCCCACCACCAAAAATCAACAGTCATGACAGTGTCGCATGCAAGTGATAGTATCAAAAAAAGAAAGATCAATTAAATAAGGATAGCAATTGCAGTGTCCTGAGCTCTTTTCTTTACAGAGGAAGTCCACCTTGGAACTCGATACAACCTAAACCTTTCTCCCAAATGTTGTAATTCATCAAAGCCCATTCACCATCTTTGTTCATGTAAACACTTTCTTTACGTTCAATTTTGCCCATGTCTATATTCTTATTGTCGTTCATCGCTTCCTTATTGTTCTCCCAGACATTGGCATGTTCTTGATGGCAAGTAAAGCCAGGTTTGACGTAGACAACAGGAATATTCTTTGTCCATGCAGCGGTACATATGAATTCAATATCCATCCTAACGTGCACAGCATGCCATATGGGTCAGGAACAATTTCTTTTCTTTTTTTTTTTTTCCATGCACAATGAATGCAAATAGAATACTTACCAAGCAACACCGCCATCTTCACGATAACCTCTTGGGATTTTCCAAGTATCTCTATGAGCCATGGTAAAGTCACCTGCTTGATCTGCTGCTTCCAAAATGTGAATCTCTTTCTTTTTATCCTTGATGTCCCAACGACTAGTGACCTTGATGGGTGGAGGAAGAGTGTAATTTCCCCATGATTGATCGCCTAGTTTACAGCTTTCGTAGATGGTTTCATCAGAAGGAAAGGGTTCCAAATTGACAATGGAAGGTGGTAAATTATCATGAATATTATGGGGATCCTGATGTTGTAGATAAATGACATTTTTTTGAAAGACTCTTGATTGAACAGCATTGTGGAAGTTGTGAGACCAAATATCATCTGTGGAAGAAAAACAGCTTAGTCCACTGGTACTACGATCCAATTATTCACTACTGATGTTACCTTGGTTGGTACAAACTACAAATTCGCCTCTAGCAAAGCGAATACCCACATTCTTTCCTTCAAATTCATGTAAAGGTGAGTTACCGCGATTCTTCATGATTTGATGTAGAGAATTTGGTATAGTAATGATTCTATATTTCAAATAGTTGGATGCTCTAAACCTCTATACGCATTCCAGAATAAGCATTAATTGGCTGTACATGAAAAAAAAAATACCAAAAAAAGAGGACGACTAGCTTTCAAAGACTAGTAAGAACTTACAAAAGCATCTATCACTCGCCTTTTATTCTCGGGCGGATTCCATTCGACAATCAATAATTCCATGTCTGTTTGTGTTTTTTCTGCTAAAATATATGCAGAATCAATGAAATTCTGTAAACGATGCTGCTGACCTCTACTCAAATAAACAATCATAAAAACATTTAATCAGACAAAAGGAGGATAGTCATATAAGCACCTTTCTTTTCTTTACCCAGCATAATTATCAACTCTAGTAACTATAACAATGGAAAGATAGACAGAAGCGGTTTCTCCGGGATCAAGACAAGACTCCCATTCCTTTCTTGTCAATTCCAAATGATCGACTTGTGCTGTATTATTCAAAATCGAAGGTTTCTTATTCGTCTCAAAGGATTGTTGCAGTTCCATTGACTTGGTGTAACCTTTAAAGGGTTCTTTTGTTGCGTTGTATATGAATATTAGTGAAACGAGAGTGAATAACAGAACGGCTGGCAGCAGCACTTTCTTATTCGATGTGAGGTATATCATGTTGCGGCCAATGGTTCAGTCTCTTTGACAAAATGAGTGTAAATGAACGAAATGACCAGAGAAAGGTTTCGAAATGTGAAGAAAAGAAGGTTTAAGAGATTGGAAAGAGAAGAAAGGGACTAAGATAGGAGAAACAAGGCTTTTAGGCTTTTAAAAAAAAATAAAAAAAAATGAGCCAATGTTGAAAAGGGGACGCAGAAAAAAGGGTGGGTATGAAGAGCTTTGATTTTCTGTTTAGAAAGAAACTCAGCATTATAGGCTATTCGCTGCAATGGGAGCCTTATTCTGAATGTTTAGTTGATCGCCACATTGTTCATTATTTTCACTCAATTATGATTCATATATACTGAAGATCCCGCATTCAATAATAAAAAAGCAGTTTGATCCCCTCGAAAGATCGTCATCTGTTGACATTGAAATCGTACGGATTCACTGCCATGCTTTATGTAGCAGCCAAGTAAACTGTGTTGCATCATTCTGTTTGATTATTTCTGCATTTCGTGAGCGCAATTCTGCTAGATAGCTTGTTTAAACAATGAACAATCATAAATCACTTTAACTGGATGTTACAGAAGACGAAACGCAATGTAGTACAACTATAGGCATATTGCCATTCTGGAGAGCTACAGTCATTTATTCCTAATCGATAACAGGCATTATACACGAATGGACACAGACACATTTAACCCTCTACAGGCTGTCGATGCTCACCCGTAATATGACATGAAAACCTTTTTTTTGCAAGCTTTCTACTATAAGAATACACATCCTGCCGCAACAGTGTTTCGTAATACGAATTCACAAAATCAACACCTCGCCAAATATCGATAGACGAAAGAAACATTACATAAGACTCTAACCAAAGATATTTATAACTGATCTTTCGTTGTTATTAAGAAGAAAATGATATGTTCTGTAACCCTTCAAATTATGGCAGAAAAGCGCAAGTAGGAGTTCGAATTATGATGGGCTAAACTGTTTCTGAACGATAGATGAATTGCATAAATCAAATTGAATATTCAATTACGTGTACCTTTCCTACTCGTGTCTCTTTTACATTTCGAAATAATGGCCAGTTATTATGGTATTATGCTTTATAACAGTGATAGATGACCTATTTGAAGCCTATACTCAGATACGAACGCTTTTTGTTCTCTTTCGATTTAGATGAACTTGGTATTCAACCAAACAGTCATAAGAAGAAAAAGACATACGATGTCGATCTCGATGCATTCATGAACCCAGCATCCGGATCTATATCAAACACCAGCTCATCAACCTTGGGAGACATGCGTCATGTGGAACAGCTCCTTCAAACGGCTAGGCAAGGGCTTGCGTGATTTTGTAAGGCTGTTGAAGTTTGTTTCACGAAATTAATTCGATAACTGGAATACCGTTATCTAGGTTCTTTGGCCAATTCCGACAACAGATGCGAACAGGAGGTGATGTTGATCAGGAAAGATTCCTAGACGATCTTGTTTCACAGTTATTAGAAGAGTCTCAAAATGAAGCCAAGGGCCCTCCACCTGCCTCAAAAAGATTCATTGATACCTTACCGAACCTGAACAAAAATACATTAGACAAGTAAGTGAGTTCAGAAACATTATTCCTGGAGTAAAAATGAGCCGGTTATACTCACTTGCTTCGTGATGATCAAGGGAGGAGAGTTGTATTATTTGTAAAGAGAACCTTAGATCAAGTGATCATACTGTCACCCAATTGCCATGGTAAGTGAGTAGGAAGAGAAAGGTAGATTCTCGTTCTTTGCGCCCTATTCACTGTGTATCATTTTACGCAAGTGGGCATTTATTTGATCTAGAATGTATTGTTCCTTGGTTACAGTTGCATCATACATGTCCTATGTGTCGACACAAATTTGAGACAGAAGAGCAGGTGAAAGAAGAAGAGGAAGAAGAACAACGGAGCTGGATGTATGGCTAGCAAACCTATTACCCATCGTTCAATGCTTACCAACAAAAGCATGTATACTATGTTTATTTCTGTTGTTGGCTCAGTCACACTATAGAAGATAATAAACTTGTCACTGAAAGAAACTTTATTCATCCTTTTAAAAGAGGATTTGCATGGTTATTGTCCAGATGGGAATGGAAGGTTCCTTACATATCTTTTCAAGAATGACAACATAGAAAATTCCTGAACCTGCTTGGGAACAAAAATGGATTCAGGGGGGCCAACTAAAGGGAAAAGTGTCGTAAAATAGGTTATGTGCTCAATCGGGGAAAGTTAAGTTCTGGATAACAGACAAGCTAAAGTGATCGTCATCATGCTGCAATATAGAAGTACAAATAGTGGTCTTTTTCTAGTTGTTTTCCAGTAGCAGACAATGTCGTTTGATCCATGAGTTCTACACTTTTGCTCTCAGATGAAAAAGAGGGTCTTTCACATGACTTCCGACATTTGGACTCTCTTGCTATTTGACTGAAAACTGAAAAGAATCATAGACATTTCAAAGAAAGACAGCAAGAAGAACAGCAGAACTCACATTTTGATAAGTGCTTTGATATCTAAAAAAGGAAGATATCGAGCTATACAAGAGGAACCATAGTCAGATGCTAATTCTCTTTCTTTAATCTGAATGAGTGCAAGTGTACAGTGGTGATTTGCAGTAAAGTTTATGCACCTTGAAATGCTAATGTCACTTAAGCAACTCAAACTTAGGCTCTATGTACAGTTTTATTCAGGTGCATTTTTGTTGCTGCCAACACAGATTTTCCCGCCCAAATTGAATTCATTGCATTTTTGCAACAAAAACATGCGCATGTAAGTGGATACCATCTTTTCAAAAAGCCATACAGCAATAAATAACATATCAAAAGAAGGCTAAGTGATACTCTAAAGTCAGTGGCGCTGCGAATGTCATCATGAGAAAGAGAGCGGGAGTGAGGGTGTAACTTAAAAAAAAAAAAAAGGCAAATTGGCTGCTTCTTTGCTTATCAAAGCGAAAGAAAGGTGGTCCTTTTAAACTTAGAACACAGTTCTTTTGTTTATTTACATCTTTTATATACACGACACAGAATACATATATAACCATATATATTCATTTTATGTAGCTTTATTTATACATAAACCCTGTTTTCCTTTTTCTTTTCTTTCTGTCCTTTTTCTCTTATTTTGTCTATTGAAAATTATCCGTGCTCTTTTAAAATCCTACGATACGTTTTTACCTATGTCAACTGCAGTAACAGAAGAACCAGCATCAACAAAGATTTTCACCTGCTCCCAATGTCCAAAAGGTATGAAAGCTGGTAGTCCCCAAGCCACTTACTCCATTGCGTGTAGTTTGAGTTGATGTAACCTCCTCCCTTCTGCTTTGCGTTATTATATATTACTCAAAATTCACAGTCTTTGTTACTCGTTCAAACTTGTAAGTACCAGAAATGCACTGGATAAAAACGGAATACATACTCATTCAATAAAATGTTATAGAAAACGCCATATGGAGAATCCAAATATTCATAATATCCCCTATGTTCGCTGTCGTGATCAAAAGAGGTGGAAAGGTCACTCTAAAAAAGTGATATCGAAAGAAGAAAGTACCGAAAGGTATGTTGATCCTCCCTCCCTCTCTCTCTCTTTTTTTTTTCTTTTCTTGGTATCATTCAAATAAAAACTTTGCCTCTTTCATTTGAAATCTAATCCCAGTAATAATGATAGAATGCGAAAGTGGCGTGCAGAAAACAGAGAAAAGAACAGGCAAAATGATCTGAGATGCCGTGTCTATCGATTAGCACGTCAAAAATTCGGCGAAGGAAAGTCTGTTGAAAAGCAAGACTTTGTGAAGCATGAAATTGCCAGAAGATTAGGCAGACGCCTCATCCTGGATGGTCCACTACCCGTCAAAAGCAGACTATCACTTCACCCTACGAACAGGCAGCAACAAGCGTCCATTTGCATGGACACAACATCGCCAGCCACCTTTTTATTACCCTCCACAGATCCTATAAGCATTACAAATATCCATCCAAATGACCGTCATCACGATAGTTCCGTCATGAACAAAGAGTTGCCATTTTACAGTACACCACAACAAAAGATCAAACTACCATCCATTGAAACCATGAATCACGTTACAGACCACCCTCATCATTACTACCAAACCTTACAGCAGCAAAAGCAACAAGCGACCCTACCTTCATCCACGCCTCTCACTACAGCAAGCCCTGCATTCTTACCCGATTTATCTCCACATTTGCCATCTGAACCGCCCCTCGATCTATTCTTACAACGACACATAAATAACAGTGTTTATGACAGTTTAGATATTCCACAAAGCAACGGAAGCAACAGTCCAGCGAATAGTTGCGCCTCCGATATCTCCCTTCCAAGTCATCCTAAT
Source organism: Mycotypha africana (assembly GCF_025528875.1). Lineage (NCBI taxonomy): Eukaryota > Fungi > Mucoromycota > Mucoromycetes > Mucorales > Mycotyphaceae > Mycotypha > Mycotypha africana. The sequence continues at coordinate 1,667,580 of NW_026515730.1, forward strand.
AGCCATATCACTCAACTGCAACAAGAACAGGACAACAACAACAACAACAACAACAAAAGCGCTCATATCTTACTGCTATCACCTTTATTGTCTACCACTTCCTCCACAACAACAACGACGACGACGACAGCAGGGGGAGACGCAAACTTCTGCTGTGTGCTACCTTCCATGCATAACCTTTTATCGCCCTCATGTGCATTATCATCATCATCATCCTCATCTGCTTCGACACCTACCGAAGCCTCTGCAACAAACATCGCTGACCAATTTCATACCGCTAATGTACAAACACAAAATGATGGTTCTATCAATATTCTAAATGAATTTGTTGGCGTCGTTTTGGACTATGCTGCAGATACTGGCTATCTCAACCAAGATTCCAATTCTATGGTCATAGGAGCAGCAGCAACAGCAACAATTTAAACTTTCTTACAAAATGCCTCATCATTTTAGTTAATTTACGCATGATTTCATTTCATACTCTATAAATAACGTATACAAACAGTTAAAAGTGCATGCATATTGTGATGGCAATTAATATATCCTTATTCAATCTGTATTGGTTCAACAAAATGCATGTCAACAATATGAACAATAAATAATTAAAAAGCAAGTACGGAAAAAAGTACCAGAATAAAAAGATTGAAAAAAAACAAAACAAACCACGTTACAGTTCTTTTATGGGTACATCCATTTACATATACAAATGACGAGAAGACGAACAGGTAAAAAGTAAATGTAAAGCCAAACAACAAGTATGTAAGTCGTTCAAAGAGGAAGGCTCATCTATTCATGTATCCGAAAATACACAACGGGGCAGAAGTACAATAAAGTTAAGAAGAGAGTCTTCCAAAGAAGTATTACATAGCAGTCGCAGAAAGCATCGTTGATGAATTTATTGTTATTCATGATGACTATTCTTCGGGTGATCGCGCCGTCCAGTTACTCTTCAAGTTAAAGACCTTGTGTGCCACAGATGAGCTTTGGTTGATAAATGTATCGCGGGAAATAGGGAAAAAGTTGGTGATATACTAGCTATTACTCTTTCGTTTTTCTGCTATTCTTCTGACATGTCTCCCACGTAAAAAAATGTCGTGTCGTCAAGAAAAACTAAAACCAAAAAAAGAGCTGATAAAGGAAAAACTAGAACGGCCTTGTTGTCATCTTTTGTATTGCTCAAGTTACGCGACAGAACCCAATACAACAACCATTGATTCGCGAACTACTTCTCCAGCATTGATCTTGAGTGTCAGCACTACAAAGGAGCGAAAAAAATGTAACACTCTTCAGCTTAGGTTACCTTACAAATTGGTTGGTTATTTTATTAAGGGCTCTACCCATTTGGGTTCATTGTGTACTTTGCGCTGATATAAATGCTTTTTTGTAGTAAATACCATATTTTTATTCTATCATATAACCGAATTGATAACAAATAACTCCTTCACAATGATCAGATGGACCCGTTTTCTATTTGAATTCAATTTAACCTAAAAAGGCAATCGAGTTGGCACACACTCTTATCACACAATTATAAAAATAGTTTACATTCAATTTTGAAATACTAAAGAGAAGAGCTTTTATTATGAGAGAAGGAAAGAAGCGGGCCTAACGCCATTGAAGAGCTTATCACTCTTCGTTCTTTATTTTTGTAAAAATCTATTCCAAGTGAACAAGAAATATTTTAGCTTTATGTACTGCCCACGTTACGGCCTATTGATCAGTATACTAGCCCTCAATCGATCGATCAAACGCACAAAAAGCGCGTTTGAATAAGTCGTACTTAGCATGGGTACTACATACCGAAGAATGATTAACATTGTAGCTAGTTATAATATCCAAGTTGGAAGTAATTTAAGTTAAGGAATATTCAAAGAGAGATATTTGAAGGGAATAAGTATCGCAATGTTGGCAGAGTTCGAGCAGCAGTTTCGACGTGAGAGACAATGTGTCTTAAGCGTGGTTACAAACGGCCGGTCTTCATTTCTTTCATGAAGTTCCCAGCTTAACTTTTCCTTCAAACCTCATCTATGAATGGTTAATTATCAAGTTTGTGCATAAAAACATATAACCTTTACTTCACAATCGAACAAAGTCGGCATCGAAGACCAGGAACCATGAAATCATTCAAGCACCATCCATTTCGAAGTAATAGCTAAATCTTCTGTAGCTTGGACCGAATATTTGCAGCAAACAAAGCAAGAGTAGACAGTTAATAGCTATGAAAAATATATAAAGCTTTAGGCAATGAGTATTTCGAGAGATAGCTTAGCAGGTAGAATCCACAGCTCTAAACAATGGTTACGAGTCACCGTCATGTAAAGCAGAATTATTTTAATTCTGTTTGGGGTGCTCATAGCTGCTTCTTTGTTTGAGACGGTCAGATGCAGAAGGAGCAGTTGAACAAACAGCCCACTCTTTTTTTTCTCATTACAAATACCCAGTATCAAATCGATGCATTTTCAAAGGCTTACTCAATCCGCTTATTTCATAGCAAACGGTGCCCTTTTGCTCTTGATAAAGGACAAGAGAGTTGTTTCAATAAAATGAACGGACTGAAGCAAATTCGAATTTACGAGCATTCTTTTTTAACTCGACGAATCTTGGAACTGCTGTACCAACAAATGCTGTAAATGAAAAAAATTGTGGCTGCATAATCATCACCTGAATTGAAAAAGAATCGCCGCCGAAAAAAAATATATTTCGGGTAGACCATTAGGGCTTCCCTTACCTCTCGAACAGAAATACAGGATTGCTATTTGATCAGGAAAGCTTTGCGAAAATTTTAACTCTTGTAGCTCAAAATTGCTCTCCTTGAGTAAAAATTCCGAAAAAGTTCGCTGCTATTTATGAATAGCATCTTTCTCTTCTATTGCTGCGAGCTGTTGTAAATACTAAACTGAATGCATATCACTAGACTTCCAGTGAGGAAAGTGCAACCTTTGGTAATGTCAATTTCAGCGAAAAAAGAAAATAAGACCTGAGACTCACAACTTTTGCATTTACGTCCTTGTTAATGAAAAGCCTTCTCAGTTGAGATCCATTGTGGATCATCTTTTGCATGACGATCAAGAACAGATCCCCGAATTCGCTGACAAAATTAACTCATGGACTTCTCTTAAAGGCGATCTATTTCAGTATGTTGAAGTACTCAACCGATTCGATGACATTTTGAAAAATATTGCCGAAACGACGCATCATTTGCATGAACATGTGCAGAAAGAGCCATTTACAAAAGCCGAGAAAAGTCTATTATTGGCCATATTGAACTTTACAAAAATATTGTTCGATTTTTGCGCAAATAAAAGTCTTTACAACTCTTACGAGGTACGCACTAATGTCTTTTAACAAACAGAGTATACCTGGTATCAGTTGAGCTGACTCTTCGAATTTTCCTGCAACTTACCTACTACAGCATTTAAACAATCTATTGAATACTACCGACATTGACGTTTTAGAGGCAGTTCTAAAACTACTCCTTAAACCAGCATTGCGGGTCAGTGACCCTCGAGCAGTAGTTTCAGCATTTTATGTACAACAGGATAAAGTAATCGAATTAGCAAAAGACAGAGGAAGCATCGGTAGTAAATCATCCGTCAACTTGATCGATCGCATAAAAAATGCAGAATCCACAAATGTCTCTGAAAGGAATTCAGTAACAAAAATACAATTATCATTTTTCCGAACATCCAAAAGCACCGATAACAAAGATAAAAAAGAAGGACTACAAACAATTGACTATGCAATAAATCAGCAACAGCAGCAGTTATCTGATCTAGAATTATTCTGGAAATTAGTACAGGAATATAACATCCCTGACGAATATCACTTTGAACTGTTGGTAAAAGTCAGACTTGCCAACAACGCAAACAACGTATTTGTTTGTAGACAGTTGTTGGTCATAAGATTCATATCAATAGTCATCATGGGTAATTATTATTGTAGTATAGTGTAAACTTTTTGCGTTAGTTACTGAACCTTTCTCCTTATAGCACACACTATGCCAGAAACGATCATTCAAAACAGGCTTTTTCTGTATGAACCTCACATCGTACAACAAATTGCGCAGCTTATAACATACGATGAAAAGGATATTCCTATAGTACGTATTTGTATTGTCGACTTCTACTTTCCATAACAGGAAAGACAATAATCAATCTAAACGTATGATATTGTTTTTGTAGGACATTCAAACCTATGCCTTACATGCTTTGGAAGCCGTTGCGAGGCACAAATCAAAAGCAAGCGAGGTATTATCTACTCTCAACGCATCCGCTAATCATGGTATTCTTGTTCATATTTTACGCCAACTTGTCAAACCTGCTTCTGGTAACTCATTGGAAACACAGTAAAGTAATTTTAATGCGAAGCTAACTATGATCTTCAATCTATAGCATACACATCCGATTTTTATGGTGCTTTCTTTAACTTAATATCATTTTTGTTACAAACGCCCGCTGGTCAAACAATGCTGATGACGGCCGGCATCATTTCAACTCTAGTTCAACTGCTCGACCAGGCAAATCATTTGAGTACAGTAAATGAGAAGGCAAGTGAAGCAATGCATTGCAAGAAAATAGACGAAAGTCTGATCATTAACCTACTTTTCATTTCTTCAGGTATTGCATCATGTCCTCAGCCTTTTGGACACAATTTTGACTACAATAGACACAGCATACCCATCTTTCTTTAATGCCAACGGCATACATGTAATCACAGATACCATTCAAGTCATTGTTGAAAAACGCTTACAATTACATAGAGCTCATAATGAAGACCAAGTCTCTAAATACAACTATTTGCACTTAATTAAACTTAATTTCCGCCTTCTAATGCACCTAATGGATCCATCTTATACCACAGCTACTACAGATGGTTTACGTAATTTAATGGATACGACAAATATCGGTCAAAGTATCATCACTATCTCTCAACATCTGCCTGTCTTTGGGCCCTCTATTTTTGCCCAAGCAATCAATTTCACTACCTTATTTATTCACTCTGAACCTACCTCACTCTCTGCTCTGCAACAGGAACTTAAGCTCCCTCAAGCTATTTTGAAAGCCTTCAACAGTTATTATTGCAGCGATGAAACCATCAAAGACAGCCCACCAAGTTATAGTCATGAGGTATTGGTAGCAGCTATCAACAGCTTTGGAGCCTTTTGTTTGAATGAGACAGGCCTTACTATTTTGAATGAATTGGATTCTCTCAATTACTTTTTCAAACTATTGACTTCACCTCCATTTGTCAACCATTACGTATATGAGCTCACGAATAGTGCAGCAACTAATATCGGTGTCATGATGGATGAATTAACCCGTCACCAACCCAAGTTAAAGGAACAAGTGCACCAGTTAATAGAGAACGAACTCTTGCGAAAGGTTATTGAAGTAGGAAGTCAAACAGAAGAAGATTCGTATAGTAGTAGGCCCATGGACCATTCTGATAGACTTGTACTTAAGCCTACGCCCTTAAAAAAAGAAAAGCCGCAATGCCTAACTTTGGGTTATGTCGACTTGGTGGCAAAGGTAGGAATTAGTACGATGTTTCTTCCTTTTTTTAAAAATGACGCACAATACTCAACCCCCCTTTTTTTTTAATAGTTTTTAGAAGGTTTTCTGAGGAACACATCAAATACGGAAAGGTGGTCTACCTACGGCAAATTAATTCTTCAGTTTTATGAATTACCCAATCTACCTTATGACTTTGTGATTACTTCTGCTTTTGACTCTTTAAGTTTTGTCTTCCGCGTGCTATCAGATGCCAATCCACTGCAACTGGCAGGTTTGATAGCCTCGAAGATATACGAGTCTTCTCAATTCATTTTCAAAGACTTTCAAAAGGGAAAAAGTACAATACACGAGGTTATTGAAGCAAATGGTAAGTATCAGCCGAGCGGATTCGTGTAATTGATGTTAATGTGACCTGGGGAAACTAAAATGCGCACGTTTCTATTCAATATTAGGTCAAAATAATGTTTCCATTGAAAAAGGTAATAAACTGTTCCGTAAATGCAGTATCCTTTTTGGCTATACCGGATTGCTGTCGTCAGTCTTCGCCTCCTCTATCTTGACTTCATCAGATCATTCAGAGGAACTTATCGCTTGGTGTTTGAAAAAGGTTTTTATTTCTGAAGATGATAAAGAAGGAGAACGGAAAACCTTCGTGCAAGTTCTTGGGGAAATTCATAGGACAATGGTGTGGCAAAACATTTTACTAAGGAATTCAGTTCCAGAATCTTGGTATACAACTATCCTTGAGGACAAGGATGATGAAGAAAAGCCTAGAGATCCTCGACTAGTTAACACTCGACGATTCAAATTATTGATTGGAGAGATACCGCCTGCTATCATGCCGATATTTCAGGGAATTATCAAAGCATCTACAAAAGCACCTGTTCGTTTTTCCGACTCTGATCTGAATGCGCAACGAGCTCTAGAAGTGGGCCTAGAAATGACTGTATTTTTCAAAGAGTGTCTTCAGTATCTTAATGATTTAAAGCTGGAATACCGTTACAATTTTTATGCTTCAATTTTCTCAATGATATCTATGTTACTTCTCAATGATCGATCCAGTACAGCAATTCACATGCCTATTGCTATCGCTTTAAGGTTAGAAGGCGTCCTTGATCTAATGTTGAACACACTTTTCCCCCAATTTTGGACGCAAATGAACTTATTAGTGAATGATGGAAAGTCGGAATCCACTCTTTGTAAAAGGGTCAATACGTGTATCGAACTTCTACTCGCAATCCTTAATCACCTCGGTTCTGCCAAGACCATCCACTTTTCTGTGCAAGTCAACTCAATAACGCTCAAAGATGGCATATATGAAAAGTTCGAACCATTTCAATGGATAGCTGCAGTTCATCTCGAGGTTTGTTGTGCTTTATCGCCTTACGTCTTAACGCAATCAAGTGGAATACATAAACTTTCAAAGCATGTCTTGCAGTCATTGCTTAGATGCCTAACGTTGCATTTCAAGTCAGATGGTGAACAGCGATATCCTCGTCGTCGCAACAACAATGAAGAAAATGATGAACAAGGACTCATTAGCAGTATCGATTCCTCTTCTCCAGATTTTATAGCCAACCGTACTGCTTTGATTGGTATGGGCTTTGAATCTCATCTTGTCGAAAATGCTCTGTCGCGTTTTCAATATGGTCTTTGTGCTTTAGATTACTTGTTTAGTCGTCGTTTGGTAGAGCATCCTGTCAGTGCTGGTAGACCAATTTTGAGTAACATTTCGTCCAGCAATTTGGTTACGTCAACGCCTTTGACAGCTGCTGAGCGTAATGCAACTCGTCGCATTTTGGTGAATTTGTGGTATAATACGTCGGCTATAGAAACGGTATTGGCAGATATAGAGACAGAAGTAATACCCCTCAATGAGGGGGAACGACGAAACCTACTTTATCAACTTATTACACGCTTGGATTCTATGGATCCAGTCCCTTCTCATCATGGAGCCGAGCGACAAGAAAATATTCCACAAACTGCTGAACCAGAGGAAGAAATTATGGAAGACGATAATGATGAGAATTATGAGGATATTGACACTGACGTTGAAACAGATGAATCTGGATCTGGAGAGGAAGAGATGGTCTCTTTGGAGTCGAAGGAACTTTTCGATGACTTATCAAGTATGCGCCGTGAAATGCGGGAGAATCTACCTCAACAACTTGCGTCTTTAGTAAATGTTCGTAATGATGTTGATTTGGAAATACGTGATCTAATGGTCGTTCTCTGTTGTGGTGATCCTGCTAATATTGAAGACAATACTAAACGAACAATACATTTGTTCTCTCAAGGACATCAATATGAAAACGAAACAGTCCCAGCCGCATCTTTTGAAGATAAACGGGCGGTATTCGAAGCAACTATCAATCGAATACGTATATTTGCTCTTATGATGCATGAGCCGTCTGAGACAGCTATGCATCAGGTAATGCCACTGATCATGTCGGCCTTATCTGATTACATTGATTGGTTTGATTTCCTAAATATCATTGTAACCTATCGAGAATTTGCGAATCCACATTGGTTGACTACATTATTCTCCGTGTTGGAAACAAAGTTAGCGTTCTCTGACCCTCCTACAGATGAAAGTGTGACAGACGCAACTATAGTCAGTAATGAAGCAAGCAGGGTCGATTCCACAAAGAAATCTCCAGTCATCTCAAATGAAAATCGTACAACGCTTTTAAAGTACTGCATTGATTTGCTCAAGCTTGATAAGCTTACACAAGATAATTTCATCGCTACTCTTCGTATCATCGTACGCTTGACGAAGCATTATGATACTGCCCAATTGTTCATGAAATGGGATGGCTTAAATTTATTATTCGAGCAATCAAAACAGAATGCTGAGCGACTCAAGATGGTTCAGCTATATATAGTATTGATATTGCGTCATTTGATGGAAAGCAAGGATGTGATCAAAGAGCGTATGCGCGAATGGCTTCCATATTGGTTTTCTTTGGTGAAGACAGAATTCCATACAGTATCAACTTTTATTCGCAGCAATGGTTTTCTAGCTCTTCGTGATCCTGAGATCTTTTTAGACGTCAGTTCCCAATTGGCGCGCTTGACACAATATCCTGATGGCAAAGTCAGCATTAAGTTCAATCAAAGTAATGAGGATGCTGCCCACACAGTGAAAGATGCATCGAACAAAGCAGCAAAGGGTTCTTCAGTTCTTGTTATGAAGTTTTTACTGCAACAGCTTAATGAATCAGATAATAACGACGAAAATATTTTGTCTATTGCATATAGAGGCTTCCTATTGAAGCTTGTCTTCGAACTTGTCTCTTCATACCCCAGTTGCAAATACGATATTTTTGAATCTTCTTCACAAAATCGAGATTCTGTAGTGTACAAAATGATAACGCAATTCTTACCTTACGATGCAACTACACCATTTTCTGATGACAGTAAAAAGCAAACACTCAAGCAGCATGTTTCAACCTGGGCTTATTCCATTATCGTCAGTATGTGCTATGATACCACTCGATTAGTGAATCACGAATATGCTGTCAAAGAAGACCAATCTGCGCACGTCGCAATAACACGTATAAGAAAACATGTATTGGATCTAATCATTCGTGCTTTCAAGGAAACCCTGCAGTCCAATGGAAGTCTTCGTCACAAGTACAGCCACTATATTGCCTTATCTGAATTAAGTCATCGACTTTTATTTGCTCATTATACACCTTTGATACCAGGCTCGGTTATCGAGCCTGAAGCTATCTCTCAAATGTGTGAGTTGATGATTGAAAAGAAATTTGTATCCCTCCTTATTTCTGTTATTGAGGATGTTGATGTAAACTATCCTCATGCTAAGTCGGTGCTCAACTCGATTTTGGTACCATTGGAACAACTCACCAAGTTGGCTATTCGTTTGGACCCTACAGCGCTTAACGCAGAGAACAAGGAACAGCAAAGCAACATCGGCGATGAATATGACGAAGCGTTTATACCCATGGATACAGATGATGACGATTCTCCTCTAGCCGATGTGAATGATATTTATAGAAACTCGTCTTTAGCCATGATGGATGGTACAGTAACTGATGAAGAAGAGATAGACGCAGCATCGGAGGATTCTGACGTTGAGATGGCCAGGTAAAGTCTTTACACAATCACTGCTTTGGATTTCCGTTACTAAACTCTAGACATAGTTCTGGCCAAGAGATCATAGACGATACATCTTCCTCGGATGAATCAGATGACGACGGTGAATTAGAGGAAGATGAAGAAATGGAAGACTTGATGAGGAGTCATCGATATCATCAGTCGGACACGGAAGACGAAGAAGAGGAAGATATAGTTAGTATCATTACAATGGAGCACTATATAATACAATGGCGAGCACTAAATGATACCTTTTCCCCATAACAGGATGAAAGTAGTGATGAAGATGAAAGCAGTAGTACCTCCGGGTCCGAATCTGGCATATCTATTGCGCCATCAAGTGTATATGATTCATCTGAGGGCTCTTCTGCTGCATCCATAACCAGTTTGGATGAAGTGAGAGATTTAGCAAGAAATTTGGGTGCTAGAATTGGAACGGAAGAAGTGCACCGTCGTGGTCATTTCAGAACCCGACGTGTTCAAATGGTAACACAATCATAAGAATGACAATAGCACCTCATACTTACAATTTATTTTCAAAATATCTAGGTCGAAGACAATCCTATAGAAGAGCGTGGAGGCGATATCTCAGGCTCTGATTCGGAAGCAGAGGAAGATGTCCTTGAAGAAGATTTGAACGAGGAAGAAATGACCAATGTTGCTCGAAATTGTAAGGACATATTCGTTAAATGACTGAAACTAGCCAGACTAATTTTTCTTTATGTGTATTCTGTAGTGGGTTCTTACCTGGGCGGAATAACCCGTATAAATGGTAAGTTTGATCTTTTATCAATATCAGCGCGTCAAATATTTATGACCTTTTGGTCTATGATTAGCATTCGGTCTTTCACATGCCCATGGTTCGCGGTCAAGAGAGAATAATATGCTCCTGCATCCAATAGTAAGAAACGCTATGGGAGAAGACGAAACAGAAAACCAATCAGCATCTGGACATAGAATGTTACCCGTTACGAGTAGCAGTCATTTGCAAGCATATGAAGATATAATTGGTTTTAGTGCTGTTCAAATTTTGGAAGAACTGATTCAGGAGCAACGTCATCATCAACAACGACAACATCAACAACAGGGACGTAGCAATACTAATACATCCTCAAACATTAATGCAGATACAAGTTCCTCCTCTGATGAAACTGCTGAAAAAGAGACGAGACATGCTTTAGCTATAGTAAAAGATTTCTCAATAGTACAAACAGTTGATCGTTGGAGTCAAGAATTTATGATGGTTTTCATGATACCCGTCGCTACAGAGAAAGCTGTCAAGTTATCGAAAGATCTGACTGAACGTTTGAAAGATACAATTGAAATAGAAAGCGAATCGAAAGATGAGAATGCAAAATTGTACGGCACTTCACTCTATTTACCCGTAAATTTAGACGAAAATACAGGTAGTACAGCAACAACAGCAAATGAAGCATCGATGAGAGAAGCAACTGTAGGTGATGAGGACGCAATGGCGTATGAGATGTCCGAAGAAGAAGATGATGAAGAGGCTGAAGACGAAGAAGAGGAAGGAGAGGAAGAACCTGTTACAATAATGATTGATGGGGAAGAAGTTGACATCACTGGTACGGGAATAGATGTTGAATTCTTACGTGCGATACCTGAGAATTTGCGTGCCGAAGTTCTCAGTCAAACTGCAATGGAATACCAATCAATGATGGACGACATGGACGATGATATCAGTCCTGAATTTTTGGATGCCTTGCCTCAAGACCTTCGAGCTGAAATTTCCGAACAATTATCCAGCAGGCATATTTCTGATATTGATGCTACGAATACTATTGAGGCTACAACAGCTCAACAGGAGCCGCAGACTGAGCCTGTGGAAACGAGTGTCCATAGTGATGAGCAATTGTCTAGGGATGCAGGAACAAATAGGAGAGCTATACTTCATCGCAACGCCATTCGATTGGTAGAGCATTCAGAGTTACTTTCTCTCGTTAAATTACTCTTCGTACCTCATTCACTCTCCAAGACCCTTTTGAATCGATTACTGTTAAGTTTATGCGAAAATAGTAAAACCCGTGATGACTTGCTATCCTTGTTACTTTGTCAGTTACAAGATGCTAGTGAAGACTCATTTACTAGTGGTGGAGATATCACAGACGAAGATGTAGCCAAGCAAGCCACTAAAAGCAATTTAATTATTCAACGATGTTTGGAGATAGCATACTATGTCGTTACTTGGAACGACCGTTCTATTGGATTCTTCTTGGCGAATAAAGAAGTCTGGAATCGGAAGCGCCGTCTTTCAACAAACAACCGCAAATGGAAATCAAGGCTATGTCATGAAACACCTATACTGTTTCTGCTGGGACTTCTGGACCGTAAGGCTTTTGTAAACAATACCTTTTTGATGGAGCAGTTGACGAACTTTTTGATGACTATTTGCCGATATTATCCCAAATTGGTTCGGAAATACAATAAGCTGAGGGATCAAAAACCAACATCGGATGGACAGAAACAATCGCAACACCACGCTCCCGAGATTCCCAAAGATTATCTTCAAAAGATCGTCAACGTATTTTGTAACGGCGAATGCTCCAGTCATACTTTCCAGTATACTGTTAGTATTCTTTCTTATTTATCCTCCCCTGATGGCGTTCTTATATGGATCATAGATGCCTTAACTGCAGTAGCCAATATCTGTGGTGGGGAAGTATTAAGCGATCTCAAGCAGCTTGCTGCTGTGTTAGAACAGTTAAAGGAAGGTACAGAACTTACAGGCTCTGTTCTGGTTCAGTTTTCTGCTGCGACATCTCATCAAGCCAGACTGTTACGTATTCTAAAAGCAATGGATTACTTGTATACCCATAAACGTCATATGACTTCTGATGAAACTGAACAAAATCAACAAAATTTGGTCAAGTTATACAACAAGCTAGATTTCGCGCCAGTGTGGAGAATGTTGAGTGGCTGCTTAAAGGCCATTCAAGGTAGAGAGGATTTGCTCAATGTGGCTACAGTTCTTTTACCTTTGGTGGAGTCCTTTATGGCTGTATCTAAATATTCAATTGTCAACGGTAACAGTATGAAAGCGCGTGAGGCTACAACCGCAGAACAATTCTTCCTCAGCTTTACAGAGGAACATAAGAAGCTATTGAATATTATGGTTCGCAACAATCCATCTTTGATGAATGGTGCATTTTCGCTTCTCGTGAAGAACCCCAAAATACTGGAATTTGATAATAAGCGTAGTTATTTCAACCAGCAGCTTCATAAGCGTTCAGAAGAGGAGAATTTCCATAACCCTATTCGACTCAATGTTCGTCGTGACCATGTCTTTGAAGATACGTATCGTCAGTTGCAAGGGTTTACAGGTGACGAAATAAGGTATGGCAAACTCAATGTCCAGTTTGACAATGAAGATGGTACAGATGCTGGTGGCCTTTCCAGGGAATGGTTCCAAGTGCTTGCAAGACAAATGTTCGATCCAAATTATGCTTTATTCATCACCTCAGCTGCTGATAAGCTGACCTATCAACCCAATCGCGCCTCTGGTATTAATCCTGAGCATTTGAGCTACTTCAAGTTCGTCGGGCGCGTGATTGGTAAAGCCATTCATGATGGTAGATTATTGGATGCCTACTTTACACGTTCCTTCTATAAGCTTATGCTTGAACGTCCTGTTGACTATCGTGATCTTGAAGCAGTTGATCTAGCTTACTACAAGAGTTTAGTCTGGATGCTAGAGAACGATATAACGGATATCATGGATTTAACATTTAGTATCGAAACCGACGACTTTGGTACAACCAAAACAATTGATCTAAAGCCCAATGGCCGTGAAATTTCTGTTACTGAGGAGAACAAGCATGAATATGTTACGTTGGTTACTGAACACAAACTCGTGTTGGCGATCAAAGACCAAGTGAATGCTTTCTTGCAAGGTTTTCATGATATCATTCCACGGGATCTGATACAAATTTTCAATGAGCAGGAATTAGAACTACTCATATCCGGCCTACCTGACATTGATATTGAGGATTGGAAAGCTAACACTGAATATGAAGGTTACACTTTATCGTCGCCACAAATTCAATGGTTTTGGAGAGCGGTGCGATCATTTGATCAAGAAGAAAGAGCCAAGCTACTTCAGTTCTCAACTGGTACCTCAAAAGTTCCTTTAGAAGGCTTTGCCAAGTTACAAGGTTCGAACGGCATACAAAAGTTCCAAATACACAAAGAGTTTGGAAGTGTAAATAGGTTACCCTCAGCACATACTTGGTAAGTGATATTTTTGTGAGAGAGTCTTCATGTCTCATTTTATACGATTTGTATTGACGCTCTCTTTTTTCCTCCTATTAGTTTCAATCAAATTGATTTACCGCAATATGAATCTTATGATATTCTGCGTACGCAACTTTTCAAGGCCATTAGTGAGTGTTCTACTGGCTTTGGTTTTGAATAATAACGGTAGTAACGACGGTAGTAACAACGGTAGTCAGTTAAAAAAAAAAACAAAAACAAAAAAAAAAGAAACTTTTTGTTTTTTTCTGTACAGTACTTGTTAATAAAAAATGTAAATTAAGTTCCCCCAAATGAATGATTGTCCTACTCCAAAAAAGTGAATATTACGGCTGTGGGTTACTTACGCTTTCTAGCTCCGTTCATCACTTTATTTTGAGTTGCATACAAATAGTTAGTCGCTTTTGACTTCCACAATAGACTTCACTACTCCACAATGAGCTCCATGCGAGGCTTGACGGTTTTTATTGGTAAATTAGCTTTACATGTTTTACGAACATTGTCCATTCGTCATCTTTAACAGAACCTTTTTTTTTTCTTAGCCGACATTAGAAAATGTAAGTGATTGATTTTCATCGTCCCTCGATCGCAAGTGGGGCTATTAACCTCCTCACTTTCTCCTTCTTCTAGGTCGTATACGTGAGCTGGAGGAAAAAAGAATCAACAAAGAAATGGCCAATATCCGTTCGAAATTCAAAGGTAGGAATGAAGCGATGACGAGTCTTTAAGACACACACTATTGGGATTGACAGTAACACGCCCTTTACAGAGGGAAATTTGAATGGGTATCAAAAGAAGAAATATGTCTGCAAATTACTATACATGTACATTCTCGGTTGGGATATTGATTTCGGTCATATGGAAGCTGTCAACTTGATTTCTAGTCAAAAGTACAGCGAAAAACAAATTGTGAGTTTGACTGATCTATCATCAGGGTGGGACTACTATGTTTATTCTAACAAAAATGGCAATCTAGGGTTATCTAGCAGTGACCTTGCTTTTCCATGAGAACAGTGATTTGCTTCGACTTGTTGTCAACTCGATCAAGAAGGATCTAGATGATATGAACGAGATCAACAACTGTTTAGCGTTGCATGCCATTGCAAATATTGGTGGTAGAGAAATGGCCGAAAGTCTCGCTGTGGATGTTCATCGTTTATTGATATCACCGTAGGGTTTTTTTTTTCTGGGACAATGGTATTGGAAGAGCAGGGCATTGACGAATGGGATAAATTTTCTATAGGACGTCAAAAAGCTTTGTTAAGAAGAAGGCTGCTTTGACATTGTTACGTCTGTTTCGTAAACATCCAGATGTAGTTCCGGTGATGGAATGGGCTGAAAGAATTGTGTCTTTAATGGATGAATACGATTTGGTAAGACAGAGTTATATAAGCTGATTTCAAGCTCGATGCTTATGGATGTGTTCGATAGGGTGTTGCATTGAGTGTTACAACATTGATTCTGGCTCTAGCCCAAAGCTATCCTAACGAATATAGCGGATGTTACGAAAAAGCAGTGAATCGATTGAAAAGGGTAAGTTGATGCTCAAAAAGATGAGGAAGAGGGAGAAAAAAACCCTGACCATTTTTTGAGTTGTGTAGATTCTCATTGATCGAGATTATAGTATCGATTATATCTATTACAAAGTGCCCATTCCTTGGCTACAAGTGAAATGCTTACGTTTACTTCAATATTATCCTCCACCTGGTAGGTATTAGGGGAGGGGGGGGGGCCGACTCGTTTGAAATGGGTTTTTATTTTCCGTGATATTCATTCATCTTTTATTTTTTTTCTCCAAAAGACGATCCCAAGCTACAAGCCGATATTACAGAATTACTGCAAATCATTATCACGAATTCACAGGATACACCAAAGAATGTTCAACACAGCAACGCGCAAAATGCCGTTCTCTTTGAAGCGATCAACCTTGCTATTCATGTGGACAGTAATTCCAGCATTTGCGCGCAAGCAGCAGCGCTTTTGGGCAGATTCATATCTAGCAAGGAAACGAATGTGAGGTATTTAGGTTTGGAAACCATGGCTCATTTAGCAGCTTGTTTGACGTCGCTTGAGCCCATCAAACGGCACCAAGAGACCATTCTGATGTCACTCCGAGATAAAGATATCAGTGTCCGTCGCCGAGGATTGGATTTATTGTATTCGATGTGCGATACATCGAATGCCAAAGTGATTGTATCGGAATTACTGCGTTACCTGCAGGTAGCAGATTATGCCATGCGTGAGGAAATGGTGTTGAAAATAGCCATTTTAGCGGAAAAGTTCGCCTCAACGTACTCATGGTATGTCGATATTATTCTCCAGCTTATCTCTACAGCGGGAGAACAAGTCAGTGAGGAAGTGTGGTTTCGCGTCGTTCAAATTGTGACGAACAACGAAGATTTACAAGAATATGCAGCCAAAACCGTACTTAATTATTTGGGATCGCCCCAATACAACGAAACCATGGTCAAAGTCGGAGGCTATATTCTTGGTGAATTCGGTCATTTAATCGCCAACCTCAGGGGCTGCAGTCCTATTGAGCAATTCAATGCCATCCACGCCAAGTTCAATCTTTGCTCATTGCAAACGCGCGCGCTTCTCTTGACGACGTATGTCAAATTTGTGAATTTGTTTCCAGAGATCAAAGGACAGATATTGCCTGTACTGAATCAATACCGATATGTTTTGGATGCTGAGCTCCAGCAAAGAGCATGTGAATACTTTTCTATTTCAACGATGGCAACGGACGACATGCTGCAGACAGTGTGTGAGGAAATGCCTCCTTTCCCAGAAAGGGAATCCACTTTATTATTGAAACTAAACGAGAAGCAAGGGGATACGGTGGACAGCCGTGTATGGGTGATTGGTGGTCGTGAAGCCAACGCGGAACGTCAAGACACGCTTAAACGGATGGTCTCTGTTCGATCAAGCTCAGCTGATCACTTCCACACCACGACGACGACGACGACGACGGGCTATAGTCGTTCTTCGGCACCCGCACCGCCCTCCTCTGCTGGGGCGGCGCCTGTACGATCCATGACTGCGCCTTCGAGCCACCTTTCGTCCATGCTGACTCAGCCAAACCCACCACAAGAGAAGGAGCGCGACTTGCTCGATTTATCCGACTTGACACTCGAGGATCGTTCTTCTCATCAACAAAGTGCACTTCAAACAACGCACCTCGATACAACTACGCCGCTCGCACCTGATTATGAGCTCGGTTATAACTTACTTCAGCACAAAGCAGAGGGTGTTTTATATGAAGACCAGCAAATGCAAGTGTCCGTCAAGTCAGAATATCACGCCGCTCAGGGCAGAGTGGCTCTCTACTTGACCAATAAAACAGCGTACACGATGTCGGGTATCCGTCTGGTCGTTGGACCTGTCGAAGGCGTGAATGTGACCGTGTTGTCGCCTGATGAAGGGCAAGCTCTCCTACCCAGCGGATCACAAATGCAGCAGCTTCTTTCGGTCGAATGTAGGGATGTTTTTCTTCACTCACCAGAGATTTTCATTGCGTATACCATGGATCGGGAGAGTCAGGTGCTTCACCTTAAATTACCCATTCTCCTGACCAAGTTTCAAGAACCCATCACGACGATGGACGGAAGCAACTTTTTCAAACGTTGGAATCAAATCGGGGGTCCTCCTCGCGAGAGCCAAGTGATTTTCAAGAGCGAGGTGCCTATTCAACCTGCGCATGTGACGACGCTACTGCAAGAGTTCGGCTTGGGGCTATTGATAGGGGTGGATCCCAATCCCAATAACTATGTGGGTGCCGGTATTATAGATTCAGGTCCACAAGGAGGAAAGATTGGTGTTTTATTACGGCTGGAACCGAACCTTGAACAAAATGTAAGTGATGCGTGAGCCTCCCACAATCAGCCCATCTATAGAACTGACTTTTTTTTTTTTTTTTTTTTTTTAATTTAAAAAATGTAGATGTATCGTTTAACAGTGAGAGCACCTATAGAAAGCGCATCTGCTATCGTCCGTGAAATATTAACAAGACCTTTAACTTATGGATCGTAATGATTCTTATCGATAAGCTACTACCATCTCACTCATACCCGTAGCTTTTTTTTTTTTTCCCCAATTTGTAACAATAAAAACAAAAAATTACGTGAGGACTATGACATATGCAACGTTCTTTTTTTATTCAACATGTTTTTGACTGCAAGGTAGCCAAAATAAAAAGGTGGGAGGGTAACAAGGTTGGAAAAAGGAGAATGGAGGTCAAAGAATATATAATACATTATTCTTGGTCTATAGAAAACTGTGGGCTTATTTTTTTTTCTTGATGATACACAAAATAGGGTTAGTCTAACAAATTTAAAGTGGGATGAAGTGGGTTATATGATCCAATGTGCTGGATGGATTTCGAACGGACAGCAAAGAAAAAGGGGTTTATCGCAAATCTGTACAAAAAAAACAAAAAAAACGGGTAAAATGAAAAAATTAAAATAAACCAAAGCAAAAAAGGACTCTCTCTTTGGTGTTGTCTATCCACTCTTATTATTGTCCAGAGGTAGCGGAGTTGCTGGAAGTCGTAGTAGCAGATATCATATGTGTATCAAAAATCGGCGACCCTACCAAGGTCGTAGAAAGTAAGGCTTCCCCATTTCTATTGGAGGTGGTGGTTGTAGGTCTACCGTTCAAGTGTGTTTGTAAATGGGGTTGTTCTTCAGAGGAAATAGAGGACCGACTGTTGTTGTCGGTTTGATTCATCAAAATGGCTTGCGTCAGGGATGTTGCTGTGGGTGTGATGGATGCCGTCTGCCCCTCCTCCTCCTCCTCTTCCTCTACATAAGGTACCGGTGGAGTGGTAACGCAGACCACCGGTGATGACATCTCCATACGTCCTGCCGTATTGATATCAGCCTCTTCATCTGTTCCTCCAGAAAATCCTGCGGCCTCCTCCTCCTCCTCCTCCTCCTCCTCTTCTTCTTCTTCTTCTTCGTTTAACTCTGGTACAGGGTCAATGGATGCTGTTCGCGCATGTGTATGCTTTTGTTGTTGTTGTTGTTGTTGTCGTTGTTGTTGATGTCGCTTAGCTTCCTCCAAGGCCTCCAAGACTTCCTCTACTTCCACGGCCACGCTCGCTTCCAAATCAAAGTAACTACGACAAAGCGGGCAAGAAAAGCCTGGATAATTTTGGAATACGATGGGTCGAAGGCATTTAAAGTGAAATATATGTGAGCAGGGTGCAATAAATAGAGCTTGAAAAGGCGCAATAGCATAAAGACAAATACAACATTCTTGAATGTCTGCCCTTGATGTATTCAAGGGCATCCGACTGGCCATATCAGCAACCGATATAGATGAAGCCATGGCAGAGGAGGGTTCCATGGTTGTCGCATGATCCACTTTGGTAGGTTCACGGTGAAGTCCCAAGTCGGCAGGTTGAACAAAATCTGCAGCTGTTGTTGAGGCTGTTGTCGTTGTCGGTGGCAATCCTGGTACGGATGCTGCTGCTGCTGGGTGAGCAATAAGATGAGAACGCAACTGTTGGAATGCAGTCCGGGTAAATGGGTTATCGGCCGTTTGCTGTTGTCTATTCAATTCTACACGAATACGCACTGCTCGATAAATAGGCTCCAACCCACCCTGGTAATCAACGCCTAATTGAATCGTATCACCATCCTTTATCTCGTGAGGAGGGCTTATATGACTGGGTGGACTCAGTCGAATTCTGTTTAGAAAGGTACCACTCGACGATCCTATGTCACGTAAAAAGACCTTGGGGAGTGGGGGGGTTTTTTGGTTTTTTTTCCAAGAATTTACCAGTTTGCTTTTTCTTTAGTATGGTCTGTACTTGTATTCTGGGTTTTTTTTTTTCTTATTTCTATTGTTACCTTTCCTTGTTCGGTCCATAACTCTGCATGATTGCGACTCACGACTTTACTTTTAAAAGATAATCTGTCAGAGAGTGCATTTCTATCGGAGAACCTCCCCACTCTATAAGTGACACCTATCTCCAGTTCCTTATCAATGATATCAAATACAAAACTTCTGGTGGCTACTCCTACGTTGGGAATGAGTCTTAATCGGGGTTTCTCAGGGAGGGATTCAATGGAGGAAGGTCTGTCGGAATGATTGGAGGTTGCCATAGGATTGGATTCTTGTGGGTCCTGCGGCATGAGCAGTGGTGGTGGTGGTGGTGGTAGTGGTGGTGGTGGTTGATGCTGTGAAGAGGGTGAGGTAGGGGTAATAGGTGTTGAGTTGGATAATCTTCTGTGGGCCCTTCGTAGGCTTGCAAATCCTCTCGATAACAAAGCTGGGGATGAACCACTGTTGCTCGTATTGTTGTTGTTGTTGTTGTTGTTGTTGGAATAGGCGTTGGTAGCACTGGTAGCTGAAGCAGCAGAAAGACTTCTATTACGAGGCATGTTACTGGTATGATTTTCAGGCTCTGAGGTTACTTGACTTGTACTTGCTGGTATCACAGGATACATAAACATGAAGAAGCCATTCACAAAATATCTTGGTCCTGCTGCGTGGGTTTATAAGAGGAAAAAAGCGTTTCTTCCCTTCTACAAAACAATGAACTTTTATATAATGACCGGGTTGATTATATCAAAAAGTCAAAAAAAAAAAAAAACTTAATGGAAACAAAGAATCAGTTGAAAACACAAGAAAAGGCTTTCTTTTCTCTGTTAGAACAAAAAAAAAAAAAAACTAATAAAAAAAACCAAACACAAGAAAAGGCCAAAATATAAGAAAGAGAAAACTGAAAAAAAAAAAAAAAAAAAAAAAATTTGAATCCAAGATTGGGACAATATTTTTCCTGGAAATAATGAGGAAATTGCCCAATCAGAAAAGCTGTCTTACATAATCTTGACAAAATTTGATCTTCATGCGGACAAGACAATAATCGTATGTTTGAATTTCAGGTTGCATAGCAAGGCGCTGGGTAGGCTATGTAACAAAAGTAGAGTTAGTGGAGAATTGAACAATAACCAAATGCACTGTTTGAGTCCACAACTGTCCAACCCAGATGAAAGCGTACATAGTCTCAATATACTCCATTCTAAATGCATAAAACACCACCACTTTGTATTTCAAATATGCACAGATTGCAGAAAACGAGAACGTCGTTATACTGAAGCTTACCAACGTCCTCCTTCGTTGTCCAAAAATGATACAAAACAAAAAAAACGAAATGCTATAGTTCATATCAAGGGTGAGCTTTACTGTAGTCATCCAATAGTTGAAAAAGGACTTCATTTCCATCTTATAAGAAAATAGGCAACGGCCTTTTTTTTGTGTCGTGATAATAAATTTACAAAACAGATGGCTTTGAAACAGGGCTTTCACGAAGCAATATTCTTTCCAACAACCCTTCCATTGTTTGAACGCGTCCATAGCTTGACCGTTTGCTAACTAGGTTGTTTACGGTACAGCGACTGTCTGCCTACTAGTCAACCTTACTTGCGATAGTACGACCTCTGCGTATAGATCCACCCCCTCTCCCAACATAAAAGCAATGATGGTCGACAGAAGGGTAACCCCACATGGGGGAAGGAATAGAAGGGCTATTGTACAATTCATTCGTGAACGACTTTTTTAGCTTTGGTTTTTTACCAAAGAATACACCCATTGTAGAAGCTGGAGATGAAAAAGTGAATGACGCGCTTTAAAGAGCTCATTGGCTTTGGCAAGTCATCGTATGAAAGTGTTGCCTGAAAAATCTACGAGATTTTCATCTGCAAAAGGGGTAAGGTTTTTATGTACTTGGAGAGTTTAGGAGTCGTATCGAACCGTCAACTGAAGAGGAAAAAAAAAAAAAAAAAAAGAGAGCGTACATGTACGAGCTCGGATGTGTATAGTTTGTTGAGTATACTTTTAACCCAATATATATATATTTTTTTTAATGGAAAGAAAGAAGCATTGTTACTTGTTGCATTTTTCGTCTTTCAAATGGACTTAGAAGTTGTATAAAATGAAAAACATGCTTTCGAGGACTCAATTTAAACTATTTCTTTTTTTTTTTTTAATAGCATAATTTATATGCAATAAATGCATGCATTTAGAAGAAGGTGAATGATGTTTAGGGGTATAGAAGGGATCTCCCCTAAACGATTTTTCTGAAAAAAAGTCTGATTTGGCCCTGAGATGTTATAATAAGTAAATGATATAAGTAGTGATAGTGAATAAGTAATAGTAGTAGTATTAGGATTAGTATGAGTGGTATACATTAGTTAATTAATTGGTAATATGGGGTGGAGGGGGGGGGTAAAAAGTGTGTGTCCTCCCTTCCCCTAGTTGATACGACCAAGAGGCAAGGTGAAATAGGATGATTGTTTGGTCAGTAAGCCGGCCAATGCATTATACCAAGCGATCAGAGCAGTAATGATACCCAAAGCACCACCGGCTACTTGACAGGAGATAGACTCGTTCAATTTACCAGCAGTCAACATGATGAAGGTAATGAATAAGAAGAAGAAGAGAGAAATCAAACCAACGTTGGAACGATGAGAAGCGATCAACATGATGCCGGTAAAGATAGTCCAGCCTAAAAGATAGTAACCCAAAGATTTTTCGAGAAGAGCTTTGTCTGTGCCATAGCTGCCTGTGATGTTGGCACCAGGAATAAAGATCAAACCAAATGATAACCAGAAACCACCATAACTAGAGAATGCAGTCGCACCGAACGTATTTCCTGTTTTGAACTCCCACATACCAGCCAAAAGCTAATTATAATTTTTTTTTTAAATTTGTTTGTTTGTTTGTTTGCTTGTTAGTCATTGAAAGCCTAATTAAAAGAATGACTGCTCAATTCATAATGTATGTACCTGAACAAGGCCACCATAGAAGAAAGCAAGACCTGTTACCACGCCGTGTGCAGCGGTAGGAGGTAAGCCAGCACCAGCATTATGAAGAGACAAAACAAAAGTAGTCAAAGCAAAACCGCAAAGACCCAAAGGACCAGGGTTGGCGATAGTAGGTGCAGCCATCACTGGTGGAGCTGCAATAGCATTTGCTTGCTTTGATTCAACGTCGTGATGATTTTCAGTAGAAGACATATTATTATTTTTTTTAGTGGTCGAATTTGAAAAAAAAAAGAATAAGGTAGAAGAGAAGGGAAAAAAAAAAGAATAAGGTAGAAGAGAAGGGAAAAAGAAAAGAATAAAGGTTGTAAGAAAAAAAAAAAAAAAATGACTGTGGGGGAAACAGGGTTTAAATATTTATTTAAGATATCTGTTTCTCCTGTCTTTTCTTTTTTTTTTTTTTTTTCCCTTTTCAAGAATCGCCCTCATTGTTTGTATTATTATAAGAAATCCTTGGGGAGTACAGGGAAACAGATCACAAAAAAGTGTATTTTACCAAGTTTGGCAGGAGCCTTTTACACACCCACACACACAGAGTTAGACAGAGCTACATTAGGAGGCTTCATTATAATTATAAATGTTTAATGCATATAGAAAAAAAAAAAAAAAAAAAAAAAAGGAGAAGCTGAAAAATGGACTCATTTTAATTTATGTAGGACTCATGTTCGTAGAGTAAAGAGTTACGTTAACATACTGAATAAACATGCAAATTGCACACATTTCTATGTCGTTTTTTCTACGGATAATGATTACTAAACCCCATAGAAATTTTTTTTATCAGACACTTGGGGGAAAATCCTGTACTGAACTTGGATTATAGTTAGCGATTTCCAATATATAAACGCAGCATGATGGACGAATGCATGGATGGCGTTTCTGCGTTAGGATAGCATTTCACAGTGCGAAAAAAAAAAGGAAAAATCTGCTGATCCGAGGCTGGGCTGGTACTGTCTTTTTTTTTTTTTTTTTTTTTTCTCTTTATCCTATTGGAAATTTCATAGCTGCAGCCCATCACTTCCATGTCTTTTTTTGTTATGAGTTAATTATGGCTCATGTTTCGTTTAAGAGAAAACCGGAGAACAAGCCCAGTGATGTTCCGTGTGAAATCTTCTTGCCTTCTCGGGTTCTTTTTTTTTCTTTTTGTGAGAGTGTCCAAAAGGGAAAAAAAGGAAGGGTTGGAAAACACCTATCGCTTAAGGTCCCTTTATTGGAATTGAAAAAGAACTGTCAATTTTTATCTTTTTTTTCCTAATATTTGATGTTTTGATACCTTTTTGATCTATAAATTTGCCTGTTTTAAGCTGATCTGAATTTTTCGATTTTGACATGTCAAATATTCGTCTTGTTCAGATTATAATCCGCGGATTCATTTCCTAGCCTGGTTAGAAAAAGTGGGGGGCATAGTGTAATACAAACTGTGCTTCTTGTGTGTGTGCTTAGTGATACCTTATGGATTGTACTCAGAAGGGGCCAATCAGACAAATTAGGAAACTACTATTAGTTTTTTTTTGGTTTTTTTTTTTCCCAAGCGATGGCGCACTGCTTTTTTTTTTATGAGGATGTGTATTAGATTAAACTTTTTTGTAGGAAGAGCTAAAGCATCTTTGGTAATCGAGTTTCACTGAAGGATGGCAAAGCGGGTTCACGAAGGAATCTAGAACCATTCGCTGCTGCGTACATGACAAGATGGAAGGGAGAGCTATACTCTAATTTGACCTATCTATTTGAGGAATAAGCGTCTGCACCCTCTCGCAAACGTCATCGTTTTTCGCTCTATGCAATTCCATTCGATCGTCTTTGGGCCATTTGAACCTTTCTAAGGCGGGGTTTATCGACATCTCGGGATGGCCGTCTTTCGCGTCCACAAAAAAAAAAAAAAAAAAAAAACAAAATCTGGAAAGGAGGCCCAAGTTGCCAAACAAGTTGGAGATACTTGTTACAAAGCACAGGGCAGAAATGGATACCAAAACGTATCTCGTAGGCAGTTGAATTATCTCGTTGCTGTCTCGAAAAAGCCCAATGTCTACAAAGAGTCGCTTTTATGGAATGATGGCAAAGGCTGGCACATCCTCTTTTTCATGAACGGCTCTATGACAAAGGTAATACAACCGGTTTGAAAGGCAGTAATACAAGCTTCTGAGATGAAGAAACGAAATGCTGATCGTTTATAGATAGGAATGAACAGACGATGAAACTGTTATTATCATTGGACGGACACAGACGCTAAATAAAATCCTGGGTCTATATTTTTAATGAATTATTATTGCAGTATAATAACCCTACGTCGCATAGTAAATATACCCATTCTTCACCCTATGAAAAAGGTGTCAATAGAAGATACCACACCCTACCGATAGTTTAATCTACCTTCTAATGAACTAATCAATGAATCATGCTTTGATAGTCTGAGAAGGATGGAAACATCTGTGCATCATACGTTCACCAAGGCGCTTCAAACAACGTACGCTGTTTGGATAATTACAGTTTGCCTTCATGCAGACGAGATGTATGACCTCTGCATATCGTTATGCACG
This sequence comes from Mycotypha africana, assembly GCF_025528875.1. Lineage (NCBI taxonomy): Eukaryota > Fungi > Mucoromycota > Mucoromycetes > Mucorales > Mycotyphaceae > Mycotypha > Mycotypha africana. Next base: position 1,692,846 of record NW_026515730.1, read on the forward strand.
CGTTTAGACAAATTGCAGTGACTTTAGGTGGCCCGTCAGATAACTCATATGAACATCAACGCGAACGAATACAAACTTAGAAAAAGAGCATAAAGATGTCATCCCATCCGATGTAGGCCAAGCAAGAGAAGAGCTTTTTTACTGTCTGTCCATTTGTTTGTGTTGCGCCTCATGTTTACGGTTCGATGTATCTTGATGTGTGCCTCTTTTTACATGACTTGTGCTCAGAAGGGAGGGTTTACAATAAAAGAAAAACTTATTGAAACCATGGCTCCTTTGCTTCCAAGATAGTCTGACACTCCTGTTTTCTGAGGAATAGCACCCTCTGAGAGCAATGGAAAGAAACCATCCTTCAGATAAAGACAGTATGTAGACAAATGATGTATAGCTTGATATGATAACAGTCATCTCTAATGGATGCCTATCAAATCATTGCCAATTTGGTTGGTCAATTGGAACATCCTCGTTGTGGGTGTGTGGAGAATGCAATTTCACAAACCTTCGAATGAAAAGCCACCATTTGATCTTTTTGTTGGAGGAGAGAGCATAACAGAGCACGATCTGGGGGAATTGCTCCATAAAACTCACTCATCTATTGAGAATGAGAGCAACCAAACCTCCTTTGAATGGCTCCCCCCGTGATGACTGCTTTGCATCCCTTTACATGTATCCACATATTACTTTGCATAAGTCAAGAAAAAAAAAAAGAAAAGTCTATCCAGCTATTAAGCTACATACATGTCATGCAAAGGAGAGTAACCTTCTTTCTTATCGTGAAGCAAACAATAAGGAGTTTCACGACCTATCACTGGCGCCTCATGTGAGAAGCTGTTGTGTGTTCCCCTTCCTCACATTTTAACCTCCGAATATCATCCAAGGATAATTCCTTTGCAGAAAGAGAGGCAAGAATACTATTGTATGTATTGGCTACAGTTGCTAGTTTGGATACATAGGAAAGAAATAAAACTTTTCTTATTAGGGTGGACAGCCCTACTTTTCAATTTGAGCCCTTTCTATCGATGAAACACTACTGGAACCGTACAGCTTTTGTACGTCAAGCTACTTGACCTTTCATGTGTGATGTAAAACGCTCTTCTGAATCCTAAGAACACACCTTGCCGCTTGTTCCCTCTCCATTTCTAAGAGGCCATTTATGCAAACACTTGACAACTCTCATCGATGGTACTAAAGTAGTAGATAAAACATACGATCGTCTTTTTTTGATATTGTGTCATTATCTTGGCAATGGATCTTTTATTAGGAGGGTTCTGTAGGCATTTGCAAAAAAAAAAGTGACAATGGAGATCTATTACAAATTAAATTTCTAGAGAGGCGAATAGGATAATCTAAATAGTATAAATATGTATAGGTAGTAAATATGAATAAAAATCATAGACAATCAAAAAAAAAAAAAGAAAAACAAAAAAAAAGGGGAATACGAATGCATAGCATTGATTAGACATTATTAAACATACGTTGGGTGGTTGAGAAAGCACACACGATACAGTACTCTCACATGGGCACTAAAACAAAATCCCATCGCTTTCATCGTAAGTCTCTGAGGAAGGCCGTGAAACGGATACTTCTGGTGAGTACGTAGTAGTATGGACGTTTATTGGATTTGTCAGAGTGCCGCCACCACCATGCGTAGTGGAGAGGGGTGATTCCACACTTGCCAATGGATCCTGATGGACCGTTTCTACAGGTGTTGTTATTGCCGTAGCAGTAGTAGTAGTAGTAGTAATGGTGGTGGTGGTTGCTGCTGCTGCTGCTGCTGCTGCTGCTGGTTGGAAGCAGGTACTATCAGGCGTAGTAGGCGGTAACTGTTGAATCCCAAGGAAATCCAAGTCTTTTTGTAACGTTGGCGTTACTGTATCCACTAACCTGATATCGATGGTTCCTTGATGACTGTTTGTACTGCTATCTGTGTTATTTTCAAACTCATACACAACGACCAACAAAGGTAATGTAGACGTAGACGATGATGTAAACGAAAGGTGACTGATCTCCTTTGGCGCCATCAATTTATCTTCTACATCTTCAAATACCTAAGAAAGGAGTAGGGAAAAAAAAAAAGGGTTGGGATTTTTTACATTCTTCATGGCAAACCTGCCGTCATGGTTTTTCTTTCCTTTACCTGGACTATGCACAAATTATTGATAGCAGCATTGATTTCTTCCTTCGATTGAATCGCTTGGATTCCTTTCAGAAAGGCATCAAAAAACTGGTTGACAAGAGCAAAGTTATAGGTGTATCGATTCTCACTCATGTAAAGCGCTTGCTGTGTTTCTTTGGATTCCAAAACGACGGCACCAAAAGAATAAACCGTCGTCGTGCATTCTACTGTGCGGCGTTCCTGAGACTCGAAAAAAAAAGTGTTGTTGAAGGTGGTCGCTGTGGTGAGACTCTGTGGTTCGGCCGATCGTGTGAGATGGAGTCTCACGTGGGCGGCTAATGTTGTCACGTGCTGATTGGCGGTTAAACTTAACACGGGTGGGCATTTGTTTTTGCCCACTTCCGAGGGCTCCATGATGGCAGGCAGGTAAGTGTGCAGGTTTTCAGGAAACGTAGCCAACGGTACAGGCATGCTGGGCATGGCTGTGGATGTCATGGCATCCGTCTCTTTCAATACTTCCAAATATAAACACATGTACGTGGGCCAAAAGGGGTAAATATTGGTGTTGCTCCAAGAACTGCTATAATGGTAACTCCCATGGAGGCACGGGTGGGGCATAGGGCTGACGCCAGGCATCCACCGACCACCCGCAGCGGAAACAATGGTGGAGAGTTCGTGGAAGGAATGGTGGGCAAGCCGATCGAGCGAATGCGACTTCTTATTACTTTTCATAGCAGTCGCATTCGCCTTTCTATTTTTTCTCGTCTGTCTATCCTCTTCGCTGTTTTTCTTTGATTTTCTCAAGCTTAATCTGTTGTTCTTTTTCTTCTTTCGTTGCTGCAAAAAGAGTTCAGGTGGAGAGATTGTTTTGGTATGGGGTGACAAAGGAAATAATTGTCCCAAAAGATCGCTGGTCGTATTAGCAGAGGCGTGGATGAACGGTTCAAAAAATGGGTTCGATTTGTTCCACAGGTGCTCTTTATCTTGTGGTGACAGTAAATCAAATGTGTAATCAGCTGCTGCTGGTGAAACAGACGACATAGAGGAGACATCCGAAGCCGTCGAATCGATGATGACGGTTGGTAACGCCGTTGATGTGGTGGGCGTCAGATAACGAGATGCGTTGGTTGTCTTTTTGCGGTGACAGTGGTTGGTAAACGTGGCTTGATGATAGAAGGAGGCTAAAGCTCGAGCGCGTGGAGAAAACTGTGCATAGCCTTCATCTTCGGATGTGGTCGTGTCGGTTAATAGTCGCAGAACTATATCGTTATGCATTCGATAGTGAGCAAGAGGAAATTCATCATGATCAAAATACATAGCATGTCATTCGTCACTTACAATAAGGATCTGCTTTACGCGTATTTTTAAGAACTTGGATATGCGATGATACTTGCTTTCTTGTGCGAACTTTGCCTGTTTTGCGGAAAATGTAATCAGAGATAAGCTCATTACGACCTGTGATAATGGAGAAAAAAAAAAAAAAAAAAAAAAAAAGGGATGTGAGTACTCTCCGTCCAGTTGGATTGGAAAGAATCCTTTTGATTTTTTTTTTTTCTACCACAAGGCTTTCCGTTGACTATAACCTTCCTTCTGCCTAATTTTGGAAGGTTTTCTAATGCTGAATATAATCTAGTTTATTAGCCGATAAGGGGCAAAAGAATGAAAAGCTCCAAGTATGACAGCCAGGCTTACCGCTTACAAAGGCCGCTTCTACATCGGGTGGCCAGACCTGCCAATAGCGTCAGTGAATGAGAGGGAAGCGGAGTAAATAAAAATACTTTCAACAAAAAATATCTGAAAGCTTGTTACTGATTTAGGGACACACCTCTTCCTTATCTCTTACTTGTGTAGCATGTGGAGCCTCACTAGTATAATTAGCATAGCTTTCCATAGTGTTATAGACAGTGGATGTATGATGTGTAGGAGTATAGGCATACAATGGTGGTTGATGATGCTGTAATGGTGGTGATGGCGTTGAAAAGGGAATTTGTTGCGATTCTAACTGGTCGTCATTCGTCTGCTGCAACCTGAAGACATGATGTCGGTCACAATGGTTATCGTGGGTGGTAGCTGGAGTATTATGAGCAACTATAGAAGCTGTAACTGTATTGGTAGCTTGTTGCGGAGAAGCGCAGACAAGCATTTCTTATAACTCTTTTATTTTTTTCAAGTTGAATGATAAAGTATAAAATAGAGATGGAGAAAGGAAAAGAGAGAAAAGGGACATTTCACATTAAAATTTATACTAAAGAACAGATTGTGCAAGTAAATATTTTGTTTGACTTGTGCATAATTCATGTCTGTGAGCAATTTGGGGGGGGCGGGGCGGGTATTGCATTGGTAAAATACAGTTTCAAGGGATGATAGAGTTTTGGGAGGAAGGAGAAGAACAGCTAAAGAGAGCCAAATTTAGGCTATGAAAGGGATATAACAATGCTAAGTACTCGTCGTAGTCAATTAGTAATTATACGCCATATGTCAAGTAAGGAAAATGAACGAGAGTGTATAGAGAAGCATGTGGTCTGACTGCCATTATCAGCATATTCGGATAATGCATTCACCTACATTTCAAAACTACATTTTCATATTACAATGAGGCCATGTTTTACAATTCATTGCATATCATAAAATTAGTGCCTCTTTGATATTCATTAGGCTGATTCGAAAAAGACTTTTTGCTGAACAAATAACTGCAAATTTGTCATTCATCTTTTCAACTAAAGATGATTCATATGTCATTAATGTCAAGTATAAGTGTAAAAAAAAAAAAAAAGAAGCTTTGTTGTACTCCGTATTGATGAAGCCAGATCAATTTATGCATGAACAACCTTGCTGACCTTCTTTAAAAGTGAATTTTTCATTTTTACGATATCAGCGTCATATACTCCCTCTTCGCATTGTTGCTCTTTCTTTCTTTCTCTTATGCGTCTCATTTTTTTTTGTACTGTTTTCTCATTTTCCCTCTTTTTTTTTTCTCTTCTTTTTGGTTAGAACGGTTTTAAAAAAGTTTGTTCCTGAAAGAGATATTTAGAGTTCCTCGTTGCAGTCTGCTTTCAAATTAAACCCGTATAACCACGACTGTATGCATATCATCTGACAAAAGCCAAAAAATGGAAGTACTCCTCCTTCCCTTTGCAAGCATCCTAACTTTAAATCTCCCCTTTCCATAAGAGCAAAACGTGTCGTTCTTATCCGATTATAGCTCTTTATTGACCTCAGTTTCTATTGTGGTATCCTCATTGTCTCTATTACTCCTATTGTCACTGAATCGATCACTGCCTTTGTTACTATTATGTTTCCATTTCTTTAGTGTGTTTCCTCCATCGCGTTCGGCTAGGTGAAGACTGATTTCAAAAGGTTCATTAAAAACGTCGGAAGGCTGAATCTTGATGAACTTATCCTTCATTGCTTTATCCGCATCCTGACTATTTTTGTAGACGATGAAGCCGTAGTTGAGGTATTGGAAGGTCTCAGGACACTACAATAATATTGAGTAGTTGCAAATGACAGAATAATTTGCATAAAAGGTTAGACCACAGGCAATTGGCTTCATGAAACCTCCTTATCTCCCAGACTATACTTACTCTCATTACTTTGTATTCGGCCATCTCACCATACTTTCCCAACTGTTTAAAGACCTCTCTGACCTGACCAAGAGACTGCAAGTTGTCTGATGAGCGGAACAGGAGCCGTTTCGGTGTAAGATATTTGGAGTATTTTGTTGCTATTGTTTTTAAAGGGGTGGTCATTGTGAAATAGTCAATAGATAGATCGCTTCTAGAAGGGTGATACGTTTGAAAGCGAAGAACTAAGGAACGATTTTAAAAAAAAAAAAGGCGGGGAAAGCTTGGACTGGTAGGTTGGAGAGGAGGAGGACCCTGGAATTTACTTTTTTGTATTTTACACTATGAAAACGACCAATAATTTCGTTGCATTGCACGTGCCCGTCCGCTTTTCGAGAATCAATCATCCTTGATGCATACGGCTTGTATTGGATGGTGATCGACACCTTGAGAGTACCATGCTGTCCGTGGCTTTCTTGTTAAAAGAGGTACTTATTTTCGTTGGTGCTTGTGATGGGTCCTTGACGAAGAAACACTTTCTTTTTGCATGAATCTTAATTTGGTAATATGACGTTATGACAGATTATAACCATTCCTTTCTGTTTCTGATTGTTTTAAATCATTTTCTTTTCCTTTTTTCGTATATTTTTCCAATAGAATGTCTTCTCAACAACCATCTGCAAACAGCCAACCAGGAAATACTGATATTTTAACTCATCCTGCGGTGTATCGCGATGTTATGAATCAGGGAGGCGGAGGCGACAAAAATGATGCTACTGGGCAAGGTCGCAGTATACCACCAAATTCAACGAGTCAGCCCCAGTCTAATACAGCAAATGGTCAAGGTCAGCAGGCAGCTGATTGGGATCTGTACCCGCAAGTGATACGCAGAATAGAAAATGAAGGAACTGATAGACAAGTTGAGCACCTTCACCAACTAGAGCACCATCAGCCAAAATAGAAAACTACAATCAAAACGATTTTATTATAAGAATAATTGTTTTCACTTTAACTAATATATCATATTATTAAGCTATAAAAAGACTGAACATATTGCACGGTGTGGTCATTGATGCAAAGTTGCTGTTTTGTACACTACTTTTTAATAAGTCTACTGTGAATTAATAAAGCGACAAGAAACAGTAGAAATACCTATTTGTTCCCAACTATTGTTAGACATTGAAAGCCGGTGAGTGCTACAATGCTTCCCCGCTAGAATTTAAGCAAACGACTCCCAAACGAGGACAAGCCATTGACACGCTTTACGTATGTTTGAAACGCTTTGAAAGTGTGTATTAACAGAAACTCAGTGCATATCTTTGTATTGTTGACGCCGAAAATAGTTATTTTATTAATTCTGACCTTTGATCGGGGTGGTCAAGTAGCTGGATAGCAGCTGTACTGATGACACCATCTCCACAATATTTCTTTTAAAATATTAACTATACTTTCCGCTTTGCATCTGCACGACAATTGAATTGTCTGGTTTTTTTTATTTCTCGAAATTAGTTGTAAATGCAAGCTTAAGCAATGTATCTTCTATCGACGATTTTGCGACTATCCACAAAAAGATCAACGTAACGAGGCAGCTTTAGAATTGAGAGTAAAGCAATTAAGGAAGCACTTGCAAGTGGAAGGGTTACTTTTTTTATGTAGTGTTTACATTGATAGATGAGTGATGTCAATCATGCCGAGGTATCTTTGATTCCCCCGATGTGTTTATACATCTAAGCTACAAAGACTTGAATACTGTGCTGCTTAAAAGATGATTGAAGAATCTTGACAGAACTCCCTTTTTCCGCTGGGCATACATCGATATTGTAGTCTCAGGGTTTTTCAATTTGTGATATCACTTTAACTGAGCAGGAACAGTAATCTTACTCTCCCAAAATATGATCACTCTACCTCCTTTCCATTACAGTTGAAGGCTCATTTTGACACTATTCTAATCCATATTTTTTCTAAATTCCAATCATCGAACTGCTTTTCACGAAAACTGAATCTAAGTATCCGATAACACGTTTACATATATACGTTGAACGCATTACTGCATTCGACTGTGAAAGTGATGAGCTCAATTGATGGTTGAATGGGGATATTAAATGAGTATCTAATTCATCGATTTAACAAAGCGACCATGGCTTCTTTAAACACGCGTCTGCGGTAGATTTCGTAAGGCTCCGGTATACCAACACTGATCCTTGAAGGTCCATGAGAATACATTACAGTTATTGACATATGGTAACCACGCAAGGGAAGAAATGAATGCGCTTTCACGGGTGTGAGCTATTATTATATTGAACTTGAACAAGATTACGGCGCTCGTCGTACACTGACTAATTTGGTTTATTTCATGCAAGGAAGCTAATCCACTTTAAATAGTTACACAGATAGCTGATACAGCCTCATGATTTTATTTGAGATATCAATGCAAGATGTTCTTAGTTTTTTTATTGACGTGACATCGTGTTCTTCTGGTGTTTACAGCTATTTCAGTGCATATACGCTGTGGTCACATTGAATGCTTATTATTTGAAACCAGTTCAGTCGATAAGCTCCTTCATTATTTGAACCCTTCAGAGAGCATTCGAAGTTGAAGCTACAACTATAATAAGTCCTGAAAGGCGAGAAGCTCAGGACATGCTCATACGAAGAGATCAAGTCCAGTTTACACTACATGTCTTGCTTGCTATATCTTTTTCTACATGAATCTTTTGAATTACGCAATGTCCAATGTTCCTTTTCGTAATTAAGAGAGCGTATCATACCGTGATAAACTGTGTCGGTCCAAGATCAACATTGAAAAGCCACAAATTTCCCCGCGTTAGTTTAATATGATGGAAAGAAAGACGGATCTTTATATTCTTTTAGACTTTTCATTTTGTTGTCTTGTCGAGGAATTTCAAAACATGTTGTACGATCTGAACATACCTTGTCCATCAGGGCAGCAATTAGATCAAAAGACTGTGAATAAACTCAAGCTAAGTTTGTCACGGCTGACACAACGTAAACTGATCCCTTTTTTTCCTGATAACCTCGTCATCAGTAATTCAGTTGACTCATAATCGAGTTGTGTTGTTGTTATAGTCAGTCCATACACAGTCGCTTTAAACCAAACAGTCGAAGCAAGCAATTTGAGTAGAGTAAATACATTCTCTTTTAAATGTACACAAAAGACAAAAAGGGTAGAAAGATGCTCTCGAGTATTAAGCATGCCTACTTTATTTAAGTAGATTACATTAAAAAAAATAGATACATCAGCCTTCTCAGATCAATCAACGCTAAACTCTAGATACCCTTTGCATTTATTACACCGCATCACAATTACAACAAATGAATCTTTGAAAGAAGTAAAGTATGAATACTACATTACAGTCCGACTCGTTCGCTTTGCTGACCCTTCCCGTCTTTTGCACTTCAATTTCTATCCCAAAAGCTTGAATTTTCGAAATTCAAACAATCCTACGATTTAGTGGCCGTTCGAACCAACAATTTGGCAGTTTTCAAAGAATGTTGCGAGATTTATGATATTGATATTATTGCTTTAGACTGCACAGAACGACTGACGTTTGAACTCAACCCATCAGATATTACAAAAGCCATGAGTCGAAATGTTTACTTTGAATTATGTTACTCAAATGCTATTCGCGATCATCAGCAGGCCAGATTACTGACACTGCAACTAGGAAAACAGCTAGCAGAGTACACAAAAAAGGGGCAGCATTTGATCATCTCTAGCGAAGCAGAAAGTGTATCCGAGTTACGATCTTCTGGAGATATATTCTATTTGTACGTTGAAATTGATTTTAACCAAACTGTCTGACATAGAAAGGTACTAACTGAAGTTTCATATATGCTCACCTTCCTTACAGTGCAAAATCATTAGGACTTCCGAATGATAAGGCAAAATTTTCAATACAAAAGTATCCAGAATGTTTGGTGAGAAACGCCGCAATGAAGAGAAATGCAACTTGAACAAGAAATAGCGAGTAGCAACAATGGTTTAGTTTTGAAACTGTACAATTATTCAAAGTACAAATTACAAGCTTTGTTGAGTAGAACAGCCTAACTTGTGTGTCAATCAAATCATATACTAGTGTATTACGACGGAGGAAAAACTCAAAGGATTGTAAGCGGTAGCAGCTTTTCTCTGAGCGAGCGAGGCAAAGAATACCATCGTTTGAAATAAATCCGAAAGGTTACTTTTGTTCGAGCCTATTTTAGTCAATAATGATTCAATCCTATAAGGGAATTTCGGGCCTTGCGAAACTTTTTTGACAATCAGAAGATGTTGATAAGTGAAGGCTTGTAATGCTGATTATATACTACAAATGCATATTAGATTTTAAGGCCGACCAAAGTAAGGAAAAGAGTCATCAAAACTGTCTAAACGATGGCGGTGTTACGACATAATTTGGCAAAAGCGTCCTTCTACTTTGATGATTGTAATTCAACAGCGACCTCTCAGGTGTAAAGGGAAATCTGTACATGTTTCTATTCCTTTGTTGTGCTTCTTCCATAAGTTTTAAGGCTGCTGCTGCTGTTTGTGGATGATGCACATCCACGTCGTAGAAACGAAACTTGCCACTAAAAATAAGGTCAACTTCCTCTAGTGATTTACCCTTATATTGTAAAAGGAAGGCGAAAAAAAAAAAATGAATTGTATCAACTGAGTGTCCAAAAAGGAACCTTTGATCCTTCGAAACCTTACATTTGTTTCTGGAAATTGCCAATGCACCACAAAAGCTATAATTAAACATGAGGCACAGAACAACACGAAAGTGCGCCAGTAGATACTCTTCAACATAATCGGTGTCAGCTGCAAAACGACATAAGTAAACAACCAATTAGATGCCGTCGAAATGCCCAGAGCTTTGGCACGTACACCCTGTGAGTAGAGTTCTGCAGGATAAATCCACCCCAGCGTCCCCCAAGTGCAAGAATACACTGCCACACAAACGTAAATGAGGAAAAGGAAACCAATAGTAGACCCATTGGCGTCGAATATCAAAAAGATCGGATTACTAGTTTTGCCTGTATTGGCAGACGGCATTTCTTCGTGGAGAACTGATGTGCTAGCATTGTAAGTAAAACCATGAGCAGCAGACAGAATAGCTAAACTTCCGTTACAAACACTTAGTAGAAGTGCACCAGCAATCATCGTTTTCCGTCTACCCCAACGATCGACCTGTTACATGATAGAAAAAGGTGGTTTTATGGTTACTGTGACGCTCTCTACCGTGATTTTAACAAAACTTACAAATATCATCGCTGGAATAGCAGCTAATAAGTTGATAGACCCGCTTAAACCATTTGCTGCGGAAAATGGAACACGTTAATAATCTATGAACTGCACAAAGGTATAGCCCTTTACGAAGCTTACCGAACAAAGCAGCGTCCCTCCCTTTTAACCCAGTCGACTGAAATATTTGTGGTGCAAAAACTCTAGAACGCAATCGAAGATATACCAATTTTAGTTTGAGTAGAATGATGGTATTGAACGGTTGTACGTACAGCAGAGCATTGACACCAGTTAATTGTTGAAATATCTGTACTGCCATACCAATCCATAGCCGTTTTCGGTTATTTTCCGCACCCTTTGCGAAAATACGCTTGTATTTATTATGTTTGTACATCCTTTGCTCAAAAGAGATATTCTGTTTCATTTCCGTAAATTCCATAAGTACATCTGTATCATCCGTTTTGCCATCCCCACGTATTTTCGATAAAGTTGTTAACGCTTCGTCAAACCGATGTTTGTCGATGGAATGTCGTGGACTTTCTGGTAGAAATACGGTCAGCCCAAACAAACAGAACACTGCTGGAATGAGTTGAAGACCAACCGCTAATCTATGCCGATGAATGTTTTTGTTGCCATATAACAAGACAATTATAAATAAATTGAGATTTCGATTATTCTTTCAACAAACATCTGGACTAAACTTACTACTTCGTGTTGTTTGGGTTTTTACCTCCAACCAGTTGATTCGGGCATCTTTACAAACATGTAATCAAACCAATACGATACGCACGTCCCGAGCGTGATAGTGAACTGTTGAGTAGACATTAATCGTCCACGCATGTCTTTTGGGGCTATTTCTGATTGATCTAAGTAATGTTGTTTCGTTAGAGTCAGGCTATAGGAAGGTCATCATCTCCTTCTTTAAGATTAAATCCCACACTGAACCCAATTGAAACGTTACATAGTGGTACAGTCATAGATAAAATTCTATACATTTTTTGATGGAAGGGTTGATATTTAGCATAGAACCTCCATTTGATTCATATAGGCTGCAAGTAATTTTGACGGAAAAGAACCTTACCCTAAGCTTAGCCCCGTTACAGTTCGTCCACCATACATCGCATGTATATGGTTTGAACCAACTTGAAGCACATTTCCCAGAATAAATATGATTGTTCCTAAACCCATAAGTGCTTTTCTACCGATCATATCTGCTAGTGGCCCTGAAAAAATTGCACCTATGAAGGCACCTGCCATGAGAGTACTGATTAATATGCTGTTTATCATCTCGGACGTAATATCCATATCTTTTTGAAACGAAGGCATCAATAAGAGACCAGTCATCACACCAAAATTGTAGCTAATGGATAAGAAAGAGGAAATGAGTGATACAGTTCATTGATGCCAGTGGAAGAACATCGATGACTGAGAGAACTAAAGCTTCAACCAAGTTCTTACCCATACTTTGTTTATTTTGAATCGATACAAATAGATTTACAATAATTAGTACTAACTTTGCCATCAACACTAGCATGGATAGTATGTTATTTACCAAAAAGCCGCCTAATGCGAGAAAGCTGTGCACGCACAGTGGAAAAGTTCATGATTGATATCAGTGAAATTAAAAGTGTTGCAGAGCCGTTCATATAATCACATACCAGCAGTAGTAGATTACTCGCGTTTTGGTCGAAACATGGATATGCATCGATGGCCGTCTCCTTTCCCTTCTAAAAATTGTTCAGAGAACTGTTGTTGATAATGTGTACTATGCAAACGCCAGTGTGGCAAACTACTGAGAAGTTATTAAAGTGTATATATAGGTAAAAGAGGGTCAATTATGAATAACAGAGGAACACTATAAAAACACACACAAAAAAAAAAAAAAAAAAAAAAAAAAAAAGGAAAAAGAAAAGGACAGTTGATGAACAATGGCATTAAGCACAGTTTGTATAACAATTTAATGCCTGCAAGTCGTGTGTGTAACCAACTTTTACCTCGTCAAGGTACTTTCAGCATGGCATTTGTTCGAAAGTATGTCCCTACATCTGCGGTTCAAAGCAAGCTGACCTGTATAAATGTCATTGACTGCTTAAGAAAACTCACATATATAACATCTCATTGATATTACACAAGCATAAAGTTTAGCGTTATATCTGAATTTGTTTTCGATCATGAACTATTTAAATACACAGAGGGAAAAATGCAATTATATACAGTCGAATAAAAGGTCATAGAAAATTTTGTCTGTTCGTAAAGTTTTTTTGCCTCTTTCGTAACTCGGCTTTACATAAATATCAGATATTGTGCAAAATTGGTCGCGGTAAAACTGTGTATGAAGGGGCCTAGTCTAACACCATGTCTGTTGGTTCAGAGGCATTCTATTGAGAACATAAATAGTTAGTGGTATGCAAATAAAAGTTTTATGCCAACATTTAAGTTCTCTTACGTTCGTTTGCATGTAACTTTCCAAATCTTTATCTAAATCTTCTGCTGTAACCTCTTGCTTTTTACGGTCGTCCCTATTATCACGATGTTCTCTTGAGCGTCTATGATCTCTACCGTCTCTATTGTCTCTGCCACCAAAACCTCTACCATAACGGTTGCTATTCGTGAAACGACTACGTAAAAAAAGTAGAAGATGATGAATCAAAGCAACCGTTTCAAAAGAAAGAAGATTCCTCTTAAAATTTCTTACCCTCCTCCAAAGCGTGGTCTATTACTGCGTAAAGTAGGTTCTCTTTCCTTAATCTCAATACGCATGGGTTGTCCTGATAGAATGGGGATCAAACGTGAACTGTTAACTGACTATTTCTCTGTTGACAATGTATAAATATATTACTGATTACCATCAAGTTCAATATTATTATATGTCTCTACAGCCTTTTCAGCGTCTGCCATTTCATAGTATTGTACAAATGCTACACCCGTCGATCTACCGGATTGATCGAATTTGATACGTGCTTTGGCCACTTCTCCAACTGTAGAGAACAATTCTTCGACATCCTTCTCCGTAACGTTGTAATGTAAGTTTTCAATATGAAGCTCTACGATGCTGCGTCGATTATTACGGTCACCAGAGGGGCCTGAAGAGCCCAAGCGAGATAAAATAGAGTCACTGCCCTCATCAAACTTGTCATGGGTCCACTGACCATTAACGTTTCGACTTCTGTCATTGCTTCCTCTCTAATGCGCACAAGTTACGGATGTGTGTGTGTGAATATAGAAACCCAACGTCTTTTAAATCTTTTACGTGCTTGCTTGTTTATCGCTGTGAGGTAGCCAAACTTACTTTTCCAATGTCAACGGTGCGAACAAAAGATCGATTAGGACCACCAAAACTGCCGCTGCTGCTACTGTTATTATTTCTGCTGTTGAAACCCGGGCCTAATCTCTTACGAATACTCGAATCCCCACCGCGTCTTTGAGCAGGACGCACATCTCTTCTGCTACCTCTACCGCTGCTGGCATGGGACCTTTCCTTCCTTCTGTCCCTAATAACATCATCAAGTGCTTGATCAAGTTTGGAGGCCATTGTACAGTATGTGATCTGTAATGGAAAATATGAAAAGTAATAAACTTAAAGACCAGCTTTAATTTGAAGGTACTCTGGTTCACTGTTTGTGACTTCAACAGTATGTATAAATTTGGCCATTTTAATTGGAGGAGGTTCTTTTAGAAGTCCTTCTTCATGCACGATTAAATAGGACAAAAGGATACCAAGCTGATGTATTCTGTATTCAGGGCTTTACATCAGTGAGAAATGTTGGCTTCAACTAGTTCCTCAAAGATTTAGCAATTTCACTGATGTACGAAAAGCATAGCTAATACAGTGATGTCTTTCAAACAAGCCAGACAAAAAAAAAACCTAAAAAAACCAAAAGAAAAAAGACAACCTAATATATAAATGTACATTTATTAAGTTTATGAAATGGCTAAAAGAACAATTTGTGACACATCCATATTTTCACTTCTAACTGCTAATTCGAATGCAACGCCAGCAGACGCATTAAAAGTCATTCTACATTTACATAGTACTTTTGATCCATCTAAGAATGTTCCCGATAAGTATAAGGTATGTAGATTGTTATTCTTTGGTTTATCACTGTCATCTAATGGTTGCATGCTCAATAGGTCGATTATAGATTTACAAGCAACTATAAATAAAAGAAAACGTTAGCTATCCAAGAAAGGCAGCCTATGGAGACAACCAACCATTCAAATACCTTTAAGATTGGGGGCTTTCTCCCTATCCAATGCAAAAGCCTCCACTACTTCATTTTCTGCCAAGCTCTCGAATGTTTCAGCAAAGTTCGATATGTAATCGGGACGAATATAGTCACTTGTTAGGACGTCGATATCTTCAACTTGATATTCATCCTCGTAGCCCTCGGGATCGGCTTCCCCTGTTGCAGGATCGCAATCCTTGACTTCGAACTGGAGTGTATTTGTGAATGAAACTATATACAGAAGATCAAAATGTGAATTTCTTCGAAAGCGTATCTATCAACTCTTTCATTTTATCTACCATTAGCAAGCTCTTCAGGGTCTTCCTGTTCAAAAGCGACGTAAATGACATTTGTAACATCATATTCCAACTTTTCAGCAGGAATTTCGGCTACTTGAACTAAACCATCGATTTCAGGCTGCATGACCATATGCACATTTTCCAAAACTTGTTCGTTGAGTGTATTTGTACAATTGAATTGGAAAACAATATGTTTTGCAAAAGTATGTTTAATGCATTCAACGACGTATTCGGTTTCGCTTTCCGTTAATTGAACAGGTTCACTTGATTTAAATAATGCACCGAAAGATGCGAATTCTGCCACTGCAGATAATTTCTCAGCATATTGAGCTTGTCGATCAAAGTGAGAAGTGGATGAAGAAGATGTCTTATCCTTTTTGGATGCTGTCGTCTTTCCGTTCTTCTTTTCAGCGGGTAATAAAGTGGTAGTTTCGACACGATTACGGCGACGCTCTTCTTCTTCTTGCTTCTTACTGATCACTGGAATAGCATCGAGATTGAATTGTTTACTGTTGTCTTCAGCACTCACATATTCGACTAACTGACGTTCCAATGTTGCGAGAGCAAATGTGGCCTCTAATGGGAAAAACCGACAGACGAGATGATTCAGAACCTACTGATCAACAACACACTATTTTACAAATGTACTCACCATCAGCAGCATATTTTTTAGCAAGAGGCTCATCATTCAACATGGCCAGATAGAGTGTAGCACGATCTCGCACTTCATCATCCACATCGTCTAAACAGCGGTCTAATAATACATGAACACTCTTCTTCACAGAAGGATCGGAGCAGTAGAAGCCGAATTTGCCGAGTGCACTCACAGCAGCCGCACGAACAATGGAATTCTCGAGAATAACGCGGTTATAAATATAACGAATGTACTTTGTAGGCGTAGGCGTTTTAGGCCCTTCCTGTCCCAGCAAATAGAGCACGCGTACGGAAAGTTTCGTAAATTCACAATCTTCAATGAATTCACACAAGTGAGAAAGTGCTACATTTTTCGATTCAGGAATATGCTTCACCATATCAAAAATGGCTTCCACTACTGCCTTTTTGAAGTTGTAGCCACCTTCATCACGCAAGACACCACTGAGGAAGCTTAGCATGACGCTGTGCTTTGAGGGGAACTTGAGACACAAAGAACGTATGGCCTCCACGACAATCACCTTGAATTCATCAGAAATATCGCCCATGAATCCACTTATCTGTTTCATTAATCGATCCACAGAAGCCTCATTGCCTGTTTTCAATAAAGTGGTAATGGCAAACGTAGCGATACTACGGTTTTGATCGGAGATCAAGTTTTCGATATCGAGATTGCATGAGGCAACCGCTGTGGGGTTATCAAGAGATAATTTGTTGAGAGTACGGATAGCTGCGAAGCGAACGGTAGGTTTGGGTGATGACAAAAACAACTGTAATACAGAGACCGCAGGATGAAGCTCTTTTGCTGGAATGTCAGGAATGTCACAAATAGCACGAGCTGCTTCCAAGTTGACCATATCGCTCTTATGTCGCAAGAATCCTTCCAAAATCTCATAAATTTGGCGCGTTGAGCTACATCACCATACCGAAAGAGCCCCATGGATCATGTTTAAAATCAGAGCAAAAAAAAAAAAAAAAAGGTTTTAACCCTATGTGCGCTTTCTTGGAATACAATGTGATGGAGGAACTTTACCTGGGATCGTCTTCGATGACTTTACTTGCGAATCGGATCAACATACAAATAGCAGCAGGATTTTTCAAGGTGCCGCCAGAGTTGGCTCCGCCGAAGAAGCCTCCTCCGCTGGAGCGAGAGCCAGCAAAAGTCTGTACTAATTTAGCAATAGCCATACGATCATGTTGACGGATTAAATAAAGTAAACTGATAGCATGGTATTGATTGATATTGCTGGTGGATTGGATGACTTGAGAGTTTTTTTGTCCTCCCGAGAAATAGTTGGAAGCAACTGAAGAAAAACCCGAGTTTGAAGCTTTCTGATGGATGGCCTCTTGAACTTCATTTGACCAACGCTTTACTATATCCTTGGCGATTTTAAAGAGGTGATAGGAGGATACAAGAGCAGCAGAGGATACGGAAGGTGTTTTGTCAACAATGGAAGCCTTTAAAATACGCTCAATACCTTGAATCATGGAAGGCTTCAGCGAGGGAGGAAAAATAATTTTAGACCAATGTAGTCTATCTACGAATAGAACCGCTTTGTTATAAGATGTCTAGAGCGACTTACATCAGTAATGAGGCACAAGGCACGAATCGCGTTCGCTCTATAAACTGTTTCTTGCTTGGACTGAATATCTTTTATCAAAGACTGTGTGACCATGATGACATCTTCAGCAATGCCAGACAATTCCTTGATGACAAGGTACATCAATTGGCGTAAAGATGTCTAAAGGGAGCATGATAGATGCTATTAGTTGGTAAACGCTCGTATTTCTGTAGAGGCTTCATGTACTATTTTTTTACGTCTTTGGATTGAAAAAGCTTGATGACATTGAAGAAAAGCTCAGTTGCCTCTTTCACGTTGAAGGATTCACTGGTGTACAAAAGGTAAATAATCTTTGTCAAAAGAAGACGGCACTTTCTCGCATTAATGTGTGAATCGTTGAAAACACGAGCTTCTTGCAAGACTGCCGTCTTGTCGATGTGATAGAATAAGCCAATCTCGGCTCCTATAAATTAAACAAGTAAGGTTTTCGGTTTTGTCATAAGGAGCTGGTTTCAGTTTGCTTTTGGGCATCTCTAAGGGGTGTACCTATTTCTTCGTTTCGTTTATGGTAACTCATCCTTCTCTGTTGCCTTTTGGGAATGGATCTGCAGTTGAATGAGTGCTTTCCACGGTTGGGTTATTTATTGCAGATGGAGAAGTGCGAGAAAGTTGACTGACGAACACTTCTTTTTCATCCTATTGTTCAATTTTAGTAGTTTTTGATGCTCCGTTATAAAAAGGTTGTTTGTTGGTGCCTTTTCTACGTCACGTAAAAAGTTCAATTGCTTCCACTGAGGCCGTGATACCCTTTTGAACGAACAAGTGCTCAAAAGATATATTGAATGACATCCTTTCTTTTCTGTATGTGTGTTTGCGTGCTTTGAACAATTTGATTTACATATGCATCTACGATAATTACTGCTTATCACACTTTTATTCTGTGTGCTTTTTTCATCTCTATATCCGATGGCATTCATCTTGGTGATCCTCAATTTCTTTTTTAAATTTCCGCATAAATGTAAAAAAATAAAGCAAGAAGAAAAAAACAAAAAAAAAAGGAATGGGCTATTTCTTTTATTCAAGACGCTACAGAAGTCACTTTCTACTATGAATAGCATCAGCAGTTTCTTGGACAAACGTCCAGAAGGTTCACGACTTACACTTACAGCCGTAGCAGCAACAGTTTTAACAGCGACAGCGTTGCTTGGCTATCAACGTTTGACACGATCGCGTATAGAACAAGACAAATCGGCATTTCACCAAGTTATTAAGGAAGAGAAACCTTCGGGTCCAGCCATTATATCGCTTATCGATGACGAAATGCATAAAACGGTCAACGGTGAGGAAGCGAATCCCGTCATCGATGAGACACTTGTGGAAGAGTTGTTGGCTCGAAACATTGCTTTTTTCGGTGAGGAAGGAGTGAGGAAAATCCGTCAATCGTATGTGGTTGTTTTAGGAGCGGGTGCGATAGGTTCATGGACAGCTCTCATGCTGGTGCGTTCAGGTTTAGGTCACATTCGCATTGTCGATCGCGGTGTGATTGGTGTGGATAGCTTGACTCGTCATGCTGTGGCGAAAGTGTCCGATGTTGGCCAGTCCAAATCACTCATCATGAAGCGTTATCTCGCCGACATTGCACCTCAAGCCAAAGTAGAAACAAAACAAGCTGAAGTCAACGTCCATAGTTTGGACACATTGATATTGACAGGGAGCAGGAAACCCGATTTCGTAGTAGATACTTTGACAGATGTGAAAGATAAAGTGATGCTAGCGCAATATTGCCGAGAACATGATATTCAAATCGTCAGTGCTATGAGTGCAGGATCAAAAGCAGACCCGTCTTTGATACAGATGACAGACGTCAACCTAACGATGGCTGATCCATTAGCTCGTATGTACCGACGACAATTAAGAAAATTGGGTATCGATCGCGGGGTACCGGTCGTCTATTCGATAGAGAAAAATGTGCATATGGGCAAAGAAAAAGGTAAATCAAGACACGACTCGAGGACGGGGCATTTCCAGGAGGTAACCCAATGGCATGTTGTTGTTTTTTTTAGTATCAGAAGATTTTAGGAGACGTTCTCTACCCATACTCAGTCCTGTAGCGAGTATGTTTGGTATGGCATTGACCACGTACATTTTAGTACAGCTTGCAGAATTCACAGCCTACAAGCTCCCTACCAACAAGATGCGCGATGGTGTTTATGCTCGTATGCAAAAAGAGCTGGCATCAAGAGAAGAATTTGTTTTCAACAATACGTAAGTATCTGAGCGGATTTGGCTATCGAGTTCATGTGCTGATGAAACGGGCTATTGCCATTGTACTCTTACCTAGCACTGATATTTTGGACACAAATCAAGTGGGGTATATTTTTGATGAAATTTGGCAAGGAAAGAGTTCTATTTCTGGAGCACAGGATAGAATGTTGGTGATGACTCGATGGGACGCGACAAAGAAAAGCAGCCTTTTGAATACGGTGGTGATGACAAAAGAAGAAGCCAATGTACATGATAAATTATCGCCGGGAACAGATTTGACATCGCATTATGGCGCAGGTAAAAAAGAAAACACACCTTTGGATGATGACGGGCATAAAAGACTAAAACGGTAGTATCCATAGACGTTGTGGATAGGATAAACAAGCAGTTTTCGTTGGAGCGCAAAATGCAGGGATTGTGGGAATCAACAGCATAATATCAGTATATATTTTATTAAACACATTACGTTAGAGTAGTGATAGAAATGCAAGTGTCGCGCTGGTAATGATTCATTGTAAATACATTAATAAAAGGGGGGAGGGGGAAAGGATCCTTCCCTCACCAACAAACAAAAATAAAGGGTGACTATTCTGCCTACCTATACGCGTTGGGAAGATGAAAAAGAAAAAAAGAAGGATGGAGGAGGCCTATCCATCTTGGGACATATATACAGTAAATCAGATTTAAATTGGTATCTTGTCGACTTCGGCACGGGCTTCTTGCCAGCATTCCAGATTCTGTTGATATCAAATGAAATGGAAAAGGAATGATTGAATAGGGTACATGTCAGATTGAGAAATGGATCAAGGGGGGTTTACCTTTTGGCAATATCGAATGTGAATTTTAGCATAAGCTATCAACATGTCGCGCATATTTTGAATTTTTTCCTTTTGAAAACGATCGATATCCGCTTGAAGCTCTGAAGAGATGCCGCCTAAATCCTTTCGACTGATGTCGAGTGCTTTTTGCAAAACAGCGATGGCATCTTTCGACATGCCTATTTGGTTGCGGCGTGTTGCTTCGGGGTTGACATCAATCATGTTTTGTAAGGTATGGCCAACAGCACTGATGACCTTCATCGGCGCACCTGTCCAGCTAGTACGGGTGGTTCGTCGCGGTGGCTGGGCAAGTGTGGAATAAGGATCACGTTGCTGACGGCTGCTCTGTGGATTGTCGGCCTGCTGCTGCTCTTCTGCTATGGATTGTCCCATTCCCTCTGTCTCGTCGACAGCGGCGGCCTGTAGGCCGCTCATGGTTCTTTCGCGTGTCATGGCTTCTTCCAATCGTCTTGCTTCGTTTTCCATACTTTGCAGATTGTCCAGGGTTTCTTTTTTGTTATTCAGGGCATTTTCAATCAACTCGACCTGGGCATGTTTCAAATGTCGGAATTTCAGGACTTCTTTGATGATTTGAGCAAACTGAGCATGTTCTTGGATGGGTTCAGCAAATTCACCTTCCAATGAAGTGACCATTTGCGCTGTTTCTGTATAGGAAGCATCCACTGCTTGTCCAATTTTTTCAATGGCATTGGCTACCGCACCTGTTTCATTCAAACTAAATCCATTGTAGACAGCTCCCAATTCTGCATAATCATTGGCCAGCTCTATCACAGAATGGGGGGGGTAGTTGATAACATGGCACAATGGATTGGATTTGGTTTTTTTTTTTTTTTTCTTTATTGTTCTTTTACCTCCTAATCTGCGTATCACTTTACGTTGACTTTTGTCCAAATTATTACTCATGTAGTTGGCTATTCTGAAAGTAAACTTTTCTGTTTCCTCAAAGCGTGGGTCTGGATTCTTTAGTTGATAGGCTGCAGAAGGGGTTGGTATCAAATTACTGGACAGTATTGGACTATAGGTATGCGTTTGAAGCTGCTGCTGCTGCTGCTGTTGTTGTTGTTGTTGTTGTTGATGAGAAGGAAAAGACGGATGCTCTTTTGGTAATTGTGTGGTGACGATCATGCGTAGGGGATCTTTTGGTAAAGTAGAAAGAGGTGGAGACTGAAGTACATCTGCCTAAAACGGACGTAGCCAAATGTTTGAGTGAATGCTCTCCTACAGGCAATGCTTTTATGAGCTTTACCCAGTTCACACTATTCTCCAAAAAGCGATGAAACACATGGTCCCGACCCAACTCTGGGTGTTTCGCTACTCTATTCAGGAACGTTTGTAACATGCGTTTTCTTTTCTCAATCATGGGCAAGTCGTCTTTGACTCTTGTTTGTAAAGCTGCATAGTCCACTAGTTGGATAGTCCAAAAATGAAAGGGAAACAGAGTAGGGCTCGTTAAAACTCAATCAGGTTCTTGCATAAACCCAAAAAAAAAAATTACCTAGAGAATGCTTTTCGGGTATAGGCGGTACGATAAGTGCAGGATGAAGTAATGTTAAAGCTTTTCTAAAGGATTCAAATTCACTGTAGCGACGTCTTGTTTCAATATCCTAAAAAAGAGAGAGAAAAAACAACCACTTTATGAGTTATTTCCAGCATGGCAACGGAATGAGTATGTCATGTTTTCCCCCCATAGGTCCAACATGCATCGTTTCAATGAACTTTACACCAATACGAATATGATAAGTGATGTAACTTTTCCCTGAAGGAGAGTCAGACTGTTTTTCCGCTCCTGTAATGTAGATATAGCTCTCGTCACGAAAGAGGGCTCTCTCGATATGACAGCCACAATTGGGCTTGATGTCCACAAAGCGATGCGTCATTGTCTCTGTTTTTAGGTGGAATGAAATTTTGATAAGGGATAAAAAAGAACAAGATTGAAAAGCAGAGGAGGGAAAAAAAGGAACTCGGATATTGAAATTTTGTGCCATTTCTAAATATGCGTCCTAAAACGACGATTTAAGGCAGAATTTGAATAGAGTTGTCTAAAGATGTGGAGAGTCGTCATCGTGAGAGTGATCACGTGAGATAGTATGGAGGGCCGTGCACGGCATAGACAGCCATGACAGAACGTCGTTTTGCGTTTCTTGCAACTACTGTTTTATTGATGATTGTAAATGAGGAATTTTTGTTCTTTTAAATAGGGGGTTACAGTGGAAGGACATACATTGTCCACGAGAGAAAAAAGAAAGAAGCATCAAAATGAAGACTACGTGAGGATGAGGCATGCAAACAGGGAGATAGGATGGTCATTCTTAGGTACAGAGGGCCACCTTTTCATCATAAAGGTCTTTGTATTTTTGTTGCAATTCTCTTTCTCTGGAAGCCAACTTGTAGACTTCTTCTTCAAGCGCTTCGACACGTCTGGGGATGGCGGCCTTTTCAGCGATTTGCAAGTTGACAAAGCTTTGGTACTCGACTTGTGCTGCTTCGTATTCTTCAAAGGCATCGATCAACTGTTGTGATAATGTCTTTGATCTGGCCATATAACCACCTAATCTCACGTCCAATTTATTCTCTAATTTACCAGCTTTTGTAGCATCTCTGACCATGGTTTGACGACTCGCCTAAATGACAGAAAAAGGGGGCCATCATAGAAAAGGGGGGGGGAGGAGATCAGTCTACCACAGCTTCTATCTCTCTTTTCAAATGCTTCCTAAGGTTGCTTACCTCGATCATTTTGCTTAAACCTTGAATTTTATCTTTTTCATCGTCCATCTCGTCTTCTGTCATGAATCGGTTATACTTGGCAGAAAAGAGAAGCTGACAATGTTGTTGATTCCATTGTTGTTCAAAGTGTGGATGAGCGGACAGATGATCCCATACCGCTTTTTTGATATCGTCCTTGTCGTCGAGTCCCAAATGACGTCGGATGTCTTTATCTAATTCTTGACGTGCCTCTTGTAAAGTGATCGAGTCAAACTCGTCCTCCAAGTGTTCCAGGTCTTCTGGTAATCGAGTGGCACCTGGGGCGACCTTGCCACCTGCCACAGGGTATTTCACAGCGTCGTGCTTCAGTAAGCGCTGTAATTCTTCGGCAATCATCTTTTCCACTGGGTCCAACTCCTCATCGGCGGTCAGATCGGTGACAGCTGTGGAAGGACGTGGTAAATTGAGTTGGACAGGCAATGAACGACGCAGAGCACGTTCTTTGGCTTCCTTTTCCTCTGCTTCTTTCTGTTCTCTTTCCAGATCACTCATGTCTTCGACGGCCATGCTGGTGTTCGCGTCGGTGGTGGTGGCAGTAGAAGCGTTCGATTCTATGTCGGGCAGTCTGATTTCCCACTCGTTACGAGGCTTAGGCAAGCTCGCCAGGCCTTGGAGCAAGGTCTTTTTACGTTGTAGGTGTGATAGTTTTTCTTCACGAGGCGTTCTGAAAGGGGTATCCATGGGGGTCTTGCCAAAGGGAGTGGCCGAGGGATGGCGGAGAGGGGTGGCCAAAGGATTGGGTGTTTGAATGGCTTGGGATTTGGGCGCGATGCCTTCAAAACCTGTGCCTCCTTCCAAGGAAGCATTTTCTCCGCCTAACAACGGTGTCTGTGCTGTACTGAGGGCTTTGAGATTTCTGGCTTCAATCAATAAATGATCGTCTATACGGTCCCCGCGCGTAAGAAAAGGGAAAGAGAGAGGGGGGGGTGTTAGCTAGGGCGCCAAAAAGAGCGTGTGTTTGTTCTATGTTGGGGGGGGGGGGGAAATGGCAAAAACTTACTGCTGGGAGGAGCTCTAGGCGTTCTTGTGGCAGTGGCGATGCGACCGGCGGGAGTGAAGGAATAATCGCTCACCAAACCTTCCGTGGCATCCACGTCGTTGTCCAAGACCAAGGTTTTGGCAGTTTCGCCAGCAAAACCCGTCTTTACGATTTCCTCCAATTCTTGTTCGCCTACCTGAGGAGCAGGCAAGACAAGCTTACGACGTTTAGCGATTTGCTCTTGTTCTTGCATTTGTACAATCTTTTGTGCATTTTTAGCAGCCACAAATCGTCCCTGATTGCCTTGGGGTGCGTTGTTTTTTTGATTTTGCTTGGCTTTTCGTTTCTTTTCTCGGTTCTTTTCGTCTTCGATATCAGCACGTCGTCTGTTCAGTTTGGATAGATGGACGTTGGTGAGCTTTCCAGGATCGACTTTTCTGTTGGCTTCTTCGGTGGTGTCGTAGAAACCCAAGGCAGGCTTCTTTTCAAAGGGTATATCTGTATTGTAATCCATGACGTTTTTCTTTTGTTTCATACGCATACTAGCAAACAAAAAAAAAAAAAAATGGAGAAGGGGGAGCGTCCCATTGAGTAAGGTGTGTTTGACAGCAAATAACATGGTGCTATATGTAACTCTCTCTTTCTCAAAACTTACTGAATACCGGCTGCTTTCAACTCTCTTCGTTTCTGAAGGGCTGTCAATCTTCTCGCTTCTTCCAACTGTCTTTCTCTTGCCTTTCGCTTGGCTTTTTTACCCTGTGTGTTGGCTAATCTCGCACGTGCTTCTGACAACATTTCTTTTTCGTCTTCGTCCATATCGACAGGATCCGGTCTGGCTGGCTTTGTTTCTGGTTCGGGGTCGACTTCGCCTGGTCTTAGTTTACGTACATCGTCAGCACTGGGACCAGTTTCGTGGCCTGCAGCGCCAGTGAGGCCTAGTTCAGCTGAACGATCTGATTCGCGAGCTTCCGCTTCATCTAGCAAGCGTTGATAACGTTCTAAACATTGAGCTGGTGTACGGCCTACGATGGGTGCAATCGTACGCCATTGTGTTGGCATCAATTTGGCCAAGTGAAGTAATTTTTCGTCTTCTTCTTTTGACCATTCCGTCTAAAAACAATGAGAGCATGCGTCATGAGAAAGGATGGGGGAGGGGTAAAAGAATGCCTTTATGTTTTTACCTTTTTAATACTAGGATCTAACCATTCGTACCATCTTGCTTTACATTGCTTTGGTGTTTTTCGTACCAACAATGAAGAGATACGAGCCCATTGATTTTTACCGTATTTACTAACGGCAGCTTTCAAAATTTCGTCCTCTGTGTTTTTCCAAACACCACCTTTAATAATAAACTTCATGACTGAATAGCAGCAATAGGAATAAATCGAATAATAGTAAGAGAAACCAGAAAAAGGCTGCTGCCTTTTTTTTTTTTCTTCCCTTTGCGAGGAAATCTTTCTAAACTCCGTTCATGTCTTTTTTTCTAAAGGTCAACGTCACCTCGACTTTTTTTTTTTTTTTTTTAGCCTCATCGAGGACCTCTTTATGTTTGACCCACTTTTTGCTCTTTCACGAAAAGGAGCAAGAATGGATCTGTAACAACGACTCGTTTGATTTGAAATAGGAGCGACTCAAGCAATCATCAGGGTCGCGTTTTTTTCCAAGTGTAGTGCACAAGATTTGGCGCTTTTTTTTTTTTGACATGATCTGTTGTTGACGCTTGGTTGAGGTCAATCATCGTCTTTTCTTTATTTTTAGCGGACGATGTGAGGTTTTCTCATTCGTGCCCTGTTCAGGGTCTCGTATCACCACGACTACCACGCTTTAAAAAAGCTATTTTGGTCCACATCAAACTGACGTATCTGCCGTCTGCGTTGCAAAGAGATGTTGAAAGAGATGGCAAAAAAGAGCCAGTGATTGGGATACATCACGATTGTGCTACTCTGTCTATAAATAACTATTTTTGGGTTGGATGTGCACGAATGAGAAACGTGTGGCTGCCACTGCTTTTTTTTTTTTTCCTCTTTGTGCATCACAGACTGGGTTGAACAGGATGACTTTTTTGCGTGTTCATGATGAAAACGACGGTGAATCTGGAAACAGGTCTTTTTGTGGGCTTGTTGAAATAACCCGCGCCAGTGTCTCGTGAAGAAGAAGAGGTTTATACTTAGCAGGATGAGCTCTTTGCGGCGGCATTTTTTAGTATCATTCACTGTCGGTATCCTCAACCTTCATTCGGTGCATTCTCCCTCCCGCACCCCCCTCCTCTTTGCACTGCCAAATCAAAAAAGACCGAGATCGCGCTTTTTTAGCTCTGTTGGTTAGAGTGCTTTTTTTTTTTTTTTTTTATTTGCTCGTCCACAGCATGACATACATTGTTACGTTATGCCTACTGTTTTCCCAAAAACAGTAGGCGTACGTGGTAAAGAGAGGCGGACCTTTTCTGCATAAATAAAAGCTTTGATACAGTCATTGGATTGTCATTCAAGACGCATCATGATGATGGGAGTAGGTCTTTAGGGTAGCAAGAACAGGGACGCTATGTGCTTTCCATTCTCTACCCTGAAGCCAGGTTTCTGGGTAGACAAAAGCATCTGATAAGAAAAGTCAGATAGAGGATGTGTACCGACTTTTTGACGGGATAAGCGTTATGAGCTGTAGACCCCCTCTTGTCCCTCTTCCCCGTTCTATTGGAACATGCGTCCATCACACTCATGATAACGCTGTGTGTCTTTTTTGTGGGTTCACTCCCATGGGAGATGGATGAGTGTGCTGTCAGCCAACCAACTCACCAAAGTAACAGAGAGCGTGGCTGTGGATGGTTTTTTTTTTTTTTTTTTTTTTTTTTACCCCGCAAAAATACAGAAAATATTTTCTCATTGTTTTTCCCCTTTTTGCTGGGAAAGCACCAATAATGACTTGTCCTTCGAGAAACAAAAAATTCGGCTTTTACTGCTTCCAACATAAAACGAAAAAACAAACACACTCCGAGACCCCATTCTTGTTTTCTATAAAAACGGGACAGAAAAAAAAAAAGAACCATTTTTTTCCCGTTATTATTTCTTTTTTGAAAAACACTGAAAAACTTGTCTTCTTTCAATACAACCAACGGACCGACGATTTTAGCAGCATCCTCAAAAAGACACGGAGAAAAAAACAACAACATGCCCACCCTCATAGGATCGATAGACCAAGGAACCACCTCCACTCGGTTCATTATCTTTAACGAGAAAGGCGAGATGATGACATTTCATCAAATTGA
Source organism: Mycotypha africana (assembly GCF_025528875.1). Classification (NCBI taxonomy): domain Eukaryota; kingdom Fungi; phylum Mucoromycota; class Mucoromycetes; order Mucorales; family Mycotyphaceae; genus Mycotypha; species Mycotypha africana. The sequence continues at coordinate 1,720,613 of NW_026515730.1, forward strand.
ATTTGAGCAAAGCTCTCCTCAACCTGGGTAAAAACAAACAAACAGAGTGGGCATCGCTCGCCTGAAGAAGAAGAAGAAGAAGAGAGACAATGTGTGTGTGTGTGTATTGATCCGTTGTCTCGTTTTTCTTTTTAGTTGGATAGAACATGATCCTTATGAATTATTGGAATCGGTGTATTCCTGTATTGAACATGCGGTGCTCAAGCTTGAATTGATGGGATTGAAAGCGTCTGATATCAAAGGCATCGGTTTGACCAACCAACGAGAAACACTCATTACGTGGGACAGTCAGACAGGCCGTCCCTTGTATCCAGCCATTCTCTGGAGCGACACGCGCACCATTGACACGGTCCACAGACTGGCCCAACAATCCGACAAGGGCGTGGATGCTTTAAAGGCCATCTGTGGATTGCCTTTAGCGACTTATTTTACGGCGGTCAAGCTGAGATGGTTGTTGGATCACATCCCTAGGGTGTCACAGGCACAAGCACAACACCGCCTGCGTGTGGGTACTGTGGACACTTGGCTGATCTATGTAAGTAGGGGCACAGACAGGATGTGGGGGCCTTTTTTTTCCCCCATCCTAAGGGGCGATTGGGATGTCGTGCTTGCCCTTCTTATTTTTTGGACTTTTTTTTTTTTTTTTTTTTTTTTTTTTTTTGTAGAATCTGACAGGTGGATGCGTTCATGATGGGGCTTATATGACGGATGTCACCAACGCGAGTCGAACCATGCTCATGGATCTCCATACCCTCCGGTGGAGTGAGGAAGCCATTGCGTTTTTTGGATTGCAAGACATTGTGTTGCCGCGCATTGCCTCGTCTTCCGAGATCTATGGCGAGATCGTGGAAGGGTCTTTGGCGGGCGTTCCCTTGGCGGGTTGTTTGGGAGATCAGCAAGCGGCGCTGGTGGGCCACCAATGCTTCTCTGTGGGGGAGGCCAAAAACACGTACGGCACCGGCTGCTTCATGCTGTTCAATACGGGCCATCAAGCGGTGCCGTCCAAGAACGGATTGCTGACGACGGTGGCCTATCAATGGGGCAGCGAGAGCCCGCCTACGTACGCCTTGGAGGGGTCGATTGCGGTGGCCGGCGCTGCGATTGGGTGGCTTCGAGACAATCTGGGGGTCATTCAGAGCACGAGAGAAGTGAATCGGTTGGCGTCCAAAGTGAAGAACACGGCCGGCGTGTATTTTGTCACGGCGTTTGGAGGGTTATTGGCGCCTTACTGGCGATCGGATGCCAGAGGCACGCTGTGCGGCATCACGCATTTTACCAGGCTGGAGCACATTTGCCGTGCTGCCCTCGAAGCTGTGTGTTACCAATCACGCGCTCTTTTGGACGCGATGAACAAGGACTCGGGGTCTCCTTTGCGCGTGCTGAAGGTGGATGGCGGCATGTCGCATTCCGACTTGACCATGCAGATACAGGCGGACGTGTTGGGCATCCCCGTCGATCGGCCCCAGATGAGAGAAACGACGGCTTTGGGAGCGGCCATCGCGGCCGGTTTTGCTTTGGGTATCTACAAGTCCAAGGAAGACTTGCCGAACGGGCATTCACAACAACCACAACAAGATCGCACCCTCTTCTTGCCCACTATTCCAGCCACCCAACGCAAGAAAATGGTCCATGGATGGCAGCAAGCCGTTCAACGTTCTTTTGGCTGGGCCAATCCGGCTACTACCGTGTCGACGCACGATCCCATTGTCCTTTTAAAAGTACACTGATGATACCCCACCCCATGATACCCTATTCACTTTTTTTTTTTTTTTTTTTTTTTTTTTTAACGATAGCCATCGTTCTTAATAAAAGTGAACCATTACCCCAAAAGACGTTTCATTCCAACACTTTCAATCAAATATCACTGGTAGGGTGCAGATGGGATCTGTTTTTATTGGTTTTTATAATTCAATGAAGGGGGGGGGGGTCAGGTGGATGGCTAAACCAACCTCGATTGAGATAAGGAGTGAATCACTTGTATATACAGTTTAAAATAGGATAGAATGGGGGGGGGGTGGGGAGGGGCGACGTGTTTATAAAAGAAGTGGTGGCTCTCTTTCTAATGCTCCCAACGATCGGTTTTTTTTTAAAAGCCCTTTTCATGACCTTCACATAGAATCTTTTTGACAATCTCATCTTCGTTGGTGGTATTAAACACGGTTTTCAATGCTCCGCTGGCAGGATTAATGGCTTCACCGGTGGTACTACCGTTGGAAGTCGTGTGGATGTTGAAGTTTTGGACCACGTCGACCATGGGAATGCTCTTGTCTTTCTTCCACTTGCTCACCATACCGGGATTAGCGATAACAAAGTATTCGTTATTGTCGTTACCCTTGTAGACAACTTTGACGGCTTGATCAGAAGGCATGTTTGTTAAGTAAGTGTGTGTGTGTGTGTGTGTGTGTGTGTGTGTGTGTGTGTTGTAGGTAGTTTGGATAGATAACGAAAAGCTGTTCTCATTGGAAAATTCATTGCTTATTTATAAATTTGCTTTTTTTTTTTTTTTTTGCAACAGCGCGCATAAATGATGACGAAAAGATGATGACATATTTCTTTTTTCGTTCAAAATACAAAAATGAAATCATGCTGTTACCAGACAGGGCCTAAACAAAAAAAATCCAGAAAAAGAAACGACTCCGAAACACACAAAAAGATAACCTACTTTTTAGGAGAGAGTCCCCAAGGACATCCCATGTCCATGCTCAGGAGGGATCAGGAGGGATCATGAGGGAAAGAGAAAGGAAACAGTGAAAGGTGCATTGGTCTCCGAGGCGAGTCGGGAAGATCCTGTCGCGTCCCAAATCTACTTTTTTCATGCAGACGTTCAGAAAAGGAAAAAAAAAAAAAAAAAAAAAAAAAAAAAAAAAAAAAAAGAAAAGTGGGCCCAGGCACCCTTTATTACATAATATGGGTAAAGAGAGATGCTTGCTCTTTATGTTCAAGTGTCAGTAAAGAAAATAGCCTTCCAAATGCTTGACTGAATAACGCCGACCCTAGGAAAATCGCATCTCAAGAGAGAGCCACCCACATCAAGTCAAGTGTCTCTTTGCTTTTCCTTTTCTTTCGCCTCTGCAGGACGTTCTGGAGACGTTGCTTTTTTATTGTCGACATCCTCGCGAGGATCTTTTGCTGGCTGCTGCTGCTGCTGCTGCTGCTCTTGCTGCTGCTCTTGCTGCTGCTCTTGCTGCTGCTCTTGCTGCTGCTGTTGTCCATCCTCACTCACATCAGCCAATGTTTCAAAGAAATCGCCTTCGACCGAGCCTGACCAGTGCAAGTCGTATTTCTTTTCAAATGCTTCTCTGCCCATGACACCCTGTCGACTTTCAATGGACGTCAATGCTTCTTGGATGAGGGCCAGTGCCTTTTCTTCGAGCTCGCCTTGTGTATTGAAACCAGGATAATCTCTTTCTAAACGGTGGATATTCACCAAGATGTTGGCCATCAAAGCCAGCTTGGGCATGAATTGTCCAAAATGCGTATGACTCTCACACACATAAGCCGATGTCTCTGGGAAGCGTTTATATTTGGTTGCTGGAAGTTTGCAAGGGACATAGACTTGCTCACACGGACCGTTCTCCTTTTTATCCTCGGGTGACGACGGTGCTTCTGCTGCTGTTGCTGCTACTACGACTGCCGCTGTGGTTGCTTCTCTTTTCAAAGTGAATTCAAGTGTAGGAAGGTACGTCACGCCAAACTTTCCAGGTGTATCAATAATCAACGTGCGTAATGTATGCAGATAATCAATGACTTGTTTGATCGGATACCACCTCAATTCAGCAATCGTATCCATGAGGTTTTCATCCCAATTGGTGTACATTCTTTGAAGAGTAGCAGGTAGGAAAGATAAGAAACTAAAAAAGAAAGTAGAGCAAATCGAATTTATCAATAAAACCACAAGAAAAAGAAAAAAGTGATGGATCATAGCTCCATGGTCTTTGTAAGAAAGAGCAAAAGAAAGAACCCCCCCCCCAAGAGAATCGTCCATTGAACTCTTTACCACCACACATCGGCACTCAAGCGAAAAGAGCCGTTGTAGGGTTTATATCCACCCATGTGTGTGTGCATCCCACACACACACACACACACACACATATCACTTTGTCAGCCATAGATACCGCAACTCACCATTGAACAATAAACTCTATCGAATTCTACTTGACGCTTCACGTCCTCATTGTCTTGATCCTCTCACAACTGGTATTTGGCAGGAAATTTTTTCAAGGTAACACCTCACCTCACTGATGATGCCTATGGCTTTTTTGATTTGAAACGAGCATAACGTGTACGAGGACGGGGTTTAAGATCATCTTTGCCAGTCTATTTGGCCTTAGCAGTCCCACAGCCTGTCAACCATTAAAAAATTTTTTTTCGTTTCTAACTATATAAAATGGGTCTGTTTCTTTTTCTGGTTTTTTTTTTACTGTCCTTTTCTCTCCATCATGGCGAAAAAATACGTTTCAGTACAAGGTAAAGTAATCTATTCTATAAAAAGGGGATGCAGCAGCCCTTTTTTTTCTTTTTTTTCCTTTCTTTTATGATGAGACTTAGCTGGCACCAGTCCGAGCTTCATGATGGATAATATAAACTAGGATGTTTATTCATACGCAAAACGTCCCTGAGAAAGGAAAACAAAAAAAGAAAAAAGAAACGAGAATAGCCTATGACCGATGCTTATAGTGAGCGTAATATCTCTAACATGTCCTTTTTGTTGTTCAATTGACTATTAGGTAATGTATGGAATGCTTGTCTCTCTACTGCTTGGCCTTTTTTTTTATTTAAAAAATGAAATGAATAAAATAAAAAAGATTTCCTTTTGTATAATCATACATAAAATCGCGTTGTCGTGTTGAGTGACATTGGATCATTGTGCATAAAATGTCAAGGGTGATATCATTGAAACGAATTTTTTAGAGTTTAAACAGATTCAACCTACACTGACTCACATTCATGATGAGCAGCCGTTTCATTGGTTTCTGCGTCCATGTCTATAAAGCTTAAGGCTGTTCCTTTCTTTTTCGTCATGTGGTCATAATGCATTGTATCTGTATGTTTGTGTGTGTGTGTGTGTGTGTGTGTGTGTGTGTGTGTGTGTGTGTCTGTGTATCTTTTAGTGTCGATGAGTAAATGTGATAAACAAGAGCTAGATACAATGTCCCCAACTCCTTACATTGGCCCAGAAAAAAGCCACACTACAGTTTTCTACTGGTTTTTGTCGAAAGAGACTAAAAAAAAAAGAAAAAAAAAAAAATGTCAACTGCGAATCTATTCGGCCGTTGTTATAAAATATTCTTCTCTCTTTTTTTCTTTCCTTCTCTCTTTTTTAACGGCTTTAGTGAGAAAGAGTATACACATCTACTAAAAAATGTCTTCAGCACAACCCACAGACGTCGATCAAAATGTCGAGATTTGGAAGATGAAAAAGTTGATCAAGCAACTTTCGTTAGCCAAGGGGTAAACTATCTCCAAGATGCAACAGGGAATGGCAAAGTACTCACTCAGGCCTCATGGTTTTTTTTTTTTTTTTTTTTCTATTTGAATAGTAACGGTACCTCTATGATTTCTCTCATTATTCGTAAGTTTGGGTGTTTGCAAAGCAAAAACAAATGATATTGCTCCCTTAAGATTAACCTAATTTCATTCAAAAAAAGCACCCAAGGATCAAATCTCTCGTGTCGTTAAAATGTTGGCAGATGAATATGGTACAGCCTCCAACATTAAATCACGTGTCAACCGTTTGTCAGTCTTGTCTGCCATCACTTCTACACAACAACGTTTGAAATTATACAACAGAGGTAACATTCCATTTCGACGAGGGAAAGGTCCTCCTTTCGAAAAAAAAAAACAATAGCTTATGGAGGCGCGATTTTTTTTTTTTGATTTTTTTTTCTCTTGTGTAGTTCCCGACAAGGGTCTGGTCGTCTATTGTGGTACTATTATTACCGATGAAGGAAAGGAAAAGAAAGTCAATATTGATTTTGAACCACATAAGCCTATCAACACCTCGCTCTATTTATGTGATAACAAATTCCACGTCGAAGCATTAGCCGAACTCTTGGATAACGATGTCAAGTTTGGTTTTATTGTGATGGACGGTAACGGTACACTTTTCGGTACTGTGTGTGGTAATATCCGTGATGTGATCCATAAATTGTCCGTCGATCTTCCCAAGAAGCACGGTCGTGGTGGTCAGTCTGCCCTTCGTTTCTCGCGTCTTCGTGAGGAAAAGAGACACAACTACGTGCGTAAAATTGCTGAATTGGCTGTGCAACTCTTCATCACCAACGACAAGGTCAACGTCGCCGGTTTAGTGTTGGCCGGTTCCGCTGACTTTAAGAACGAATTGTCCCAATCCGATCTCTTTGACCCTCGTCTCCGTGCCAAGGTCGTCAAGATTGTCGATGTGTCTTATGGTGGCGAAAACGGTTTCAATCAAGCCATTGAGTTGTCAGCGGAAGCTCTATCCAACGTCAAGTTTATCCAAGAAAAGCGTTTGATCGGCCAATACTTTGACGAAATCTCACAAGACTCTGGCAAGTACTGCTTTGGCGTGGAAGATACCATGAAGGCCCTTGAAATGGGTGCGGTCGAAACATTGATTGTCTGGGAAAACCTCACTGTCAACCGTTATACTCTCCGTGACGCTGCCGGTGAGGAATCCGTCGTCATTCCCAATGCCCAAGAAGAAAAGTCCAAGGAGTTCTTGGTCGACAAGTGTCCTGAAGCCACCGCCAATTCAGAAATGGAAGTCGTCGAATGCATTCCATTATTAGAATGGTTCACTCTCAAATACAAGGATTTCGGTACCTCCCTCGAAATCGTCACCGACCGTTCTCAAGAAGGTGCTCAATTCGTTCGTGGTTTCGGTGGTATCGGCGGTATCCTTAGATACCGTGTTAATTTTGAACAACTCAACTACGAGTCGGATGAATTCATCTCTGATGACGATGAGGAATATATCTAGATTGTTTAATATCTTTTTTTTTTTTTTTTTCTTTTTTCTATTTTACCGTTTAAAGAAAAAGAGATGGGAGGAAAGCGTGTACAATTACCCTTTTTTTTTTTCCATCTCAATCTGCCTGCCATTTAGAAGCCTTTCCTTCTGTCTATTTTTCACTGACACTCACTTACTCACGCATCAACGCATTCTCTCTCTCTCTCTCTCATCCCCTCGGGTTTGAGTCCTTTGACACGCAAAAACACGTCACCTTCTTTCTTTCTCTCTCGCTCACTCACTCACTCACTTTCCTTTATATGTTTTTTTTTTTCTCTGTACCTTGTAATTAAACAGTTTTATTGCAGTGCTAAAAGGTTTATCTTTTTTTTTTTGTTGAAGCGTAGAGTAATAAAGATTTATTTAGAAAAAAAAAAGAAGGGGATTAGATTACAACCTATTTTTGAGAATAGAAAAAGAGAGTAGAGATATACATAGACTAAAATTACTTTTCCTTTTTTTTTTTTTTTTTTTTTTCTTTAATAGTAGTAACGAAAGTGCCGTTGTTGATGCTGCTGCTGCTGCTGTTGTTGTTCCAAGTGGATGTCGCCTACCCATGTTTCTGCCTTGTACTCTTTTTCCAACATGTCCATCTTTTTATTTTGTCTGCGCAAGAGATAGCTTGTCAATGCAGAACACAAAGCTCCTGCCACTGCGGTACACACATTGAATGTATTTCCAAAGTCTACACAATCAAATTTTTTTTCAGTCTACCTGCTCTTCACCTCCATTGGGCATGCATTGACTTACAAAACTGAGGTTTATCCGTTCCAGGGTATAAATAAGAGGCGACAATACCTCCCGTACTACCCATCATGACAACAAAGGCAACGGCAATCGCCCGTATTTCAAGCTCTGGAAAATTGATAGGTGCCCAACCCACATTCGCCGCCACTGATGGAAAAAAAAAAAAAAAAAGCAAGGCGTTAGGTTGACTTGGTTGTGTTGTGACACGTGGACCTTGATTTTCCTTACTTTGTAAACCCATGCCTCCAGAAATGATAAACAAGGCAACATAGCGTGCTAGAATGAGTGGGGAGAGGGGCGAGAGCGGTTGAGTCTTTTATGGTTTTTTTTTTTTTTAATAACTAACATCCTCCGAACATGCGATGGCTTACCCCAAATGTCTTTGAGTACAATCAGTAACAAGTAACCTAGCGCGCCTGTGCCAAACCCTGCCATGATCAAGACGCCTCTTTTATTCGCATACCTATCCGCTATATAGCCACCGGTGATGACCGCGACCAGCTGCATGAAATGCGGTGGCGCCGAGAGCAATTGAGACGTCAGCACCGAAAACCCAAAGCCGTCAATGATGGTGGGCGTGAACACCTGGAAGCTCACGGTGTTGACAGCACTCAAAAAGTACACGCTCGAGAACAGGCCGCACTTCCAGTCGCTCACGGCGCGGAGGAAGCTATGCACCGTGATCGGCGCCTCGACTTCCGTGGCATGCGTCAGCGCCTTGTGCACCGCCTTCTGATGCGCTGTGAGCCAAGACACCTGACTCACATCGTCAAACAGAAAAAAATACGAGACCACGCTCAGGACAATCGTCGGCACGCCTTCGAGAATAAACAGGTACTGCCAGCCGTGGAGCCCCTTTTGCCCTTCGAGGTACGCTGTGCCATACGCAATCGGCCCTGACACAAGCCCCGAGACCGACGACATGCACAGGAAAAGCGCGATACGTAAGCCAAACTCACGAGGTCGGTAGAATTTAGACATCAAATACAGTATACCTGGAATATACCCGCTTTCTGCAGCCCTTTTAGAAAAAAAAAAAAAAAAAAAAAAAAAGAAAGGAAGCGGTGAGGGTCGAGTCGAGGAGCCAGCCCATGGAACCAAAAAAAAAGAAAAAAGTTGCTTACCCAAGTAAAAGACGACAAGCAAACAAGCTTTGGAAATCCCTCACAAAAGCCATGGCGAGTGTCATCACGCCCCATATCAGCATGATGACCGAGAGCCACATCACGGCACTTGTACGCTTCAATATAATGTTGGATGGCACTTCAAAAATGATCTAGCCAAAAAAAAAAAAAAAAAAAAAAAAAAAAAAACCAATGTATTCTTCGTCTCAGTGTCTTGTTATCGTGGCACCTCATTCAAGCCAACCCTTTCCCTTACATAAGTAATATAAAATGCCGAGATAGCTGCACTCAATTGTTTTGCTGTCAACTAGGGGGAGAAAAGTATGAGTGCCCTGATCCTATGACCCTCTTTTATCTACTTGTGTATTTATCCTTTATTTTTACATTGAGATCCGTCTGTATTCCCGCAAGACTAAGGGTTGAATATGAGTTGGACAGTACCTATCGACTTTTATATTTCCTCTCCCGCTCCCATGCTTCCCTACCTGACATTACCGATATTGGCCCTGTCGAGATGATCCATGAAATAAAACACACAAAATAAGGGCATCAACCGAATATCTATAATTCTTGTGATTTGTTTGCCTTCTGCCTCTCTCTGTTCTCTTGAATCGTCGCTGAGGACGCTACTTGAGCTGACATACTTTTCATTCAAATCCGTGTCCTCCAAAGTATACGCTCTAGGGTGGGTATCATGGCCTCCTTCCTCTTCCTCCAACGCCGTTGTTGTGGTGGATAGGTGCGTAAGAGGAGGAGGAACAGTGGCAGCGTCTTCTTTTTCAGCATGGCCCTCATCAGGACAATCGTGTTCTGTATCCATCTTTTCCAACACTGTCCTCTCTCTCATGTTGTGTCAATGATGTGGTGTAGCGGAGAAACGAGTCGAGTATAAAAGTAGCAAGTGATTGTCAGTTGTAAAATACACGGAACAAAAGAGGAGAAACGTAGAAGAAGAGAGGAGGAAGCAAAAGGAGGAGGGACTCTATTGAAAACAAAAGACTTTTTAAAGGATAGGATAGAAAAACATGGGCGTTGACATAAAAAGTTTTTCTTATCAACTCCCATTCAGGTCATTCGGCTATAGACAAGGTATGTAGAGTGCCTGAGGATGATGTATACATAAGAGACTAAAAAATGCATCCTGTCACTGTCTTATCCCTCATCCCTCATGATGATGGATACAAAAAACTTAAACATATCTGCCTCATTTTTAATGAAAATAGATAATGGACAGAATTAAAAAAAAAAAAAAAAAAAAAGAAAAAGGAGTAAGAGAACGCTCAGCTCACAAAATACGATAGACCCTTCGTGCGTATAACTGCGCTAGGATATCAAAACAAAAATGGGTGCTTTCCCTTGATGATCCAGAGTCGAGCAAAACAGGTGCTACTTTTTTTCTTCTACGGGGCGATAGAAAGGCCGAGGACCCGGTCGGATCAAATTTTATACAATGTATGCATGAATGGATGAATGAATAGGTGTATGTGTGCTTAGTAATCTATCGGAGACAGTAAAAGGGGGAGCGGGCATGTCTCTCTGGGTTTTTTTTTTTTTTTCTATTTCGCCATCATCACGATACTCATTTTCAGCCGTTGACTGTACCTTAATACCCGTACCTTTTCAATTATGTAGAAAATCTAGACGCATAGAGACACATCTTTCAGGGATTGATCAAGTAAAAAGCTTTTCTATCATTTGAACCAGTCTATGACCCCTCCTACCCGAGTCTGGGCCCGATCGCGTTCATTTTCAAGAAAGAAAATAGGATCGAGACAACCTAAATGGTATATCTATTTCTACAGTTTGTCTTTACATAATATGATGAAAAATAGGATAAAAAATAAAAAAGGTCCCTTCTTACTCATATTAGGATGAGCATTGGAAGAGCGCGCTCAATGGGGTAAAAAGTAGCAGTAAAATGCTTGGCGTTTTTTCATGTCCACCATCGTGATACAAGACATGCAGCTCAACCTTTTTTTTTTTAAAAAAAAAAAAAAAGAGGAATTGACTAGTTTATTCAGATGTGTCTACATGCAAAAAAAAAAAATTATAAAAAAAAATCGGGACCAGAGGGATTACAAAATATAAAATACAATAATTATCTACATCATCTTGCAAAATGCAAAATGTTTAAAAAATTTAAGAATGATACTTATGCACAATCGTTTTCAAATCATCCTATGAGTGTGTGCGTGCGGGAGGGGGGGTATTATCGGTTAAAAGAAACGATCGATGACTGTTTTCTAATATGTACAACGCTAGGGGGTTACAGTTCTGATTTTTCTTTTGTTAGAGTAAAGTCGTGTTGTTCACAGATGGCCATATTGAAACTGTTATCGTCGGAACGAGATCTTTCCAACTCCTTCTTACGACGTGCTTCTAAAACAAAAGGATCGCTATAACCAGGAATCCATCCGAAAAGACGGCGACCAATGCCAGGCTTCCTCACCCGAATGAACCACATAGGGATAGCCAAGAGCGCCACGCAAATACAAATAACATAGATAGCCACACCACTGGCACCTGCATCCACCAAAGGAGCAATGACAATGTAAATATCGATAATGACAAAGAAAATGGCAAATGGAAGCCAGATCTTGAAAGGTCGGGGTAAATGTTTTGTCTTCTTGCGGAAACGCATGACGATTAAACCAAGAATAGCACAGCCATAAAAGAAGAAATTGATAAAACTGTAAAGCGTCGCCAAGTACGTAAAATCACCAGGAATAGACCAGATCGTTGAAATCACGCCCACGAAAATAAGCGCACGGATAGGTGTTTGCCGTTTTTCATTGAGCTTTCCAAAGAACGGAGGCATAAACACCCCGTCTTCTTTTGCTGCTGTCACGACAAGACGAGAAGCAGCCCACACGTTACCATTCACCGCACCAAACGTAGACAAGATGACCATGAGGGCAAAGAAATAAGCGCCGCCTTTGCCCATCGACACCATACCCAATTGCATCGCCACGGTAGAGGACGTAGCGACGGTAGCAAGAGGAAGCGTGGCAAAATAAGCCATATTGGCCAAGACATACACGACAGTGACCAAAATACAAGAGATCGTAATAGCCAGGGGCAAGGTACGTTTGGGATTCTTGACTTCAGAAATACCATAGTTCAAATTGTTCCAACCATTGTACGAGAAAAGAGCCATGTACATGGCGGTGCCGTAATCGAGCGCATTGCTCGTGCCGCCGCTGAAAGCTGTTTTGAAGGGCCCGGTATGGCCCTTGCCAAGCCAAACCCAGCCAATGATGATGATCATCACAAGTGCCACTAACTTGGCCGCTGTAAAGATGTTGGCGACCATGGCGCCTGCTTTTCGGCCAAAGGCATTGAGAAAGACCACGACCCAGATACAACCGATCGTCACTAGCTTCAAAGCGTAGCTTGGATAGTGTGGTGCGTCGTCTGGATGATCCGGGTTGAAATAAGCCATTTGCATGATGTATTGAGCAAAGACGGTCGCAATCGAAGCTGTACCAATCGGGTTACTGAGGATGAGGTTGGCCCAACTGAACAAAATACCAATACAAACACCGTACGACGACTTTAAATATTGGTATTCACCGCCGGATTTGGTGATCATCGTACCGAGTTCAGCATAACATAAGGCACCAATCATACTAATGGCACCAGCAACCACCCAGATAATGAGTGAAGGACCTACAGCTCCCACTTTGGCTGTGACAGGGCCGGGTGAAGCAAAAATACCACTACCAATGATAAGACCAATAATCTATAAATACAGCCAACCGAAGGGATGAGCATGTGGACACTTTTTTTTAAATGTTTCTTGGGGTTGCCGGAAAACCTTACCATATTACAGCTACTCATAAGACCCATATGAGGAACGGGTCCAGCGGCTTCCTCTTCCACTTCGAATGAACGCCGGCTTCCAATCGTGCCTAATTCAACAGATGTGATTGAATTTTCCTTTGATAAACGACTGTCCATAGTGTATGCTGTTGCTGACGATGACTCAGCGGGTGTGCTGGATCCACCAAATCTGGCGCGGTCGAAAAGTTTCATTAAATTCTTGGTCTTTGTTTGCTAGTTGCTCTTCAATAATAAATGTATAAAGCCAACAAAAAAAGAATGATAAGGTAATTAAAAATACAAGGAAAAAAAAAAAAAAAAAAAAGTCTGAAAATGGTAAAGGAGATGATAAGATTGTCCGCCTTTTATATATCAACAGAAAGTAAGTATATAACAAAAAAAAAAAAAAAAAAAAAAAAATAAAAAAAATAGGACTGAAACCGTCCTTTTCCTAACCAAAGGAAAAATTTTTTTGAAGGCCCTTTTTGTATTAGCGAATGGATCAAAGACTAATGGAAGCAGAGAGGCTTTTCAAATAAAAGGCATTAAAAAAATTCTTGGTTTCGATCTGACTGCTGCTGTCTCCTCCTCAAGTCGAATGAAAATCGCTCTTACTTGGCTTCCTTTTAAACAAATGTCCTTTATTTTTTAATTGCTTCTTTGACAATTTGACAAGTTGTTTATCAGAATGGCTCTCGCGATTCTTTCTGCTCTCTTGCTTCGGTTCTTCGGTGTTTAAGTAGTTTGCAAATAATCCCAGTTTTGCTGTCATCTAACACAAGCATGGATAAAAGGGTCTTTTTCTTGACTGTCGTTCGATACAGAACAGAATGAACGTGACAGGAACTATGCACTTGGACCTTTATTATCTTTAATTAAAATGTGCAATGAAAATAAGGTTGATATAACTTCTCACGATGTCAATACCCTTTTTATCAGATAATGGTTTGCGTATATTTAGAAAAAGTTCTGCGTAACCCCACATCAAAGATGGTAAAAATAGACTTTTGTGTGCTTAAGTAAACCTTTTCTGTTTATTTCATAACTGAATTCTCCTGACGATGAACTTGTTTGTTCCTGGTATACGTCATTCAAACTTTGCCAAGTTCTTTTATAAAGTAATACGACCATTGTTACGACCCTTTGATTTTTAAAAGTATATTGTTCCATTGATCACATGTTTGCACCAATTGCTCAATTTGAAAGTCTTCTGCCTAGTTTCCCTTAGAATAGCCCGAAGAGAAATAAGAGCAACAAAAGGTAACAAAGGGTGTAATTATTCAAGGGAAGAAAAGTAAACAAAGGATCAGTTTTATTCAGTATGTAGTACTTGTATTACTTGTACTAGTTATAAAAGGATAATGAAAGAACAAATGGATATGCAAACAACGTTGATATGAACCGCTATGAACGATACTGAACAGAAAACAAAAAAAAAAACCAGTATGTTTGCGTACATTGCGTGTGGCATATGTGCAATGCTCACTATTGAATGACACGCAAAAGTGTTCATGTTAAGGCTACTTAATTATGCGCAAACGATTTCCAAGAACTGTGTACACAAAGTTTTTCTTTGATCTGCAATCGTCGTGGTCTCTGAGAGGCTAAGGAGATTTCTGGTAACGGTTCCACGTTGAGGAATCGACTATAAATGAGATATTCATGACAGGGTCTTGGCTGTGTTTATGGGGTTTATTTCCTCAACTCAATGGATGGCCCAACCATAAAGGGTTAGCTTAACAACTCACAATGAACAATTTTGACACGACGACTCGTTGCCAATCCAATGCTTGGCTTCCATTTGTTATGACTCATTTTGTAAATTTCCAAACATACCCCGCGATTAGTCTGCTAATTTGTCTATCTTTCGAGTCCGAACTATAGTTCTGTACGGGATTGTGTATTAAATAACAATTTCACAAACATTTTCTTTATAGAAAAAAAAATTTTTTTGTCAGGGCAGTCAAGATGGCTAAAAGCAAAATGATCTGTCAAAGCTCACGTGAAAACGAAATCGAAAATCTAATCTGACAAAGAACTTTTACAGATGCAAGCATAAGGCTAAAGCGAGGAATTCATCTGAGGACAGATTCTCTATGATTGTTTGCCTCTTCCATTAAGCTGATAAACAGCAATGGGAGGCTATCTGCCGTCTGTAAAGCTCAGTATCCAAAGGATGAAACAGGCCAACCATTATCTACTTTAGAACGTTTTTCAGCAAAGGCCCGAAATCTATCGTTGGAAGCAGCTGTTGTATTTCTGATTTTACGCAAGAAGCTGTTCTTACGGTAATTTATACAAGCACGGACATGCTACATGTATAATACAATGTAAACCATTTCTCTTGTAGTTTACCTAATCATTTTGCAAATACAGACATGCCACTTCTGTAATGAAGTGTCCCTTACAGAAGCAGATATCGGTTCAAAGGCAACAATGCCTCTAAAACCATTTTCAAAACTTCAATCGTTATCATCAGTAGTCAAGGTGTCCACAAGACTTTTTAAAATGACTAATGCTCTTTGCACCGTATTGAATACAGTTTCTCTTTTTCTAAAAAAATTTAAATATGTACAGGTACAAACATAAAGTATCATGATCCTTGATCTCTGCACTCAGTTTTTTAGATTTGTTTCGTTTTCCATCCAAAAAAAAAAAGGGCATTTCAGAAAAACTCGATTTAGTTGATCCAAAAAAGCGAGCATTGACCAGATACAAGGTTAAAAAAAACATATTGTGGCGAGCATTCAATCTGGGCCTATAACCGATAATGCAGTTTCAAATTTTGTGCACGCTTGTACAAACCGACAAACACGAACTTCGTTTGCACATTGTCATTTGTCAAAAAAAAAAGAAAAAAAATATCTGTTTCAAATCATCACTTGGAATAAAAGGTTACTTCAACGTAAGAGTAACGAAATAAAAAAGCTGCACTGATGTAGACTTCAGCAACGGCTGCTAGCAATTTATTTCAATAAAAAATATCTTTTACTATCTTTTAGAACTCAACAAACTATTCGTAAATACTTACGGAATGCCATTCAGCGGCGTTTTTAGTAATAGCCAAAATTGATAAGCTCTTTGTATGGAATTCTATACAAAATGAGAACCTCTTTTAGCTACCTGTTTAACATGAATCTCTGCCAAATTGAGTCTGCTATTCGGAAAAATGCCGTCAGTAAACGCAATATATTTCAGTGATAGCATTCAATGGCAGAGAAAAACATGTTTGATGTTTGGCGTTGTGCTCTACACCACGATTATGTAATCCACGTAGGATGCATACATCATAAATATATTCGCGAACACTATCTGCATTTAAAATTTTTGGGTTCGAGGCACTAAAAGCTCTCCCCCTTTTTCATCGAGTCATCGTGTTAATGGCTGAAAGCAGTAGCCTGAATATGGATATGAACGATGTACCTTCACCAGCTACTGGTATTGCTTCTACTAGTACTACTCCAGCAAGACGGAATAACAGTTTATTGAAAAAGACTAAACGTCGATCCACCATCTTGTCACGTTCTGCTAATCAATCAGAACCCATCGTCGAGAATCCAAACAACTCTCCACAGATCAACGAGCAATTAAAAAATGAATATGAAACTGTACGCGCAATGAATCGAGTTCTTGAAATATCACTCAAGCATTTTGAAGAGGCTAGTGAGCGTATCCATCAGTTTTCTGAAACCATTAATCGAACTGATCATTTGCTTGATCTGTGGCTATCCGTTTTGGAGAAAACAGAAGAGATTCGCTCCTATGTTGAAAACAGTAATATACCAGCCAACAAGGTAAGTTGATGGGTCTTTTTTTCTTACGAATGGTACAACCTGAAGAGTAACGATAATTACTTGATTTTACACAGGGAGCGACAACATCTGAGAGCGTAGACAGTGGTAAAAAACATTTCCACACTTACATTTCGGAAAGTTATGCTCAAGCTTTTCTGTTGTCATCATTTTAGGTTCTCATGCTCGAAAACCCGTCGCTGCAAGTGGAACGAACGTTACAGGTAAGGATACCATACTACTCCTCGTTGCAGATTGAATCACTGTTACTCATTCATCTATAGATATTCATAGCAAAAGGATAAAACATAATTGAGAAACAAGTCGAGTCTTCTGTTCATATCAAAAATAGGTATATATTGTACAGACGATTTATAGAGCGTATGCCAACATTCTATGATCCTTACAAGCAGACAAAAAAAAGGAAAAGAAGACTGCTATACCATTGGCATTATACCCAATTCATACCGATATCATTAGATGCATCATATATATGTATATATATATATATATATATATATTATGTAGCCAGCAATAAAAGAGAAGGGATGAATAAAACTTGATCATTTCATGAAGCATTCCAGATAGGATGTGCAACTATTAAACGTATTTTATTAAGGATACAAGGGTATGCTGAAAAAGAAAGCTCTATTGGGATGTTCACAACATGATATCTGCATTGGGAATGATCGGACCACCCTGTGGAGGCGGGATCATGGCTCCCATCATGGGTTGCATACGCGTCATTTCGCGAAGCATTTCAGTCCTCATTTCATATCGAATCTTTATATAGTAGGAGAAGATGCTCAGTGCCCAATAGGCCTACAAAAGCAAAACAGAAAAAGTCAATCGCGTTATTATCGCATTAAAAAAATAACTGTGGAGTCTTTACATAGAGACATCCCATGACGACATGTGTTAGAATCAAAAACTTTAGTTCGTCTTCCCATGTTCTTGAGCAGTTATAAAAATCCATTTTCGACATATTATATGAAGGTGATGTTGCTGTAGTATTGTTAGTGCTGGTTTGTTGTATCGGTAGTTGCAGCTCTGTAAATATGGAATCTAGACGAACAAAATTCGAGCTTACACACCAATGGATATACTGCGTTTTATTGACGCTGAATACAATCACGTTGATGATTAAGTCTACCACATAAACAATGATGGCAACCCATAAAATCTGTGAAGCTGATCTCAATCCTGTCACTGATTTCTAATACCATATCCGTTTGAGTATAACAGCAATCCCCCGCGTTGTCTCTATAACATTTTTCCAAAAATATCATTTTTACCAAATAAATCGGAAACAATGATCCTAAAGCAATGCCTGCGAGAATCAGATTGATTGTGCCGAATATGTATAATGCAGCACCGCTCATATAAGAAACAAATGCTACATAATTGGAAACCCATTTTTTAATTTGACCAGGTAACGGATGATCTTTGTTTGCTACCACTCTTAAACTTACGGCTTTTGCCTTGGAATGATAATACAGCAAAATAGAGAGATAGTCCCTTGTAGAAAACCAGTATGAGATCGATATCATTACACCTTATGTAGAGTTCTGCTACGTACCATCCATATCAAACAAGAGATAACGGATCCAATTCGTAAATGTATACACGCACAACATTTATGAATATAGGGGTTATGTGAATGTGTAATCTGTTCTTTCAATTTAAACGGCCGTATCATTTATCTGATTTTGATCTCCTTTAAATTCAAAAGTAGAGCTGCTGAAAGAAGGAAAGAAGTAAGAGGATCACTACGAATAAGTTTGACCAAAGATGTTCGTCCTTCTTTGTTGCAATATAAAGTAGAGTCTTAAAAAAAACATTTCCTTAAATAGGACCTGTCGTCCCAAACAATGCCAAAATAAAAAGAGAGATTTTCTTTGTCTTACAGCCCATTCATTTTACGTGTTCGTTGACTATTCTGTAGGAACTCTGCAAAAGATCATTCAAAAGAAACAAAAATAAGGTTCATAATGAATAAATAATTCGCCGATAAAATCATC
This sequence comes from Mycotypha africana, assembly GCF_025528875.1. NCBI lineage: Eukaryota > Fungi > Mucoromycota > Mucoromycetes > Mucorales > Mycotyphaceae > Mycotypha > Mycotypha africana. The sequence goes on from NW_026515730.1 coordinate 1,739,109, forward strand.
GTGTGGGGTTGGTGAGCATACTACGACATAAATTTTGGCAGTTGGCCTACCTATTATTGTCTATGCACATCTTTTTATGCAAATGCCTCCAAATTTGAAACCCATATCGTTTGACGCTCATAGCTTGGCCCTCTTTAAGAAGAGATTACTCAACTGCCCTCGGTATAAACTGAAATATAAACCGGATGCTAAAGACGCAGCCGTGCTGGTTCCTCTCTGTGTGGTAAATCATAAGCCTAGTATTCTGTTCACTGTCAGAAACTTGAACATGAGGGTTCATCGAGGCGAAGTCAGGTAAAAAAGTCGACATCTTGTACTCCATGGCTGGCATTGCAACCAACTAAAAAAAATTACTTTTCTATCAGTTTTCCCGGAGGTAAAACAGGTAATTACTGTCAAGAATGTGGTCTATTTTTCTGGAGGTGGTCACTTAGATATCTTTTATAGACGAAACCGACAGCTCGACTGAGTTCACGGCACTAAGAGAAGCACAAGAAGAGATAGGTGTTGACCCAACCTCCATAGATATATTGGGTCGCTTTTCGACACTGCCAAATAAGGATGGCTCACTCAAAGTCCATCCCTATGTGGGCTTCATCAAGGATGAGGTTAATCTGACCAATTTCAACCAGGAAGAAGTGCATGATGTATTTACGGTACCAGTCGACTATTTATTGCGGCCAGAAAGTCGTGAAACAAAGATGTTTAGAGATAGCAAATTAAAGTATACTGTGTTTAAAATGCCGAAAGAAATTGGTCCTGAAAAAGAGATCTGGGGATTGACGAGTTTTATTTTGGATGGTATGTTATTCCTCTTCCAGAGAAATAGAGACTGTTGTCTAATACACTGTCTTTCATAATCAACACTGTAGGTGTTCTAAGAAAATTATTGCCACAAGACTATAAATAACTTCATGCTGTACTATATGTATTTATTGCAAAGGTTTAAAACTAAAATTAAAAAGTGAAAATTTACAGGCGCTTTTCTTTTACACATGCCTCTAGAACAATTGCTATCAACAATATCAGTTGATTTGAGTAGGTTTACACAAAATAATGTATCATTTCCTGATCAAGTACAACTATTATTGTATTCTATACCTCTCTCATTCATATATAATATAACGAATTTACTAGTATTTAAGGTGTGATGGTTATATGAGCAAATCACGCCCAACATCTCATAAAATATAAGAATGCAAACCTGATTTTAGCATGGCTCTCATCATTGTTCGCTTTTCGTAAGCGGTGAGGTTCAATTGCGTACACTAAATTAATATAAAAAAAAAAGAACTTTAAGCAACTCTTCAAACAAAGATCACATTAAACATGCCTTTAGTGTATCGATGATAAGCTGTCACATACAGTAGTTCTATTCACAAATGGACGTATTATTGTCATGAAAGGCAATAGTAGAGCATAGGTTGATTATGTTCTTCCTTGCAAGAACGGACTGATAGAAAACCAGAAAGGTAGTATTTTAACAAAGTTGAGGAGCTGGTTTAAATGAATTTTAGAGTATTCAGACTTGACTAAGGTAGTTTATTACAAAAGACATTCACTTTATTAAAAGCATTTCCTATGAACAATGGCAGGACCAGATTCATCGTATTCTTCCTTCGATACCCACATTTGTTGAAACGTTGACAAAGAGGCTAAGATGGATCCACCAATCCAGACCGAATACTTCCTTTCTGGGGGTGCTACAATTTTGACTTTCATTGAGGAAGGGGCGAGATGTACCATTTCTTTTTGTACGCGATCTGCCAGTCCAGGATACAGGGTCGTGCCTCCCGACTGTCCATTCGAAAAACAAAAATCAGTCAGTTTCTATCCTGCTTCTTTGCCAGTATTTATATTGCATACTCTACCAATACAATATTAGGGTATAAATCCTTACGAATATCCACATCACATCTCATAATGGAATTGTAGATTGTTTCGTGTATGCCAGGTCCCTCGAGACCCAGCAGCGATGGTTGAAATAGGGCTTCAGGAGCCCGGAAACTTGTCAAATGAAAATCAATGGAACAAGTCAGAATGCATGTATCGAAATAATATCTCTCTGGCATTAGGGCCTCTCCCCTTTCAACCATTTTATAGAGGCTTTTTGTACAAATGAATTACCGTTGATTACCAACGGTGCAGTGACGGCCGTCAGGTAACTCGTATGCTTTCTCCAAAGATGAAGTCTGTTCCGCCGTTAAGTTTTCCTGTTCAAAGTCAAGAGCTACATAGCATAATTTTTCCTTTATATCACGAACAATCTCCCTTTCCGCCGTTGTAGTAAATGAGTAACCCCTTTCAGCTAATATTCGTACCAAATAATCAGTGATATCGCGGCCAGCCATGTCTAGCCTAAAAATTGCATGAGGTAGGGAGTATCCTTCATAAATGGGTACCGTATGAGTGACTCCATCACCTGAATCTAGAACTAAACCAGTTGTTCGTCCGGAAGCATAGAGCGATAATACAGCTTGGATCGAAACATAGAACGCGGGAGTATTGAAAGTCTCAAACATGATCTGAGTCATCTTTTCACGATTTGATTTCGGATTCAACGGTGCTTCAGTTAGCAGCACAGGATGCTCTTCGGGCGCTACGCGTAGTTCGTTGTAAAATGTATGATGCCAGATTTTCTCCATGTCATCCCAATTGGTAACGATACCATGCTCAATAGGGTACCGTAAAGTTAAAATACCACGCTTCGATTGTGCCTCATCGCCAATATAAGAGTCTTTTTGCCCCATACCGACCATAACACCCTGATGTCGAGGGCGACCTACAATGGAAGGAAACACCTTAATTACAGACAGCGTTTTGAGTACACCTCGTCTAAAAGAATGTCGCTTTTTATGTTAGAGTTTCTCCGTATACTTACAGCTCGAGGAGCGTCGTCGCCTGCAAAGCCTGCTTTGCACATACCAGAACCATTATCTATAACTAACTATACGATGAATTGATTTCAATTTTTCGCCCTCTTTACTATAATTGACCTTAATATGGCTTACGGCAGCAATTTCACCCTCCATGCTAAGTGTTAGAATAGAGAATAATTGTTTAAAAAGACAAAGGAAACGAAAAAGAAGATAGAAATGATGGTACCCGGCCTTTAATACTTTTGCCAAGGTTTTCTTTTTACGCTAATGGCTGTTATTCGAAGAAGGCTCGGCGACCGTATAAGTTTTGTAAGATTTTCTTGTCTTAAATTCAAGCCAAGCATTGGTTTCGAGTAATAGTATACCAGCAGCAATATTCGTTCATATTGAGCACGAATTCAAGAGCATGATCTGCAGGAAAGCCAAGAGATGAATACCCGCCACAATCGGATTCAAAAAATTTTACCCCCAAAAAACGAAATTCATACTGAAATTCGGCGCCTTTTCGGCGTCCTAGCATGTAAAAATCGATTAGCAGCTTTGATGCACTGTCAGCAGTAACTTTTCACTACAATTCATAATATGCAGAGCTTTCCTGTTTACTCCATATTCAATTATAGCACAATAACAACTCAGTTTACTTTGCAGTTTATAGCATTCTAAACTCTCAACATTTTTTCTTTGTATAAGCTAAGTACTTGATGGCTTCCAATTTTCGAGGAAAAAATAAATAATCAAGCGATCTCAGTAACACAAAAAAAAATTAAGCATAGACTTCAACAAATAAAATATGATCGAAAATGATCCGAAAAGGTATATGGCACTTAACCGTAATATGAGTAACGAAGTATGGAAAGCAATTGTAAAGCACAATATACAATCGGAAGCATTACACGGTGAAAACATATGGCAGTGTGTGTAATCATATAGACTGTCTATGATCCGCGTGTTTGGCTCCTTTAACAAAAATTCATCAGTCGGTATATCAAAACTACACCGATAAGTTTCGGCGTTAAACATAATGCGGTCCGACCAATCCACGTGAGCTGCTTTATAACAAATCACATATTTATTACTAAGCAATTTTTTAAATATCAAGTGATTCCGTGGTGTAGTTGGTTATCACGCCTGTCTAACACACAGGCGGTCTCCGGTTCGAATCCGGACGGAATCATATTTTCCATAACTTTTTTTTAGAAACGTCTAATGAAAGTCTTGGTTTTCTTTTCAAAGCGGCTATCTTCATGTTTCTCCAAGAACATGAATTTTCAAAGAAGTTTATAAACGACTCGTAAACCGTCATTTCCCCCCTTTTTTGGTTTAGGCAAAAATGAGATTTGAATCAAACTATGGAACAATTATTGTACGCGCTGTATGATAGATTGATAATAAAAAGTGAATACCTGATGCAGATGTATGTCTGCTTTTTTTTTTTTTTTTTGGTTGCGTGCGCACATCATTATGGTATTTCAAGCGATTTTGCTAGAAAACATGATTTAGTACAACGGATACTGTTATTCACGCAAGTTCCAATGTTACGTATATGTACAGCAGTTGTACGCATTCTTTGCCCACAATTTTTTTCTTGGTCTTTTTAATCCTATGTTTGGAGTCTATTTGTTTCTCTTTAATACATTTAGGTAGGCTTTAAAGATAAGACCGATGTGTATACAACTGTTGGCTGGTTCCCGCATGACAACTTCTCTTTAATTTGCGTATCATTTCTCTTGAGGTACATTTAAAGTATCAATGTCAATAGATGGGGGATATACTAACTTTCCGCTATTAGAAGGTACTATTTGAAGCGATTTTTATGTGTGTACAGTTTGCGATAGTCAATTATTATCGCCGTCATCAACATACTGCCTACTTCATTCTTGTAACTCTCTTTATAAGTATATATATATATGGCCGTTCAATCTGTATCTTGCCCACTGTTAACAATGCCTGATCTTCTCATCATTTTCACGTTAAAAACAGCATATGTATATTAATTCTTGGATATGACGGTATTGCGGCATACGAATCATACTGATATAGTCAGAATCCTTTTTGTAGTTGGCAAGGACGCATTTTTAACCGACAACATGTCTATGTATATGTATACATAGTACACAATGTAAAGCAGAGGCTCTGAACAATAGCAGGCTCTACCATTTGACAACCAAATACGTGTTTGGTAATTCACTTTACTCGCGTGAACCGATAACTCAGACTTTGACATTAAAAATAGGAAAAAAAAAAGGTTCTTCTTTCCCCTTTGTTTTCCTTTTTTATTGACCTTTCTTATTTATCTAATGCCGAAAGAAAGAGCACCTATATCCACCAGAACACGAAACAGAAACAAGATACCTCCTTCATCCAATAGCGAACTAATAGAAGGTGACCTACCTGTGATTTTATCAGAAAAAAAATCCTGTCTGCCCATACTAACAAAGGATTTATCTCATGATATCAGACAATAGAGAACGGTCAGTAGCTGCAGTGTCAAGTAATATTTGCAAACGAGTAGTAATAATTGGCTCATGATGGATAATTATATTGACCTCCCTCCCCATTTCGGCAGTAGATCCTTCAACAGAGAACTCATTGACATTTTCACCGAGAGGTGATCCCGAAATCTACTTGGATGAGCTGCACACCGATCTCTCTTTTGTGAGAGGGACGAACGACGAGAGAGCTGACTTTCTGAAGGAAGAGCAAGATAGAATACAGCGAACATTCGGAGAAGAATATAGAGCCACTGTGAAAATATCGACATTTTACCAAGCACAAGTGTCAGCACCCGTATCATCCAAACGCACCCGCCACCATGAAGCGAGCAAAATGAACAGTAATACATCAGATTCACTCGAATCTGTCAAGAAAGAGAGGGGAAACAGTCGACGGCCGCCGCCTTCTCGTACACGCACCCGAAGCAGAACACCCATTAAACTATCGACACAAACGCAACAGCCGTTATCTTACATTCCAAGCAATGACGAACCATTGCAGGAACATTTGTCAGACTCCACTGTGTCACTTGATGAGGACGAAAAGCGAAGCCTATCCAATGCATCTCGCCTATTGAAAGGGAGCAAAAAAAGACGTTCGCCGTCGACCCAACCCAGCAAGGCATGCTCAGCTGCCGTGCCGGAGAATAACTATTACTCGCAGGGGAAAAGCAAAGCAGGCTCCCACACTATTTCTGTGGTCTTTAAATCAAAGCTTCCCGCCCTTCAACGTCATGGAGGGTCGAAAGGGAAGAGCTCAACAGAAAGATCGACAGCCGACGAGGATTCTATTCATGTACCCCTCAGCAGCCCATTACCGGCTGGCATGGATGCAAAAGAGAAAGAAAAGGAATACTGGAGACGACAACGCCGCGTGTTTGTTTACAGTCGTTTCATTACGAACGAGGAGGGTTTACGCATCGCCCAGTCAGTGTACGATCATACAGTGACATCGCCGACGGATCGTGCAGTCACATCGTTTCAAGGCAATATTGCCAACTTTCGTACAAAGCTGAGACGCATTTTGGATGGCATGAATGATAAATTTCAGGTTAGAAAAGCCGATCTGACAAATGACGAAGAAGACCTTTATCAACGCTTAGCACATCAGGTAAGGGAAGCCCCATCCACACAATGTTTGTCAAAACTCGATTGACCGTCTCATTCTCCCCCACCACAGGTGGACGTCTCGGCACTGAGATTGATATGGAAACACTGGATTGCGGACCCTTTTGTCGATGTCAACGCCTTTTACGCAGATACGGATGCAGTCAACTTATTGAAGGATGTGACAGTAAAACTCATTATTATTCATTTCAAAGAGCAATTCCATATATACACGCCAAGACAAGCGCGTATGAAGATGAGAGCATTAGATGCAGTAACACGAACATTGCGCCTACCAGACGCTACCGAATATGCCTGATCATCAGTCTTTATTCCGATTAGTATAGACATTCAATACAGCTGCCGCTTCAGTATTATTTACAGCGGGATGTGGCGGCGGCTTTACGTTCATTTGTTGTAAAAACCGAATCAAATAATGTTCCATACGACGAAGCTAAAAAGAAGCCAGAGTTTGTATATAATTAGTTTTCCCATGATGCATATATTTCCTCTAATATTCAGTACATATCAATGATCCATTCGAGTAAAGTTCATACTTACTACCAGCGCAGCTTTATTATCTCCCCTTTCTGTAATGATCTTACTCGTCCATATAGTCAAATTACCGTTTCTATTTCCGAATACAACGTCGGTCAAGATACGGTCGCCCACAAAGGCAGTTTGATGAGGTTCGATGGGACGGAAATGCTGGTACAAAGAGTGTCCACCGGCCGGCTTTTTGTCTTTATGCCTCAGCACAGATACACCCAGTGATTTCTCTACATTGCTGGCTTGTATTTTGTCCAAAAAGTGTTCAAAATCATATCTTTAGAACAGGCTGTCACGAAAAAGGCTATACTTATCTTTGTAATCTGTATCGTCATTTGTCCCAGCCGAATTGGACACAATAATGATTTTATCCTTTGTGAAAGCTGTCAAACAATTTTGCCAAGCTCCCTAATGGTTGGAAAGAAAAAGTCGATCAGGCATCCTGGGGGGAGGGGGTGTAAGGCCTGGTTCAGAACAATGTTCACCTTCAGTGAGGGGTGTATATCAGAAGCATAAGGGGCTGTCAAGCAGTTGTCCTTATCAAAGCCGATAGCTTTTATGTTGCCGTACTTTTTCAAATTCGTAAAGTTGATCTGTCTGATGTCTATGGGGTAAAATATTTCATTCGCCAAACATTCCAAATGAAAAAAAAAAGACTCTATTTTATACCATCGACAATCAAATGAGGCATAGCCAAGCTTGGGTTGCATAATACTCTAAATGTATTGAGAATGCCTGAAAAGTTGAAACTTTGAACCATGTTCAGAGCAATAGGGATCAAGAAAAAGCCAACTACCAAGGAATTCTCTCACACTACTTTAGCCCGCAAACTTCGGCTTCAGGAGATAAATTGATTTTTTTTTTTGTGGACATCTTCAATAGCTCACTCTTTCAACAAGATCATTTTCATGAGCTTCTCTCCTTGGACAATAGCGGTTGTTGCTTTGAGTGCAGCAGCAGTCTTCGTAGTGGGTGCAGACTTTGTTTACCGCAGGGTCACAAGAGTGCCTTTTAAAGCAGCAGGAAAACACTGCTTTATTACAGGTGGAAGTACAGGTTTAGGAAAAGCGCTAGCCGTCGAACTCGCCAAAGAAGGCGCGGATGTGTGTATCGTAGCCAGAAGAATAAACGAGTTGGAAAGTGCGGCAGAAGAGATCAAGGTAGTAGATCAGCATTGCATTGCTCTTGTACAAATGCCAACATACCTTTCTTTCATTTAGGCCAGTTGTTTGAATGAGAGTCAAAAGGTTATTTGGATTAGTGCGGATGTGACGAACCGAAAGGACGTTGAGCGTGCTTTTGACGAAGCGAATGTGAAAATGGGCCGTAATCCAGACTTTGTATGTGCTTGCGCAGGTAAAAACTCTAGAGATAAGAAACCGATGCCGAACTGACCACTAACAAAAGCAACGTTTGTTTGTTTTTCAAAGGTGCTTCCTTCCCTAAATTTTTCCTCGACCATACCATGGAAGAGTTTGAAAAGTTGACCCATTTAAACTATTTAGGTCAAGTCTATGTAGCGCATGTAAGTCTCTTTCACCGCCTCACCTCGATCGCGCTTGGATAGAAAAAAAAAGTTTAACGGGTCTATTATGGTTTCTGTAATGTACGTATCATACTGACGTATGTTAAGCAAGCAGCACAGAGGATGAGAGATTCTCATGTAAAGAATGGAAAAATTGTTTTCATTTCCTCCATGTTGGGCATGCTCAGTTTCGCAGGATGGGCTACCTATGCACCTACGAAATATGCTATTCGAGGATTGGCCGATACACTGCGAAACGAGCTTAAAAGATACAATATTGGCGTTCACATCTTTTTTCCAGGTGGCATTGAATCACCCGGCTTTGAGACTGAAAACTTGACAAAGCCGGAAGTGACAAAGATTATTGAAGGAGCCAATACTCCACAAACGAGTGAAGCCTGTGCGAAATCGTTGATGAAAGGTTTACATCAAGGCCAATACATGATCGTAACAGACTTTATAAGTGAAGTTTTGCGTTGTGTCGTAAGAGGTGTTGGCCCAACAAATAATTTATTGATGGATTATATACTTGCTGCTGTTGGACAAGTAAGTTACGTAAAAGAATGGACCAAAAAAAAAAAAACCTCAAGGAAACTATGAATGTTGATTATTTTTTGTTTTTTTCGTTTGTTCTTTCCATGGCTATGCTTCCTACGTTTAGCCTATCGGTTCTGCTTACGCGCTGTACATGGATTATGTAGTGAAAAGTGCTAAATATGACTAAGATTTTCTTTGGAAGATGATAGACTGTTGGTGTTTAAGTTTGATGCGATTTTTCGCCATGTAAATCTGCAAATCCTAGGTTTCTCGTATCTTCTTCATCCATTAAACCGCTAAGTGGTTCCCCGAGTGATAAACAAATATATAATGATTGAGTGGATACACTTATAAAGAAAAGCCAACGTATAAGTGAAGCTACTTTACTTTTCCATACGACATTTGAGATAGGCTTCTGAGAATTGTCTGCATAGACCGTTATTGTTCTTATTTTCGCGCAGACATTTCACATAGTCTTTCATAAACGTCTTGCATTCACCGTCATGGTCCAAGGGAAAACTTCCTTTCAAAGGAGGTTTTCCAGGTGACGATTCGACATTGGGAGGTCTTCCAAAACTCATTTCGAACAAGTCGATCGATTAGTATGAAAGACAGGAACAAGGGCATTTCCCATATGGATGAAAAGGGTGTTGTCACCCGGGCAGTGACAAAAAAGGAAAATGCGAGATTTTTTCTTCCCCCGATTCAATTTCCTAAAAAGAAAGAATTGCATAAGGGGAACAGGGCAAAACTTTTTTTTTTTGGTTAATTTTTCCACACTTACGCTTTTTCTTTTCCCTCTTTGCCCAATTCAGAACAACATGTCAGCATCAGTGGAAGCACTTGTCGAAAAATGGCTTTCCGTGGATAAAGTAAGACAATAACGGATGCCTCATGTAATGTCACTAGGATTCCTAACGCCCTATTTGAAAACTTTCAAAAGAATGAAGAAACCCGTAACGAAATATTACAGCTTCAAAAAGAGAGCAATGTAGCAGAACTCGAAAAACGTCTCGGCAGTCGTATTGAGTTTGGCACTGCTGGTAATGACTTTTTGTCCTGAATGTGCATCGTAGAGGAAAGCTTGCTCATAACTATCTCACCCTTTAGGTCTTCGTGCGAGAATGGAAGCTGGTTTCTCGAGAATGAACGATTTGACAGTTCTTCAAGCTTCTCAAGGTTTAGCTATGTATATGGAGAAAACAGTTGAAAATGCCAAAGAGAGAGGCGTGGTTGTCGGCCATGATCATCGTCACCATTCTGACAATTTCGCCCGTCTTACGGCTGCAGCATTTATCCAACGTGGGTTCAAAGTGTGGTATTATAAAGACTTGGTTCATACACCCTTAGTGGTAATGTTACGCTAAAGCCTTTTTGTAAGCGGGTATATTTTCCAATGGTTGTACTAAAAAAAAACAATTTTATCTGCTTAGCCTTATACTATAAAGAAACTAAAAGCTGCTGGTGGTATAATGATTACTGCATCACACGTAAGATTTCTATCTTTTTCTTTTTTTTCTTTATTTGTGAAAAAGCCAATTGATGATCACACTCATTTATACCAGAACCCTAAAGATGACAATGGTTACAAAGTCTACTGGGAAAATGCATGCCAGATTATCCCACCTCATGACGAAGGTATTGCCGAGTCCATCTTGGAACATCTCGAGCCTTGGGATTGGAACTACGAACTCGTTTCCCAGAGTCCTTTGGTCAGTGATCCCAAAAAAAAAGGTGTCATTGATGCTTACTTTGAAGAAGTAAAGAGCCTTTGCCAAACTAGACAGGACAATGCGTCCACCGATGTTAAATTTGTATACACCGCTATGCACGGTGTAGGTGCACCTTTCGCCAAACGAGCTTTTGCCTGTTTCGATCTCCCAGAGTTCACGCCTGTGGAAGCCCAGATCCAGCCTGACCCTGATTTCCCTACCGTGGCTTTCCCTAACCCCGAGGAAGGTAAAGGAGCGTTAACATTAGCGATGGAAACAGCGGATAAGGTCAATGGTAATATCATTTTAGCAAACGATCCTGATGCCGATCGTTTAGCGATTGCCGAAAAGCAACCCAAGTAAGTCTACTACATCTATTGACTTTATTTGTTTGGGTTCTCACCTTGTTTTGAATCATTTCCTTAGTGGAGAATGGATTATTTTCAACGGTAATCAGATTGGTTCGGTTCTGGGAGCTGCATGTTTCGAGAAAGCCATTGCTGCAGGCAAGAAGCCAGGTAGGATGAGGGGGGGGGGTCAAAAGCAATCGTTTGATTGTGTTTCTTAGGTTAACACTTTTTCTATAGAGCAATTGGCGATGGTAGCCAGTACTGTGTCTTCCAAGTTTTTAGCTCGTATGGCTGAAGTGGAAGGCTTCCGATTTGAAGAGTCTCTCACTGGGTTCAAATGGATCGGTAATACAGCAATCAACCTTGAGAAACAAAACTATACGGTTGTGTTTGCGTATGAAGAAGCCATTGGCTTTACGATTGGTGACATTGTGAAAGACAAGGACGGTGTCAGTGCACTTGCTTTCTTTTCCGAATGGGCTGTTCAACTCTATAAACGCGGTATGACGGTTTATGCTTATCTTGAAGAATTATACAAAAAGTACGGCTACTTTGTGAGTGAAAACTCGTACTTTATTTGTGACGATAAGCAAAAGATTTCAAAGATCTTTGATCGTATCCGTTACGGAGACGTGAAAGAGCAAGACAGCACTTCCAAGGTTTGTTTTTCTATTTCTTCAAAGAATTTTTTACCTATACGAAACCAACTTTTTTTTTTTTTTTTTTTTGATAGACGGGATACAAGTTGCATTATCCTGCCACAGTGGGAGGACATAAAGTCATTGGTATCAGAGATTTGACTGTAGGCTACGATTCCTCTGTCAAAGATACTGTACCTACATTGCCCGTGTCGGCCTCATCTGAAATGATCACGTTCCGTTTGGAGAACCACACAGTATTCACTATCCGTACAAGGTAAATCTATGCGCACCCTGCCTACACTTACTTTTTGAAGGCTTATCTGATCGCATGATGTTTTTCTTTTTATAGTGGTACAGAGCCAAAGATAAAATATTACTCAGAGTTACGTGGTGAAACAGAGGAAAAAGCGAGAGCAGATCTTCATCGTGTTGTTGAAGCCATTGGTGACGAATTGATGGCATACCAAAAGAATGGCCTCGCAAAGAAAAAGGAACAATAAACTCGAATGCTTGGGTTACCTTTTGCCTCTATTTTCAGACTCATTTTAAACATCCGCCACACAGCCTAAGCCAAGTTGGTTTTTCTTTTTCTTTTTTTTTTTTTTTTACCTTGGACATTTTTTGTTTTTTACTTTTTGCGTCTGAGAGAGAGAGAAAAAAATGTTCTCTTTTTTTTTCCTTCTTTGAGCCGCACTCTGCCTACAATAACGACAACAGTGAACACACAAAAGGCTGGGTTTTTTTTTATTAAAAAAAAAGAAAAAAAAGAATAAGACAAAACTGTATATAAAATAATCATAATAATAAAAAAAACGCTTTCAAAAAAGCAAGTGATTTGCCGTTGATGCCTGGCGAAAAAAGAGCAAGCTCTGAAAGTTAGTTTTCCATTCACTTACGCGTTTTTGCCGCGAGATCTAAACCAATATTCCGTTTTTTTAACCTGTCTTTTCTCTTTCATGCTTTTTCATCCTGCATTAGTTGATGAATCTTGTCCCAAAAAGAAATCGAGACTGAGTAAGAAGAAAGGCAATGCTTTCCCTCGATTGAAATTGTAAACATTAATCTTGATACCCTCCCCCGTTGACAATAGATTCAAAATCAGTCTCCAAAATGAATGGTAGCATTGTAAAGACACGATGGTTTTTTTTAGTTTGTTTTTTTTTTCATTTTTGTCATGGGCTGATGCTGAGATTATTGTTAGGAAGAAACAACAACAACAACAAAGACGGTTCGTAGAGCGACTACACCACCGTTGACGACGAGTTCAGAACCACTACCAGCCAATGTCAATAAAGTAGTGTATGGTCAGTTTGAAATGGGCGCGTGGTTCTACTCTCCTTACCCCGCTGATTTCGGATCACTGATGGATCGTCTTTACATTTGTGATTTCTGTTTGCGTTATATGAAAAAAGATACCCAATTAGCCAGCCACAAGGTTAGAAGAAAAAAAAAAAAAAAAAAGAAAAATCATATTTGAAAAAAAAAAAAAACTCATAAAACTTGCTTCTCCTATTTGTTCTATTAGCTACATTGTAAAGCCAAAAAGCCACCAGGAAGGGTGATTTATTCGAATAATGATTTAAAAGTATACGAGGTAGATGGTCAAGAACACAAGGTAAAGAGCAAAAACAAAGATGGTGAGTGCAGCAGACAATGGGGACTCACAGGAAGGTTACTTTTTCAGCTTTACTGTCAAAATTTGTGCTTGCTGGCCAAACTGTTTTTGGATAACAAGACGCTGTATTTTGATACAGAAGGCTTTAATTTCTATGTTTTAACAGAACGCAACAGTAGAAACAAAAGTGTGGATAATATGGTTGCTTATTTCTCCAAGGTAACATACATGCTGTACCCCAAGTGAGGACGAATCCATTTGCTGAGCCCCTTGTGTTTTTCATTAGGAGAAAATATCCTACGACAATTATAATTTGGCCTGTATTATGACCTTACCATCACATCAGAGACGAGGTTATGGGCGACTGCTGATTGAGTTGAGTAAAGTGCCTAGGTTTTTCAATGGCAAGGTCGGTTGGATGAGGGCACTGACCCTTTGTTTTTCTATTGGATAGGTTATGAATTTTCGAAACGCGAAGGCAAGATTGGATCGCCAGAGAAGCCCTTATCGCGTTTGGGCAGCCTAGGGTATCAGTCGTACTGGTCGTCTACGATCCTCGCCTCGCTGATTCATTTTGAAGGAGACGTCACGATTGATGAGATATGTAAAGAGACATGCATCCATAAAGACGACGTGATAGACACATTGGCAAGACTAGACTTGCTTTGCTATCGTAAAACATTGGCCGATGGAAGACAAAACATTTGCATTACGCATCAAATGATAGAAGATACCTTGACCGAATTCAATATTAAATTGGGCCGCAAATTGAATCCAGAATGCATCAAGTGGAAGTGAAAGAAGTGAAGCCCCAGCCTCCACAATATATATATAACTTGCTTTAGCCTTACTATTTACTATCGTTTACTTAAACATACATATATACATCTCTATTTTTTACATCTATTTATGCTCTTTCTTTTGTTTTTCTTTCGAAATATCCGTCATCCTAATAAAAACAATATAGTTCCTACTCTGGCAAACCCATGTTGGGATCTTTGTCCCTTTGAATGCGCTTGCCTAGAAGGACGCTTGTCTATGCCTTTTGAGAAAACTGGAGGGGAAAGAAAAAAAAAAGGTGTGTTGAATGGATGACGAACGTTCTCTTATACCTGATTTTTGGATTCGAAAACTCTTGTTTTGTTATCACGTTCATTTCAAGGCCCATAACGCGAGACAACAGACAACAGTAGTCGTTAAAGATCAACTCTTTGCACTCATGCCCTTACCGACAAGGCTTTTGGTTGTTGATAACGTTGAAATCGCATTCAGTTGACAGTTTTTCATCTTGACGTGAAAATAAAGCGCCTCTTTTTTACAATGAAAGAAGGAGAGAGTGGAGCAAATCCATAAAATAGGATCTTATAAGGACTTGGGATTTTCATGAATAAATCACGTTTTTTTGTTTTGACACTACTTTTTTGCGTAACAGATTGCCCACGAAGAATGAAAAAACGCCTTTTTGAAAGGATGATTGCCCTTGTATCACCAGCAAGTCAACAACATCATGATGATGATGGTTGAAAGGGGTCCTTTAAGGAAATCGATTTTTTAGCTTTCTTTTTTTTTTTTTTTTTTCCAGCTGTGTTGTATATATGATATCAAACGCCTCTTTCGCAACGATGCACTCTTTTTTTTTTTCCTCTCGTTCTTTTAACTTGTCGTTTTTTCCTCAGTCGTCCTCTTTTTTACTTTTAGAACGGTTTCTATCAACATGGGGTTACTAAAGTTACAGCGCCTTTATAAAAAAAAAAAGTCAACAAAGGACGGTGGTGATAGTCCACGCACGGCTATCCAAAAACAAGCAGACGAAAAGCACAGCAGTCATAGTAAAACATACATCGAACTCAAACGGTTCTCTCTCGGTTTGAATTTGGATGGGATCATGAAAAATAGTTTTGCACAAGACACAAAGAAACCCGCTGCGACAACGACGGCAGCCACGCAGTCTCAGCAGAGTAGCCCTTCTCCTCACGCCCAGGAGGATGCGGGTAGTGCTGATAGTCTTGGGAAAAATCAGCATGAACCTCATTTTTTAGAGAAGAGTAGTGAGTGATTGCGTTCAAAGAAAAAAAAAAAAAAAGCAAGGCCAACTTGTGATACTCAACCGTTTTTTTTCCTCGATATTAGGTCAGGATGTATCATTGGCCAATGAGACACTTTTAGAAGCACGCCCGTCAGAAAAGATAGGCCAACAACATGGTCCTACCGCTACAGCGAAATCGACACGAGACATCACTACTCTTCCTACAGCAACAGAAAAAGACAATGCTGCGTGCTTGGAGGAGAGTATGGACAGCAGTTATCCGCGTTCCTTGGCTGCTCTAGACAACAAGAGGGACAGCTTTTCCACAAGTATGTTTGACCATTGGCTACAGCCTTCTACAGCTACTGCTGCTTCTCAACGAGCATCAGGAGAGCAAGACGTAACAAAGGTAAAACGAATGATGCGAACGACAACGACTGTACTTGATTCAGATATATCCTCGTCGTCGTCGTCTTCAGATGAGGATGATGAGGATGATGAAAAAGAAGATAAAGTAGGAAAGATCCAACAGCCTACTTTGTCAGACGAGACATTCAGCCAGATCAGCCATGAGAGGCATGGCCAAGCTTCTCTTTCACAGATACCCAAAGGAGTGCGCCCCATTATGGAAAGAAGAGACGCCACCAAACACCATCGTCTTTTTATTCAAAGAAAAGTCGATAGCTGGGCAAATAAAATCGATGCTGAAAGCCAGCGTATCGAAGCGAACGAGGCTGTTATTCAAAGGATGAGAGATAGACATCGTTTTCAAGTAAAGATGGCTGCACTCCGTCAGCAGCAACAACAACAACAACAACAAAGGATGAGCCATCAGGGAGGAGAGGGATACAATAGAATGTCTTCCTTTCCGTCTATGGTTCCACAACAACATCAAGGATATTATGGATCCGCTTCTCCCACGTCAGCTACCTCATCGCCCGTCGTCACCATGGCGCCTACCCCCCTGATGTGGCCGACGCCGCTACCTTCCTCATCGTTACCGGCGCCCGCAAACACGCTAGCACAGAGCATCTATCCCATGTATTACACATCAGCACCGTTTCCTTTTGCATTTTCACCCCAACGCGCAAGTCTTGATCAGGCCACTGCCCTACGACCCTCACAGCAGCCACCTGCTTCCATGGCTCTGTCCACTGCAGTGCCAAGGAGCGGCAGCACAACAACCACCTCCTCTGTTTCATCCCTTTGTCCACACGATGAGCGCATAGAAAGAAGAGGTCCACATCCGAGAGGAAAGAGTGATTGTTCAAGCAAAGCCAGCCACCCCCCTTCTTCCCCCGCTGACTCCACAACCATGCTTTCTCCCACAAAAGATACTACAAGCAGTGAAGACGAAGCAGCAGAAGCAGACGTGGAAAGCGTGAATGAAGACGAGGGGATCCACCCTTCCTGCCATCATCGAAAAAAGGGCACAAGCAAAACATTACGTTCCTATCCAAAAAAGAAGAGCAAAAAAAAGAAAGAAGAACAGGGACAGGGACAGGAACAGCCGCCGCCGCCGCCTTCCTATGTGGATGACAAGGGAAGGATGCTATCGATGTCCATGTGCCCTTCAACATCCATGTCTCCTGTCCAAAAGACAAGGCAACCCTTCTCTCAGAACAACAGCAGTAGCAGTAGCAGCCATGCAACAACAACAACAACAACAACGAGTCGAAGGAATTCACAAGAACAATGTACAACAGCAACGAGTTCGCCACTCTCAGAAAATGTTCTTTTGACACCGCCTCCTCCTCCTGCTCCTTCACAGCAGATGATGCCTTGCTCCCCTGCTTTCTACTACTCACCCGCTATGGTACCTCTTTCTCCGTCTTTGTCTACCTTTTATCCTATGACGGTGATGCCTTTACATAATACAAGCATGTCTATGGCTCCACAGGCTCGTGGTCATGCCCTATGGGGACAACATCATCCTCTACCCTATTACAAAGAACATTAAAAAATATATCTCGTTTCATAAAAGTAAAAAAATCTTTTTTTTTTTTTCTTTTTTACATAAAAAACAAAAATAATCAACAAAAAAAAAAAAAAAAAAATAATTTTTTTTTCTAAATCATAACAAAGTCATTCTAGAGTAGTAGTAATAGTAGTAGCAATAGTAGTAATAGTAGTCATAGTAATATAAAAGTGGTAAAAATAGGGGATGAGACTTGTTTTTTTCTTGTTTAACGTGAGCCAGCATCACTATTACTACTACCACCACACGTCATTAATGACATGAGGGTATGCCAAAATCCATGAGGCTGCTGTTGTCGTTGTGGTGGTGGTTCCTTTGGCGACTGATCCTGATGAGCAGCCGACTCCCCATGAGAGGGGGGAAGAGGCATGTTGAGATGGGCCTTCTTGTTGGACAGCGTGTGATTATTTTTAGTGGTATCAGCAAGAGTGGTATTCATAGGGTTTTTGGTATGCATATTCACAGCACCGGTCGATTTCTTGCCTGCTGCTGCTAAAGTAGAAGGCATGGGAGGTGTTGTCGTAGGGGTATGGGTATGGGTGGTGAGGACGTGATTGGGTGCTGTTGAGGACAGCTTGGGATGAGAAGCATGACGACGAACAGAAGTGGTTGGAACGACATGTGTTCGTCGTGTTTTGGATTGTTGCTCTTCACGGGCTTGTCGTCGACTTTCGCGAGTCTAAAAGAAAAAATAAAAAATAAAAAATTAAGAGTCCATAGAGATTCATAGAAGGAAGAGAGAGAGGGGGGGGGGCTTTGTCTGCTCCATTTTACCTCCAATTTTCCTCCGTTTTGTCCATTGAGTAGCATCCAATCATACACACCATCATCCGTCTCACCGATGCGGTGTAATACTTTGTTGAACAGCTCTCTCAAAAAGTCGTAATCGGGCGTTTCTTCAAAGCCCAATTTACGTACGTATTGCAAGTAAATACCAAATTCTTCTATATACATTTCTATGTGCTAAGTACACATTTTTTTCTTGTTCTCAAGTTGGGGATCTTTCTTTGTTTGTTTACCTGGAAAACCATCGCACAAGTCTTTGACAGTCGTGGTTTGCTTCTTTTCACCAATGCGTTCGTATTTTTGCTTGTTGGTAGCGGCTTTTAATCCTTGCCAAGGAAGTGAACCTCTTAGAAAATACATAAAGACGTGTCCTAATGATTCCAAGTCATCTCTTCTTGATTGTTCTATAAATGAGAAATCAATGTCACATCATGCCTTCCTTTCCCCGCCCGATGGCGGCCCCCTTCTTTTTTGATCAGCCTGCGGGTGTATCCAAGGCTTACCTCTTCCTAAATGGGTATTGATACTCATGTATCTTGCTGTGCCCGAGAGACTTTTACGCTCTCTGTAGGGTATATGCTGCTTTGTTTTCGGATCTCGGTACAATTTGGCCATACCATAATCAATTAAAAAGACCATGTTGGCATATTTGGTACCTGGACGGCCAATCAAAAAGTTGTCGGGCTTTATATCTCTGTAAATCAAATTTCTCTCGTGCACACTTTCGACTCGATTGATCTAAAGATGATGTTAGAATCATTCTCCTCCATTTAGTGCAGATCAAGCAGCAAAGAAAGAGAAAAAAAACCGTTTTACCATTTGTTTTGCCAGCATGGCGACTGTTTTTATCGAATGTTTTCTTCCGCAAATATCAAACAGATCCTCCAAACTGGGTCCTAGTAGATCGATCACGAGAATGTTGTGCAGCCCTTCCTGACCAAAATAATAAGCACTGGGGATGCCAGCTAATGCACAGGAAGGGGGGCGGGCAAGGAGGAGTGGCAGCAAGTAAGGAGAAAACAAAAAAAAAAAAAAAAAAAAAAAGAAAGAAAGATCGGGTAAGATGCTTCATCATGTCGTTTTTGTTTTTGCCATTTTCTTTTTGTTTTCTATTACTACAAGTCAGTGTACTTTACGTAGACCAGCAAGTACTTTGTAGGTGCGATATTCATCTCTTAGTTGTGGTGCATCTGACTTTCTCGGTTCAAATTTGATAGCCACCGACTGGTTATTTAGCAAATTGAGACCTAAAGGATGTGTGCGGGCAAAGAAAAAAAGAAAAGTTAATCCTATTACTATTTTAAGGGAATCCAAGGAAAATGGGGGTATTCCACCTTCATATAATACACCAAAGCTTCCTTCTCCAAGTTTCTTTCCTACTCTGTAGTGAACACCGACAATGTTGGTAGAAGATTGAGCCACATTAGAGACACTGTTTCCTTTCTTGTACATTGAAGAATGATGTGTGGTCGTTATCATGGCTGTAGAATTGTAAAAATACAACAAAGAAAGATCTAATAATATACTGCTCTTGGGTAATGGATCGTTGGATCGTGGTGATGGGGTATCCTTTTATCTACAACGCACAGCAAAAAGATGTCTATGTACTGGAGGGTGTGTGTGTGTGTGTGTGTGGGAGAGAGGGAGGCTCAAGGAAACAAAAAAAAAAAAAAAAAAAAAAGAAAGAAAAAACCAGGAAAAAAAAAAAAAAAAAAAAAAAAAAAAGACAGAATCAAGCAAAAGAAACAAACACACTCAAATACACATACACACAAGCAGAGACACAATAGAAAGGTATAATGGAGGAAAAAAGGGTGATTAGGGGTAAAAAGCCAGAAAAATGAAAAAAGGGGTGCCAACTTTCTTCCAACTCTAACTGGATAAAGAAACTTATAGGATAGTCGGATGATCTAAAGCACGTGTACCTCTAATGTTACCCTCTGCGCAGCAATGTACAAGCTTCGATTACATTGTGTCGTCTAAATTCAAATTAAGTTTGACAAGGAACCGAGTGCCTCTTTTCTTTGACAACATGATGCTTCCCTTCTGAATAAAAGATCGTCACAAGTAAAAAAAACTTCAAACAAATAAACAAACAACATTTCCATAGAGCCATTACAGTGTGGGGGATAAACTAGTCTCACTTGAAATAAGGATCAAAGGGGGAAAAGTGCCGTTTTCTCTTTTCAAGTCCCGTTCGGAATGCATTCCACCTGCCTACCATCTACTTTCTGACAACAACCGTGAGCCATTCCCCCCGAGGTCGATTCGCTGATGCTTATCCACTCATTCTCGTGTGTCCCATAGATTGCTACTTGATTATACATGTGCCTTTGATACACCGCCATCTTTCCATCTCTTTTACTTTTATACATCGTTCTTTTGTAGATAGGACGGAGTGTTATTGAAATAAAGAGATATCTTACAAGAGAAGTGGCGCGTTCAAAACCTCAATCTAACTTAGGGAGCCCTATCAAAAGGCATGGACATAACGTGCCATCCTTCCATCCATCTCTAACCATATAACCAGATGTCTGATACGCTTACTCCTTTATTATACTAGCACTGGTGGAATCTCATCCTAATAGTGTGCTTATTCATCCAGAGTCTATTCTAACAAGTACTGCGTTTTCTCTCATCTACAAACAAACCAACAATCAACTCCTACAGAATAACGTTCTTTTATTTTTCAATCCTATAAAGGTAATGGATTCCAACATAGTCGTATGAAAAAAAGAGCTTTCCACCGTTCCCTATGAAAAACGTTAAAAAGATCAAGAAAATGCAATGCTGCCTGTGGATTTTGAAGAGACAATCGACAAACGTTTCCGGCCGTGAGTCGTTTTTCCTTTGGTTTGCTTGGGAACAATCGTTTCAGGCACACCTAGTTCTATGGCATGTTGGATGGCAAGATGCAAACGCTATTTTTTATCACCCCCACCCCAATTTTTTTTTTTTTTTTTTTTTTTTTTTTTTTTTTTGGCCCTGTATGTTTCAATAGATCATGACTTTTTAGAGAAAAAAACATAGTTATCAACAAATAATACTTTACCGTCGCTAATCTGTACTCGAAATCATATCCTGAATGACTCAATGTCGATTCCCATAGTGCTCGTGCTTTGGTGAATTGCTCAGTTCCCCAGCAGAGATTACCAGATTCCCTTGAGAGAAAAATACGATCAATAGTTACAACATAGTTTCCTCCCCCCCCCGCCTCAGGATACCCCATGGTCGTACTTACCAATAAGCAAATGGAACAAGCCATTTGGTATGCTTGAATTTCTCTCTATTGTCTATCACCCAATTTAAATGAGGAATACCTTCCTTATAACGGCCTAAAGCATTCAATAGAGATGCTCTGAGCAACAAAAGCGTGCCTCGTTGGTCGTAGTAATCAGGTGCTGCTGTTTCAGGCACGAGCTCTACTTTACGCACATCGTATTCCAGTTGTTCACGTTCATGGAGGGCGTTCAGCGTCTCATCGACGGTCGTCAAGCATTGCTCCAGACAGGCAGGTGCCATGCAAGGGAAGGCATTACTTGTGAACAAGAGCTCCAACGCAGGCAAACTGAACTCGAGGTCTTGATACCCACTGAGCTCGAAAAAAGCGACTCGGTTCGCGACATATTGCTCAGGCTCCGAATGGCGTTTCTTGTCCATGAGTTGACGCGCTTCTGCAAACGCAAGAATCGCTTCCGTTCGCTTGCCCGACATCATCTCCATACACGCGCCGTAAAAGAATTTCAAATAAGCCGGTGCATTGTAGCTCGACTGCAGCTCGTCCGCACGAGCTGCCGCACTCGCCCAGTCCAACCCCATCGCTGCATTGACCGCCATCTCATACGTGGCTAAACGACCCAGCGTTGTCTCGGCCCAATCGCCTTGGGTCACCTCATGCATATACGAAAACGACTGTGTCGACAGAGGGATATTGCGCGCTAAACGAGAGACACGGCCTGCAAAAAACAGAAAAAACGCTGAATTCGCATAATTTTGCTGAGCATCCAAAAGACACTCAATGGCCGGCTGAATGAATTCACGCACAAGTATTTGAGGCGCATAACTCGTAAGGAGGACATAGTAAGAAACCAACCTACATATACACACACACACACACACAATAGACCCCGTGTTAATCACAGCGGCTACACGCTCGATATCCTCTTCTCTGCTCAGAAACTTACATTAACGAGGCAAGGGGTGATCGAATCCGTTTTTCTTCAAGACACACTTTCAATAACGCAAAACCAAGATGTTTGTCGGCTTTCCATCCAAACGCAGAAACAATCTTTAAAATCTTTGGCGGCAACGAGGACAATAATAAATGCACAGAGCCAATACTAAGCGTGTTGCCATAGAGAAACGGGTGTCAGCTACAGATGCGTCAACAGCTCCATCTTTGAAAAAACAAATGGCTTTTACCCAAATTGAATAGCCGAGACCGTATTATCGTCCATGTATTTATGGAAATGCTGACCCATCCGTTTATATTCTTGCCATACCAGGCTATAGCTACTATACGCTATCATACCTCGCGCGTCAGCAAACGCATCCTCATGACTACCTTTCCTCTCTCTCTCTCTCTCTCTCACACATTACCTCTTCGAAGATTCAATCCTGCTTTAAGATAGCCAACCATGGTTTCCATGGATAGATAAAGCATAGCCATCAACAGCGCACATTCTGCCTTGATGACATGCGCACGCAATGCACCATTGGGCAAAAACTGCTGCTCTTGAAGCTCATACTTATTGAAGGGTCGTGTATTCGTAGGAAGGTTCGTAGAGTTGGCTCCCATCAAGTTGGTAATGTAATGAGATACAGTATCTTTGAACGGTTTTTGAGCCGATGCAGCCTCAATTTGTGCATTGGCAAAATGATAAGTGTCGGTTAAAATGGAAAGAGCCCTTTCCACATCTTTAGGATTGTATGACTAGTTAGGCAAGTACAACATAGGTGTGTCAGTTTGACAAAATGCCTTCTTTATCCATAGCCCCCATCGAAAAGAAGAAAACTTTCAATTACCGTAATAGCTGGTGGGTGGCAGTGGGTGTAGTATCCAGAAGTATAAATATACATATATATAAGAAAGGCAGCAAAAAGCTCATTCACAAGTAGAATACCCACTTACCTTGTATAAATGCCATCGAGCCAAGACCTAATGCATACAGTGGATCCCTTCAATACGGAGCGAGCCGTGATGAATAACCAAACTCAAATAGATTCTATTCTTGTCATGAGCACTTACTGAGTGGATCGTCTCTCGAAAATCTGTTTAGCCTCTGAAAACTTATTATTGAAAAACAATCTTACTCCCTTCAACATTTCATGATCTATCAAGAAAAAAAGATACAACATGCATCATCAAAAAACAAAAATTCCATGGCTTTTCCCCTTTCTTTTCTTTACAACTTACCAAATCTTTCTTGAGCTCTAGGGCTCAAAAAGTTTTCTTTTACTTGTGTATAATCAATATTGGCCAGTTTAAGATCATTTGTATTCGCTGACATCACTGTAGTAGTAGTAGTCACTTTTTCCTCCTTCTCTGTTGTGATGCCATTGGATGCCATCTGGCTTTCTTGGTTTTCTGATAGATCTGTAGTGGATGGCGTTCTTTCATCATCATCATTAGCATCCTTGTTCAAGGCAATGCCTCGCGTGGGTGAGGTCATTTCGTCCGTTATCGAAAGCTCCTCTAGGCCATCCGATAGTGTCTCACTGTTTGTTTGGTTTTGTACAGTATCTACTTGTTTCATCGTAACCGCTCTGGGACGAGGGGAACTTGGCGCGCTCGCAGCCATGATATTCTCTTCATCACCTTTGTCTCCACATGCAGCATCGAGTGATAACGCTTCTCTCTTTTCTTTAGTAGCATCATCAGAAACACAAGTATCCTGATTTTCCTCCTCCTTTTTATCCTGTTCATCCTGTCCACTTAAGCGCTGCATTGTCCTTGCTTCAGAAATGTTGGACTGTACACTCTCTTGGATGGCTGTGATGACTTGCGAGAAATCATTCTCTGTTGACCTCTGTTGACTCTCCTCGTTAGGAGCATAGTCTACCCTTTCTTCTTCTTCTTCTCCATGTTGACCATGGGTTGCATCCATTGCTACTGTCTGCTGGTCATCGCCTTTGTCTTCATGGGCGGAAGAACTGGATAGAGTACTCTCTTTGACCTGTTCTTCTGACTGCTTCTGCGCCTGGTGACTATGTTCACTGACAACGCAAGATGCTTCTTTCTCTAACACTACCGGCTGTATCTCTTTCACACTCATTTCTTTTACGTTTGTCATGTGTTTTAAACAAGGTTTTGTAATGATAAAAAAAAAAAAAAAGGTTTATGAGAAAGAAACTCAAAAATTAGAAAGAACAGAGCGAGAGATCTGTATCATCCTTTCCAAGGTTGGACAAATAAGTTACTTTTTTCCCGCCGCTCGAGTGGTGTGGTGTAGGCAAAACACACACACACACACCCCACCTTGGTGTATTTTATGCTCGACCGATTGCACAGACATTTGTTCCATGTACAACCGCTCTTTTCCCAGGAACAAATCATGGACTGTCCTTCTTCATTTCTCTGTACTACAACCGCTCCATTTTCGTATGTCTAAAATGTGCCTTTTCCTATCTGCTATTGCCTTTCTCTTTCTTTGCTAGATCATGAGAAAAAAAAAAAGCAAAAACACAAAAGCAAAGAAAAACATCATGTATTTGAATCGTATGAACTGTACAAAAAAAAAAAAAAAAAAAAGAAAAAGAAAAAGATAATACGTCTCACCATCTTGTATGTATAAAGTAAATAATAGGTAGAACGGGTAAAGTAAAGGATAAGGTGAGAAGAGATATTCTATGTAAAACGTTCTTTTTTTTTTTTGGGTTAAACTTTAGTACAATGGGGATAAATTGGGCTTCTGATCCCAAAAAAAAATAAAATAGAATAGCCATCAAGGCAACATTCTTATTTGTTTTCATCAAGATGAGATACTTCTGAATAGATTTGTAAAGCCCTCAAAATATGAGATGGATCTATTTCTATGGCTTCTCCTAGTCTTTCTAATACACCTGAAAACTTGCCCAACTTCTTCAAGTATAAGGAAGCAGCAGCATTCTATTTCCGAAATAGATGCGTGAGTCAAGCTTTTAGCCAAAAGACTTGAGATAAGCTTTCTCTTTTCTTACCTCTATTCTCGTAATAAAGTTTTCCATAAGCATAAGCAATTCTTCATCGGTGGCGACCTCATGCATTCTTTTGTTGAAAGCTTCCGAGTATTGAGATTGGGTGGTTAGAATATGTTGATGGGTCAGATTGGGTAATCCAGGGGGTATATTGAAGCGTGTATATAATGAAGTGTCCGCCACCGTGCCTGTTGTGATAGACTCTAAACGTATGGCTAAATTACTTAAAGAGATGACAAAATTGGGATCAATTTGACGATTCAAACAGCGAGCGGGCGGTGTGGGTGACGGTGAGGGTTGTATGTCATTCGAATCTCTTCGCTGAGGAGAAAGCTGTGGGGTATTATCTACAGTGAGCAAGTCGCTCTTATGCAGCGTCGATGGCTCGGAAAGCGTCTCTTCGATTTGTGGCGTGGACGTGGTGAGCACAGGTGTGGTGGACGCCATGATATCATTCTTTTCCATTTCCATACGTCCTGCCAACGCTTTAGGAAACACGAGACAGAGCATTTCTGGAGTTTCTAAACCTTTGAGACGACGTTCGCCCAACTCAACCACATGGAAACCAAGCCTCTTGATCTGCTGGATGTCGCGGCCCAAGGAATGAGAGCTGATGATCGCCGCCTCTTCCGCTGACGGAGTCGTAGCATCGTCGTTCAGCACACCAGGCATTTCGCGAAGAGCAGCAATCACGTCGGAAGAGACACAGATTTGCCCACCGTCTGCTGCGTTACAAATACGACTTGCCTTGTTGACGACAGGGCCAAAATAATCCATTCGCTTCGTAATCGGGTTTCTTTCATAAACGGGTATACCAATATGAATGCCCATGCGTACAGATAATCCGCGATAGATGATCTGACCTTCCTTTTTTATCTCCCGTCCTTCTTCCGTTTCCAAAATGCCAGCAGGCCAATCTGCCTCTAAAAGTTGCAGCTGTACTGTAAAGCACCATAAAAGTGCCGCCACCGTATCCTGGAAACACACCATAAACGCATCTCCTTCGGTTTTCACTTCATAGCCTCCAATGCTACGCAGTGTTCGTCGCATAATCGCATCGTGAATCTTGATAGCCGATCGCATGTCTTCCGGCTGTGTATCCCATAGCAACGTGGAGCTCTTGATATCCGTAAACACGAGCGCCACTTGATTCGTAGGCGGAGGCACCTCGCGATCCAACCTTGCCAAAATAGAATCGCTTGGTGACTCATCCTTCATGCGACGCTTCGTCTTGACCATCATGCTCGGCGTGCCAATCGCTTCCTCCATCACAAGGTCCGTCGGACCGGCGCGTCCCGTACCGAGATTCAACCCACGCAAATGGCGGAAGCGTTTGTCTCGTTTATTAAAGAGATCGCCCACACCAATAATCATCACCATCACATTATCGTCAGCACCATACGTTAAAGCAAAATCACGGAGTTTCTGTGCTGCTATCATGAGGTCATCTTTCTCCGTACGCGCGATATCGACAGCGGTCTGATAAGAAATACGATCCCATAATCCACGGGACGCCATGATAACAAATTCATCATTCTCTGCTAAATCAATCGTCGAAATATAAGGATTCGCGTTCACCACGGGAATCAAATGGTAATAGCCAAAACTTCGTGAAACATTCAGTTCGTCATTCAAGAGCCCAGAATTAGACACGTAGCCTCCGGCCGCTCGGATACGTGAGATTTCACTCGGATTCAATGGTATATGTTTTTGCGTAATTTCAAGCGCTTGCCCATTGTTACGAGACAGGACAGCCAATGCGTCACCCACATTGCCGACGTAGAGTTTCGTACCTGCGATATAACAGATCAGTGCCGATGCCCCTAAATCCTTATCCTCGTTGTCAAACGATCCAAACTCTTTTTCCAGTGCTAAAAATGTGCGTCGAATGGCCGATACGATCGTGTCATCATTTTTTGTCTTTTCGAGTTCGTTCATAAAATGGTAGGTCATGTTATCATTCAGATAACGTGTCATACGACATCCTGTTTTCATATGTTTGCGTCCATCAAACAATCCAAAGAAACATTCATCGTCCCTATTTCTAAAGCGCGGCATGACAAGATCCCACGTGGCCAAGTGATCACTCGGTCCAAGCCAATCCGCTACACCATAAGCCATACTGTTCACTTCAGAAGGTGACGTACGTACACGACGGTCGTGGTATTCCTCGGGTGTGGAAACCCCAAGGATCGTGACATCCATCAAACCGAGCATACGCAACCGTACCAACGCACTAAAGTCGGACAAGTTTTTCTCCTTGGGGTTTTGCATTTCAGGATGTGCCCTTTTGATTTCTAAACGCTTGTTGCCCGATAGATTAAGGTATTTCAAGCCCAAGTTCCAGTTCCTAATCATCATAGGTAACTCCCTTTAGCCGAACCGTTTTTTTTTTTGTTTTTTTTTTCATGTCACTTGTTAAACTTACCAGTTCCAATCATACGGCCAATTGGATATATTATATTTAAGCACATTGTTGGCAACGTCCAACACTAACAATTTGCGTAGTTTGCCGATTTCCGCAGGTAAAGTTTGCAGTTTATTGCCGTTGACAGCTAGTACACGCAGATAACTGAGCTTTTCCAGATCGTCGGCTGGAAGGGAAGCCAAGTGATTACCCGACAGATAGAGTTCATAAAGGTGCTGGTGGCAAAGGCCTTCCGGTGGAATTTCATAGAGATCGTTGAAACACAGGTTGAGCGTTCGCAATTCAAGGAACAAGGACAAGGGTGACCATATATCATCCGTAAATCGATTATCACCGAGAAAGAGATATCTCAATGACAGTGAAAGAGGGGGAGGGTGATTGCGGGGACTGGCAAAAAAGGAAGGTGGGTTGAAGTTGGGCGGTGGCTGGAATCCACAGGAAAGAAGATTGTTGTTGGCTTGATTACCTTCATTGGTCTTGTCACCATCCATAGGATAACCTACGGGTGAATGGAAGGCTGTATTATCTGTCATCGGTACCGGCAACGTGCCTTGGCCAGCATTGAAGGACGCTGCTGTTTCCGCAGGAAGATCGTTCCCAGACGATGCTGGCGTCGAGGGTGAATATGGTTCAGGAAAGGCTTCCAGTAAGTTGGATGAGCAGTTTAACGTCTGTAAAGATACACAAAGCCATATTTCTCGTGGTAATGACTTTAAGTTATTCTTCTGAGCATCTAATACTTTCAATTCAGTCAGCTTGTGAATATTGGATGGCAGTGATTCCAGATTATTTCCCTGAACGGACAGACGCAAGAGTTTCGTTAAAGCGCCTATACTCGTCGGTAGTGAGCTTAAACTATTATTGTCCAGTATAAGTTGTTCGAGTGCAACTGCGCTTTTGAACAGATCATCGGGCAAGGATGCTAACTTGCAGTTGGCAAGGTTCAAGCTTGTCAATGTACTTTTCGTACTTGTTAACGTTCCATTCGAATTGATTAAATCAGCAGTGGATAATGTGAATTGTGTCAAGTGGTTTTTGGACATTTTCAATTGCCGTAAATGCTGGAAATTATAGTTGACAAAACTGATCGCATTATAATCGATAGAAATAATTTCCAGTTTAGGCAAGAGATAAAGCTCATCCAGGTCAGTAATTTCATTCTGCCTTAAATCCAGCTCTTGTAATTTCTCCAATTTTGATATGCCTGAAGGCAACCGTCCTCTTAAACGATTAGCAGTAGCAAATAAGCCGACGAGCTGTGTCAAGTTGCATATTTCGTCAGGAAAAGAGGTAATCTTATTGAAGCTGATATCAAGATAAGCAAGGCTGGTGATCTTACAAATGACTTCAGGAAACTTTCGAAAAGAGTTGTTGGATATAAATAAGATGCTCAGTTGTTGTAAGCTAGCAAAAGATTCCGGTAACGTTTTGAGGCTGTTATTATAGGCTCGTAATGTGCGTAATGCAGTGAGTTCTTCAAGATGCGCTGACTGGAGATCTTGAAGCTTATTGCCAGATATATTCAAATGTTCCAGGTAGGGAATGCAATGCAGCGATGAAGGCAGTGTTTTATACTCGTTATTTGTTAACCATAGTTTTTTAAGGTTCTTACACATCTGCAAAAAATCTGCTGGTATTTCGATCAACAAATTTCTAGAGAGATCCAGTGATGTGATTTTTGAAGCGTATTTGTAAAGGAAGATAGGTACAGTTGACATATTTCGTGCTTGGAGATCCACGCGTCTATAATTCCCCAAGTCTTCTTCTTGTACGGTTTGAGCAACATTGGGACCAAATTCGAAACGGTACAGATACGAGTTGTCTTCTCTTCCAACATCTTCAATTCTATCTTCTTCCGTATAGCCTATCTGTTCTAGTAAGGCTTTTTGAATCTGTATGGGATGTTCATTAGGCTCTAATACTCGCTCTACAAGTTGATTCAACAGCACAATAAAGCACGTTATCAAGATGTTTGGAAAAAGAGTTTCGAATCACTTTCTTACCATTATTATGAATGAGTAAACTTAGTCTGTATTTGCTGAGATCGTGTAAAAAGAATTTTCCAGCAAGCCTTTGGATGAGTTCGTTTGTTGTAGTATTCAACGGTGCGATTAAAGTACCAAAAGTACCATCAGGTCGAAAAATTCGGATACAATACTATGAGAGAAAAAAAAAGAGAATATACCTTTTAATTGACAATAAGGAGATGTTAGATTGCCCGAGTTGAGGATCAGTTCTACGTTACGTTTTTGCTAGGTATATTCCAATTCTCATGCTCAACAACAGGAAAATAATCTGATGGCTCATTCTTCATCACCACTGCTGGCGTTTGGAATTCATCTTCAGCTGTAACAAGGTTGCCATCTGCAGGCTGCACAGCCCAACTGTCAGGAGGTGCCCAATGCTCTGCATTACTATCTGATTGCCCTGTGCCTTGCTGAAAAAGTAATCGAATGTCAGATCACTTGTAGGACGAATCTAAAACCGCTATTCTTACCGGCGTAACTGATGTCCTTCGTCTCCCGTTACGATACTCAGGATTAATGATCTCGTCTAAAGAATTGAAATTTTGATCCACTAGTCAAAAATAAAATCGAGTTACTAAAGTTCTGAGCAAAAGAATTTTGTTCATATAAATATACTATACATTCAAGAGGCTAAGAATATATCAGTAAAAAAAGTTAGAATAAAGTTGCCAAAACTCGCGAAGCAGAAATGAGTACTTACTTTATTTTGCGTTCCATCATCGGATAAAAAGAAAATGTTGCCTTCTGATTTCTCTCTCTCTTTGCCTTTCGAGCTGTTTGAAGTTCCAGATTTTTTTCGTTCGTAGTTATTTGCAGCCTTATTGTTGTTGTTATTAGTGTCATCCGTCGTAGGTGCTTCATTTTGAGTAAAGCTGTGAATACTGTTCTCATAATCTTTTGACCTTTTACGCGGTGCAAAAATAGATGATGTATCAGTATTGTCTGTATTCATAGATTTCACTGGAGTCGTGGTAAAAAGGCTAGCAGCTCCCATATCTGATCGACCTATGCAGGCGAAAAGAAACGTAAGTTGAGTTACTTTTCCATAACAAGCAGCAGCAGCAGCAGAAAATATACTTTACTTTTCTTCCTTCCAAATCGAAACAGGTGTCTCTTTTTATCTTTTGGTGGAGGTAACTGGTTCTGTTGCGAAGCATCTATTAAGAAAAACAGAAAATGTCAAAAGCCTGAATGGGATTTCGCGGCCGATCCGATAGATTACCAGTTAATCCTTCCAAGCTGGGCTCTGTCTTTGCCTTAGGCCCTTTTGATTCCGTTCTAGCTGTTTTTTGTAACGGCATGAAAAGAAAGGATCGGTTGTCCTATGGTGAGGATCGTTTGCAATATATTGTTTTAGGGGAATGATTGCAAGAGAAAAAGCAATGAAAAACGATTAACAAGGCAGAAGGTCAAGGAAAAAAGATAATGTACTACTATGCACATATAATTAGCATAGGTCTATAACAATGTGTATTAAGATTAGATGTTCTCGGGCTGAACGTCTATTTATGCTAAATAAGCTGATCAAGAACCTGTCAATTGAGAAACAATTACAAGTTTATGCAAGAAGGTGAGCTTACCAACTTTCTTCCACTGTTGATGGTAAGAGGAGGAGAACAAAGGTGCTTCTGCCGGTTAAAGTCTTCGGCGTAAGTCTTATTCGACGATAACTAAAGTTGCACTTGTAATGAAAAGAAGAATGGAAAAAGCTATTTTGAATGTTAATTATAGTGCCGCGAAGTTTCAAGCAGGATTTCTATTTTTATAGAGTTCGCACCAAAAACTTTGTGATTTTTTGTATGTTTTTTTTGATAGACCTGATTCTTGATTATTGGAATGCAGCTTGACATTGATAGCGTGGCACATTTGTATATGGTAATGACGTACAAGTAGATCCATTTTTAGCAGAGAGTTTCCAAATTCTGGGTATTTTTAGAGTTCAAGTTTCTTTTATAAATAGATGATCAAGTCTATGCGAACTATATACACTGCTTAATATATGAGTAAGTTTAATTGCAAATGCGTTTATTTGAGTGAATAATTAAATGTATGAAACATAAGACTCACTTAAGTAGCGAGCCTGTAAGGTTGAACGATCACTCGAACAGACGACGCACTGTAAGTGTTTGCATTAATACTGTATCTTTCTTATGCAGTACTTTGGGTTGCAAATGTAACCTTGCTTTGCTTGGAATGTGTCACAGCTTGAGTGAAAAGACATACATAGGGTACTTTTACCATTTGACAGTTGCTTTACTGCCTTGACTATTTTTTAATTTCATAAAGCCAAGTCTGAATTGAGTATGTATATACATCCCGTGAAATGTAATTTCAATCCGTACCGTTCAACCCGTACGCGCATAATTGATAGACTCCTTTTTTTTCGTCTCTTTACATATCGACCAGCTCTAAACGTCCTAATTTTATATTTTCTTCTGTTCGTTCATTTTTTTTTCTTCTTTTCCCTTTCTGCGTCTGTTTCCATCGACATATACACCAAATAATAGTAACATGTTTGCTTTAAATGGACTAAATGAACAAGCATACAATATAGATAGCACCGATGAGTTGTATACCTTGCCGAAACCAATTCTCATCAACTCGGCCATTGGTAAATATGACATGTGATGTAAATGAATAGCAAGCCTTTGTTTAAACTTGTATAGCACCACACTATAGACACTAGTGAGCGACAGCAGCGCAACCTTGTCATAGATGACTTTGACCTTAAGCAACCCATTGGTATAAATTTCCTACCACTTCTTTTCCAGTTTTGAGGACTACTATATAAACATGAATGGTATTGTTCAATTATGATTAGGATATGGATCATCAGCAGTAGTTTATAGTGCCGTTCATATCGAGCACAAAAAAAGGGTTGCTGTGAAAATAATTGATTTAGACAAGTTTGAAAGAAATCAAATCGATAGTTTACGGGTACATCTCCTGTCCATTCAGAAACTGAACGAGACATAACATTTTTGATATTAAGATGATCCGAAAAAAAAAATAGAGAGAAACAGCGCTCATGGCACTTTCAAAGCATCCTCATGTGTTACCAGTCTATGGCTCTTTTGTGCATGGATCGAAGCTCCATATTGTAACTCCTTATATGGCGGTAGGAAAGTATTTTCTGTTCATAAAGTAGACGACGAGGATATAAGAAATTGACACAGTTCCTACATCTCAATAGGCTCGTGTTTGGATCTGCTCAAACTATATTATCGAGAAGGTTTCGATGAAGTCACGATTGCTGCTATCTTGAAGCAAGCCCTTGAAGGCCTAACTTACCTACATAAAAATGGGCATATCCATCGTGATGTAAAAGCTGGTAATTTACTCATGGACGAGGATGGATTAGTTATGTTGGCAGATTTTGGCGTTTCTAGCTCATTAATGGAGTCGGGTGAGAAGGGTGTTAGAAAAACGTTTGTTGGCACGGTAAGGGAAGATTTGAATACATTGATACCAACGTGATCCACTGAAAAATCAAACTATCATAGCCTTGCTGGATGGCTCCTGAGGTGATGGAACAAGCCAACTATGATTATAAGGCAGACATTTGGAGTTTTGGTATTACAGCCATTGAATTAGCTACAGGCCAAGCTCCGTTTGCAAAATATCCCCCATTAAAAGTTCTTATGCTAACGCTAATGAATGAACCTCCTGCATTGGAAGATTTGACTCCTCAAAACAAATTCTCAAAGGTATTCAAGGAAATGATAGCTTCTTGCTTACAGAAAGACCCAGCGGAAAGGTAATTGACGTTGGCAGATACGTTTGCATGATGAGGAAGAATAAAGAAAATTGTAAATGACAAGTACTTTTCATCTTATTAGACCTTCTGCTGAAAAATTACTATTACACCCTTTTTTCAAACAAGTCAAGAAGCCAGATTGGTTAGCAAAAAACCTAATTGTGAATATACCTCCAATAGAGAATAGACCTTTCAAAAAGCTACCGTATAAACAAGATAGAGCAGCAAGTATGGACGAATGGGATTTTGGTGAGGAAAACCAACAGGGGCTAGATCATCCATCGAGTCGCGACTGTAACAATCATTTTCTTCATCCCAACCCTCCACGAAGACATATCTCTTTCGGCAACGTTGTCATCAAGAAGCCTACACATACAAGACAAGCAGCCTCTGAATCATGGTCAACCGTTAGGAAACGAAATACCAACGATACCTATGTTGCGGCGACTATTTCAACCATTCATGCTGGATCGACTGTTGCGACGTACGAGAATGGTATGCTGCGAGGAAAAGAGAGCTCAGAGCAAGAATTGCTGCCTTTTCAAAATAAAAATATTAAACATCAGCATCAACATCAAAGTTCAGCCCCGCCTATATTGATGATAGAGGTACTTTACGTTTTCAAAAAAAAAAAAGAAAAATTTAAATTACAAAACAATTTGCCACCAAATGCTCAAATACCACGTTGTTACATAAAGGAGCCACTGAAAACTGTTGATAAGCATGCAAGACATGGAAAGCAACCAAGTGTGCATTTTGTTGATGAGCCTACTAGACCATTATGTCGCGCCGCTAGTAAGGATGACAGTAAGTAGGGAATCGATGTATTCTCAATTTATTGCAATGTAACAAGTATAACAGCTAACCCTGTTTACATAGATAAGAGCCCATGTTATCATTCACAGCAAACGAGTCCTTCGTTAACTAAAGACTATGTATCTTTGTCACGACGAAGCTCAAATGTCTCAGCCGGAGCAGAAACAGCCAAAGTAGGGAGGTTTTTAGTGAGCAATGGTACCGATCCTATTTACGAGGTTAATTCAGTACAGCAGAGTTTATCAGACATGAATGCCATGGGTAATACAACACGATCTGAGTACAATGATCCTAGCAATTCGGTGGCACCAACCTATAAAGAGAACGCCATCAGTGCCGTATATAGACAGCTGCATCAACTCCTACAGCAAAACGACTCGCAGAAACAATTGATAACAGAGCTTCTACAGTGTTTACAATTAAAGGCGACAGAGAAATCACTATCTCAAGCTGTGAATAATAGCCAAGCATCAATAGAGCCGTCTGCCAGGATTGTAAGTTTTCAGTTTAACTGCAGGAAACTTGATAAATGATCAATGTAACAAACCTGACGTTCTGTGCTATAGGACGCTTTGGAACAGCAATTGCAAGCATACCAACGTGAGAATCTTTTGCTACAAAGAGAAAACAAAATTATGAGGCGGCAATTAGATCAGTTGAAGAACCAATAACTCAAGCAAATTGATGATGGTTGCAGAATATCCAAATTCGCATACACGTATTTTTACTTGATTTTTGGACCTCTTTAAATTGCTCAACTCTTCTATAATGCCAAATGATACCATTAAAATCAGATGTACTCTCAGTTTACTTAACTTTATTGAACTGTTTGTATATAAGCCTACATAAATTTGGTAGTTTTATTTAAAGCAGTGAGCAGCCTTGGCCCTCATTTAAAAGCAATTGAAATTGAGGGGTTATGAAAAAATCAAGTAAAGCCAGACCATTCCTATAGATATCCTTGAAATATAAGTAGACAATTTACTATGAACTGTAGAAAGTAAACTCTCTCAACGGATAATGCCAAGTGATAATTACGATGCACCGTGCATGAGAGTGTACATAAATCGTACATAGTATACATAGCTCAATACCGGTAATCAGAGGTAATCAGAAGTACACAGAGTGTGATGTTTATAAATAGAAGACAAAAGAGAAAATGGGTGAGACTGAACAATGGTCCAAATTCAATTACTTCAATGAATAATAAAAGAATGAATTCTTTATTTTCTTGGAGATGAACTGGCTCTGTAGAAAATGACAAAATGATGTAGTAGCAGCTAATAAGTACTGCTACTATAAATAGAAGATTTACGAGATATTTGGCAAGAGAAACTACAATCAGAGATAGATTAGCTTTTTTCAAAAGGTAATATTAATCTCACACGTTCATAGCATCAGTGTATTGTCCTCTTTGTTGACATCTTGACCATTGAAAAGAGCAGTGAAGTCGTGTCATTGTGCTGAATTTTAAGAACGCTTATTTGTGGTATAAAAGTAAAATCAGAAAATCAGCGTTTCTAAAAGTATCTTTTTTTTTTCAACTTGAAAAGTTGCCAGCAAATGTCATCATTAACGGAAGTTCTTGCTCAATTACTCGACAAAAGGATTTCATTTATAAGACTTCTAATGAGTCAAGGGCTCTGGGACCGCAATGATGCCGAAAATGATATGCAAGCAGCTATTATCAATCTGATGAAGAACGAGAATATAAACTTACAGCAAGTACAAGATCTTGAAGAAAGCTGGCAAAACGTAAAGTTTATTCCTAAAAATCAAGAGAAATGTAAAACTGACTCGTATTATAGTTCTTAAACTCTAGTGAAGCCAATCTGTTTTTCACAACCAATAATGCTATTCTTTTGGAAGGTCTTGCTGAAATGAAGTATACATCTCGTGTGAAACGTGATTTTTTCGCGACGTATAAGTGATGTTGAAATCAGATTTAAATGCTAAAATAAATTTAAAGTGGAATTATTATACAGGATAATAATGAAAGTGTATAAACATGAGTTAGCCACACCTTCAACATACTATACACGTATTAAGATCATAGAATCATGATAACACTTAGTACACGTCACCTTGTATTTTAGAAAGCCGCTTATATAATGCTGCATTCTTACTGGTTGAGAATGTCAGGAACGAGTATTTAGCTCCCTTTTTTTGTTTTGTTTCTCTTCTTCTCCTTCTTTCTTTTGTTGTTAAATACAAACGTTTAATTCGCTATGAACGCTTCTCTATGAACGCTTCTCTTTCTCCTTTTCAGTGTATATTAAAAGGACTGAAGGTGATCCTTATCACCTTCAGTCTTTTTCAATTATCAAGTCGCATCTACTGAACAATATGGGTGAATTGAAATTTATAAGTGATAAGTAACAATGTTGTCAGGAGTATTTAAATATTATTCAAGTTGGTGAAGGTATAGGAAGCAGTCAAAGTCGAGCAACGTATCCGACAGATCTGGTACAAGCTACCAATAAACTGTTTAAAAGAAGCACAGAGGACATTTTTTCGAAATTCGGTTCTCTTTACAATGAATGGTTTGACTCGTTGGTAAGCTGGCCGAAAAAAGACTGTATTACGACTAATGACTAACATTTTTAACAGCTTGAAGGTGTTGATAAATGCCTTCTTGACGGGTCAAACCTACCAATAATCCTACTTTTACGTTCTGCTATGAAGTTTTCCTCGTATTGTAAGTTATGATTCGCATGACTTGTAGCTACGTGTATTGATTTCTTTTAATGTAAAGTGTCACCCAAGTTAACGGATCGTCTGAAATAGATCACCTTTTACAACCGCAGAATCTGTAGCAATCCTATTGTTTTTCTCACAGCTTTTTGAACACGTTGTAATTACTTGGTCCGACAGCCGTTCGATAGACTCTCGGTTTCCCCTTTTCCTTGACGGGAAAAGTGGATCGAGGTTGCCCAGTTGAGTGCATATTAACTTTATTCTTAATTAATACTTTGGATATGCTATCAAAGTGGTTACTCCGTTCTGTAAGTTGATTCCTGGTGAAACCCGTGTTCAAGCAATCAACTTTGAGTTGAAACGCCGAGGTCCCCGACTGTCCCATTACTATAATGCGGATGCTATTATTCTTGACAAGGTGTTTGATCAGGAGCTTGTGATCTTGGAGATGACAGGACCATATGGCTTGAAAGACATTACGGGTGAAACAACTGATCACGTAAATGCTGCATATGGATTATTGGCTATGTTGCACAAAATAGCCTTCTGTTATGAATACGCTAATGTCGATCTCTTCAAAAAGCTGAAAGTCTACTTTATCCATGCTGCTTACAAAAGGATCCGTTTCTGGTATTTTGGTTTGGTGAGTGAACAGCTGTACGTTTTAGATCGAGTTGGAAGTGCTTTGTTACCGATACAGCATGTTGGTTCAAAGAAAGAATTTATGGACGTAACCAACATGATGTGGGAGCTTAAGGTATGTGAGTATTAAAAAATTAAAATGTGTTATTTTTTTATTAACTGCATTTTTTTTTTTTTTTTTTTTTTTTTTTTTTTAGTCCAGTATTGACTTCTCCCACGGACTATTGCAGGAGATCAAAAGGTCTCAGGAAAAAAACAAGCAGATAATTGAGAAACGTCTCGAAGGTTATGAAAAGATAATCAAATTAGAGTATCTGTTAGCGGGGAGTGCTGAAGTGAAGCTGTCTTCACGTGTTTCCGAAGCAGAAGACATATATGTTTTCAGTTCTCCCCTTGGCCCTCAATCTCCTGTCGATACTATATTTTCCCGAATTCCGTCCACTTTTGTGCCTTCATCGAGTCGCCTTAGATAGCTCTCCCTTTTCTCTTGTCTTTCCGTAGATTAGCAATGAATGATCAAAAGATTGAATGCATTATTCTAATAAAATCCCATCAATTTTCTCATGAACATAGCCTAAGCATATCTTTCTGTCCGTCGTAAAGCTCGTCATGACGAAATGTATATGAAATAACCAAATCAATATGGATTTTCCTTCTGCAAAGCTCCCACCAGTAATACAGTACTAAAATAAAAATAACATTTGCACTTGAACATTTTCAAGCACTTTCTAAAAAAGAAACTGTCTCGAAATGTCTATTTCTCGAACATTATACAACGTCCTTATACAACTATTCAGCAGTAGCCACTGTATTTTAGAAATTTTCAACTTAGTAGTACAAAACCACTCTTTCAAGAGTCAATGACAATGTTTGAAATTATTTCAAAAAAGTGACTCACGAGAGGCGGAAATTCTATACAACATTTTTTCATTTATCATTTACATAAAGAATATAATAATAAATCTCAATCAAGACTCTTAAAGAGATCAAGATTGAAAAAGTGCCAAAAATTAGGGTAAACTTCCATTGCGTCCCGCATCCACGGAAATCTTTAGTAAAAGGCGAAAGATTTATCCGATCTGAGCACAGGACAGAAGTACAAAGAACAAGAACCATTTTACGCATTTTTGTGGCCTTTTTATACTTTTTTGATAGTAAAAACTAAAAGACTGCTTTTTTTGAGTCCATCAGTCACGAATTTACTATTCCGTCAATTTTTTTTTATTTTATTTTTGGCTTTGTGCAGAAATCCAAATGGAGTATTTTGTTGGAAGTCAGCATTGGGAAAAGGGCGATCCTTTCCTTCATTTTACGTATTTCAATTTGCGTCTTTAAAACAAAAATCCAAAAGACCAGTTTTCAAAAGGTTCACGCTGAGCCTGGAGTAATATATACCTCATTCATCTGACATTGCTCATAGACAAACAGCTACCCATCTTTGAAGAATACTTGCTTTATTTTAATGACGTACACTAATTGGGAAACGCACATCTTGCCGTCGCTCTCACTTTTTAGATGGTATAAACTGAGTGATGTTGTCGATTATTTACACAATATAAGAGACACCGTCATTCTTTTTGAAAACAGGCCAGATGCAAAAAGTATTCAGAAGCCTGTGCATTACCCCTTACCAGCCTCCTTAAACCAGCGTTTTCCAGAACATGAAATTTATCTCTGCGAAGGGATTGGAGATTGGCACCTTAAATTGGATCTTTTAAGATTGCTTTCAGCCAAGCTGTTCAATAAAATCTATAACAACAATAGCATTGAGAATGAAAATGATAGCTTATTCAACTCAACAGGCCATATTGAGATATGTATCTTGAAAGTATCTAATCAACTACTACAATTAATCGAACAAAGAACAGATCTCATAACCCGTAGTAAATTTGAGTTGCGTTACAACTTGTTATGGGAAACTGACTTTCATGATGTGATGAGCTGTAATAATTGCTTTTGCAAGGCTTATAAAATGATTGTATGCGCAGCTTCAGCGATTTTGCAAGTCCATGATGCTACTCATGAACAGTGGAAACTCACCAAACGAATGTGATATGGACAGAGTTGTAGCTAGACGGACACTTGCTTTCCATTTCGTCTACAGTGTGAATCGAAGAAATATATAACAATACATCTCGCAAACAGAGTTCCAGTTTTTGGTGATTGCAAATTATTGACAGCCCTACTGTCATTTCTTCAGAGTACCTCTTGCTCGATTGGAAGCCATGTAAAAACATTAGAATCCAACAAAGAGTAGAAAAAGAGCCTATGCTGCATAACAATAGTCATGAAACAAAAATTGTTACAAGATAAATACTAGTTTAATTAAAATTATTGTTAGTGTCATTCTACCTTTGCACACACCCAATAACAGTGAGTCAACATGAATATACTTTCAAATGAGTCATGAATTTTAACAATCTGGGGTAGAATTTTTTAATCGACCCGTAGGGGATTGAAGATAAAATACCCCACTCTATGACCCATCTGGATAATGTCACTCCGCGCTTAATTCTTAGAAACAGACTGTATAAAAGGCCTCTCATCATTTGCTGTTTTATCCACAACTCTTGCGTTCTATTTCTGCAGATATAACTAACTACGAAACATGACTGGCATCCACATTGAAGCAAAAAAGCCCAACCATTTCATTACCACCGCTGATTTTACAGCCGAACAATTATTGGATTTGGTCTACAATTCTCTTCAGTTCAAGGTTCAAGCCAAATATACTCCTTCAGAAGAGATCAAGCGTCCTTTGGCAGGAAAAACTTTAGCTGTCCTGTTTTCAAAACGCTCCACTCGTACTCGTATCGCTACAGAATCATCCATGGCATTTCTTGGTAAGTGCTAAAAAATCCCTTACCTTCCTCGCTTTCGATTTGATCTAACGCTTAAGCCGGGGAATACAGGTGGTCATGCCATGTTCTTAGGCTCGCAAGATATCCAACTCGGTGTTAACGAGTCTTTGCTCGATACTGCTCGTGTGGTTAGCTCGATGGTGCATGGTATCATGGCCCGTGTCAAAGGACATGATGAAATTGAGGTAAGAGAAATGATCCGTCTTTCAAAAGTTTTGTGGAACCTGCATTTATTGGATCTGTTGATATTCACTTTATCATACACTATGTATCATGCCCTCATGGTAGACTCTCGCCAAGGAATCTTCAGTGCCTGTGATTAACGCTCTCTCCGATAAATATCATCCTACACAAATTTTGGCTGATTTGATGACCATTCATGAATACTACCATAACAAAAATAATAATGTTCCTGAAGGCATTTATTCTGCACACACCCAACATCCTCGAGAGACACTACCTGGTAAGAAGGTCGCCTGGGTGGGTGATGGCAACAATATTTTACAAGAAATTCTCGTTGCATTTCCCAAATGCGGTATCAGTGTAGCAGCAGCTTGCCCTCCTGGTTACACTTGCGATCAAGATGTCATTGATATTGCTCTCGCTGATGCCAAAAAGACAGGTGCATCAGTAACATTTACTACTCAGCCAGAGGAAGCGATTAAGGATTCTGATATCATTATCACCGATACATGGTAAGTTGGGTATAAAGCTGTAATGGGTGTGGTGGAAAATATACCTGACTATTACATTTTAAAAATCTCAACAGGGTTAGTATGGGTCAAGAAGAAGAAAAGAAGAAACGTTTAATAGACTTTAAGGGATATCAAGTGACAAAGGACCTGATTGCTCGCGGTGGTGCGAAACCTGACTGGATCTTTATGCACTGTCTACCTCGTAAACCTGAAGAAGTTGACGATGAAGTGTTTTATGATAAAGAACGATCCGTGGTTTTCCAAGAAGCCGAAAACAGAAAATATACAATCACAGCTGTCATTGATGCATTATTAAACAAAGGTAGCATTTAGCCATCTTTATATATCCATTGTAAAAAAGCTCATTTCACCCTATCAGATTCATTCACCTACCATTCTTGCACCTCCAAAATGAGATGCTTTTGTCTTTGATGACCTGTATAGAAGTATAAAATGAAATAAAACTGTTTAAATCTCAAAAAAGTTGAATCAATAAACTTGGCAAGACCTGGGTGAAAGATGTACCTTGACCAATTTTATTAATTGCGTTAAGCATAGGCATTAAGCATGAAAGCTGCACAGAAAAAGAGAAGGTTCAAGGATTCATTAGATCCACGTGCACCGACCTTTAAAAGGAATTTCTACGGA
The DNA here is from genome assembly GCF_025528875.1 of Mycotypha africana. Classification (NCBI taxonomy): domain Eukaryota; kingdom Fungi; phylum Mucoromycota; class Mucoromycetes; order Mucorales; family Mycotyphaceae; genus Mycotypha; species Mycotypha africana. Next base: position 1,781,053 of record NW_026515730.1, read on the forward strand.
ATAAAAATGCTGTACTGATGCTTGGATTTTATTTATAAAGAGTGCTATGGCATTGCCAATTTTTGGTTAACAAAAAAATGGACTTTCTTGGCTGTACAGACATAGGTTAAGAAGAGAGCTGTGTTTATCTAATACAAATTCGAAATTTGCGCAATGATTATTGATCGTTGCTGATCAAATGAGAGGCAGCAAGCATTAAAAGTAACTTCTTTTTCAACGCATGCGCATGTGGGAGTTAGGAACGGTACGTGCTCTAACAATATGGCGTCCTTTATATCTTTAAAATAGAAAAGCGCCTTGGACGCACCTTCATTATGCGACAACAACTTTGTGCAGGAGTATTGAATCGAGGCATAACATCTAAGAGATCCGCTTTTTTATTGCCTTCGCTATGATTAGTTGATATCTTTGAATCCTGAAAGTAAATTAAATGACACTGCTAGTTTTGTAATGATTTAAAAATAGCAGGATTATTTCGGCTTCTGGAAACGCGAGAGAAGAGCTTATGTTGCCCTTTCAAGGTCAGAGGTTTTGTTATAAAATGTCAGCTAGTTTTACCTGACGGTTTAATTTATAAAGAAAAGCGAGAACGTGATTTAGATACAAATTCCGTACCTTTGGTTCATGTTATGTTGTACTCTACTAATTATAGTATCAATATTATTTCTTTTTTTATTTTTGGCAAGGTGTTCAAGGCTATTTTCTACAAACTTGTATGTATATTTACCACCAAAGAAAAAAAAAAAAAAACTTCTCGTACTTCTTTTCCGTACGTGTACCTTCATCTTGCATGTGTACCTATTATTCTGACCTTTTTAATCAAATCTTTATCAGTAGCGAAAGAGATTGACATAAGTGCCAGTGCTTACCAATCGGTTACTTGAGCATTAAAGATTAATTTTACTCGTGTCTTTGAAAAGATTCATTTTAATCATTATGTTGCGAAGCCTATCTTCCTATTTTTAAAGATAGCAGCCTTTGCTGCCTCTTAGACCAACAAATTTGCGGAGAGGTGAAACCAGTGAAGAGGGATAAATAGACCTCATTGGAATGAAAAGAAAAAACAAAAGCAGAAAAGGGCAGACTTGCTGTTTTCCCACTTGATATCATCCATGATCTATATTGTTACCTGTACTTTTATTTTACTACTGATCACTGTTATCTCTGCTTCCGTAAGCGCTGCAGAAGCAAAGAACACCATCAAAGTTCCGATAAAAGCGATCAAAGAAACAAATACTAGCAGAGTCGATCGTGTACACTCCAAGCTTCAAAAAAGATTAGACGCAAGCGTGCCCTTATTCAACTACCGTACTCAATTTCTCGCGACCATTGATGTAGGCACTCCACCACAAAAATTCAATGTCGTTATAGACACTGGAAGGTATCATATTCATATAGCAGCAAAAACGCATTCTCAAACCGTTTGATTAATACGATATACTATACATAAACTATAGTGCTGATCTTTGGATACCATCAAAAGAGTGCCCGGATGATTACTGCCCTTATTATACTTTCAATTCAGCCAAGTCTTCGACGTATCACGATCTCAAGGAAAAGTTTGACATATTGTATGGTTCAGCATACGCTTCTGGAAAATTTGTCACTGACGATGTTACATTATCGGGAATCACTGTAAAGAATCAAAAACTTGCTCTGGTTACAAAAACAGAAGGTGTGCTCAATGTGAATACTTCAGTCTCAGCGAAAATACATCAGGACGGCATCTTGGGCTTGGGATATCCCCATTTAGTGACTGGAGCAAGGAGCTATAATCCTCTCTTATTCAATATGATGGAGCAACATCTGATACCACAACCTGTGTTTTCAATCTATATGGGTAATCAATTGGACTCCGTCGGCTGGACTGGCGAATTAATGCTGGGTGGTGCAAACAACAAGAAATACACAGGTGACATTCATTACGTACCTGTAATGGCAGATGAGAAGGATAAACCTTTCACTTTATGGCAGACGAACGTTCAAGGTTTCGGTGTAACGAACAAGGATGGACATAGAGTAGGACAAGCTCTTTTCAGAAAATTAAGGAAGGCTGTTATCGACAGCGGCACTACCTTGACCTATATTGATATGCAGAGTGCAAAGAGATTACTGACTGCATTCACGGGACAAACCACTTTCCAAATCTTGGACGTGGGCAAGCTCTTCCGTATAGATTGCGACTATTATAAGGACACCAAAACCCGATTTCAAATGTACCTCTCACGCTACAAAGGGAAGACCGATAAATCATCTGTTGTTGTAGATGTACCAGCTTCGAGTCTTGTTATTCCTTTAGATACAGAAGACGTCAAAACCGCAAAGCTTTGCGGCTGGGGAATTGTTGGTGTTTCCGGTCTCCAACATTATTTGATCGGACAAAGCATTCTCCGTAATACGTACCTCACTTTTGATATGGAGGCCGATCGCATTGGTTTTGCTGCTGCTATTGATACAGGTGCCAAGATTACAAATTAGAAATAATTATATTTGATTGTAGTATATGTCGATCCTCCTTTATGTGTGATCATACTTTACCAGTCGTAAACATTCTATGACCACAACGCATGAATATATAAAGTTCAAACGAGACACTGCTCCGTTTGAATAGAATGTCATATGAGTGATTCAAAAAACTTAGGTAATCCTTTCCCTGATTTTTTCCAACATATGACGTAATTGTACCAATGTGTAAAAGTAAAAAGTTAAAAACCTGCATTTGCTCTTTCTATTTGGACTTTTTTAGACTTATTCGTTTATATATTATGTCAGCACAACCTATTAAAATTGGCATCATTGGTACCGGTATTTTCGCTCATCGCCACCATAGAGCTTATCAAGCAGTAGGAAAAGACAAGTTTGAAATTGTCGCCTGTTGTAATAGGTCTAAAGATAAAGCTCTGGCTTTCGCAAAAGAGGTACAGTAAGCTCAGCGCGATTTTGCTACCATTGGAGTCACCGACCCTCACAGAGCCACATTGCGCGCTTTATGTTTACATTGATAGCTCGGCATTCCTGAATCAGCTGTTTACACAAATCCCGAGTCTCTCATCAACGATGTCAACGTAGAAGCAGTCGATGTACTCCTGCCAGTTGAGTTTAACAAGCAGGTACTAAAAGAGCCACTCGCGATCATTTTCCCTGCAATAACAAATAATGAATAAACCCCTCATGCTATTATTAGATCGTTGAAGCTGTTGTAGCAGCTGGCAAGCATGTTATGTTTGAAAAGCCCATTGGTAACTTCTTTACCTTTCCTATCAAAGCTATCTTGTAGTGTTACATGGCATAGTTCAAGTGCTAATACCATTTATTAGCCGCTTCTCTTGATGATGCTCGTGAAATTGTTTCCATTTCACGTCAGGCCAAAACAGTTGTTGCAGTTAGTGAGAACTGGTCATATCATCCATTGATTTATGCTGTTGCAAAATATGTGCAAGATGGTAACATTGGTGAGGTAAGTTGCTGAAAAGGCTTTATTCTTTTTTATTACAAGCTTTTTGGAGAGCGTTTGAATTAAGGGGCTTTACTCGAATATAATAGATAATCAATTTCACCTATGATTCTGCCCGCCCCTATAATCCTGATACTCCTTACCATACAACAAAGTGGCGTCAAAATCCCAAGCATCCAGGGTAAGCATTATAATTTCATTGAATAGGGCCATCATGAACGTAATTGAAAAAATATGTATACATGCTTCCACTCTTCTGTCATTACAACTGATGATGGCACACTATAGTGGTTATCTTAGCGATGGCTGTGTTCATGATATGGCCCATTTGGTCCCTATATTGGGAAGATTCGCATCTGTCTCTGCATTCGCCACAAAGAGATATAAGGTCCATGTTTTGGAAGATACATTGGCGACTACCATCAAATTGGAAAATGGCGGTGTTGGTGTTGCAAACTTTACTTTTGTAAATTTCTGTTATTACGGGTTCATCAATGTATATGATTTACTAATCAATCTTTACTTTTTATTTGCTCAGTGTTCAGCGGGTATCAAAAGAATGCATTTGGTTGTACATGGTACAAAAGGATCCATCGAGCTACTTGATGATATGGATGTAAAGTTATTCAATGAAAAGGGCGAAGCAATCGATAATGCTCCGCTCAAAGCCTTGCAATCCAAGGCACCAGGAAATGGTTTTGCTGATGTTGAGGGAGAATTCGCTGCTTTCTATAAGGCTGTTCGCAATGGAAAGGAACTAGCTATTACTACTGAAGAAGCTTTTCATCACTTGGCTTTCATCGTCGCTTCTTTGGAATCCGTTGAAAGTGAAAAGGCTGTTAAAATTGAAAAGCCTTAAATTACTTTTTGTATATATCAAGTCCCATTTTGTCAATATAGGGTTGTCCATGTAATTAAAAAGTGTAAGGGTAAACTTGTCTCTTGATGCCTATCGTTCGTTGTTTTTGTATTTATTGGATCTTTAAGTTGATATTTGAGGTACTCATTATACGTTTTCTACATTTGACTCTTCCGATTCCTCTTCCCAAGTATTCAACGGCCACAACTCTTCGTGACGAGGAGCGATTCGCGAGAGATGATGACTTTGACTATTGTCTGCTCCGTCTCTTGCAAAACGAAAAAAACCTGTATTCCTTAAAAGACTTCTGCCCACTGTCAAACAAGATTAGCTTTGGTTGCTCATAATGGGGACGCTACTGATTAAATCTTGCATCACATTACCGCATGTCCCACAACAAAAACACCAGCAAAGTCCAGATAGAAAGATAGATGCTATAAGTACTATGAAGAGCCACAGCTGAACTACCGTGACTTCGGCCATTCGTAACAGATGCGCTGATAGCTAATGATAGGCACAACAAATAGAATTAGCATTACACGTTAAGAAAAAGAATAATGCATTTTAACCTTCCGCAAATAGTACTTAGTCTGAAAAACCTTCTATTCTTTCAGAATCATTCATCATAGAAGAAAGATGAAAATGGGATAATTACCAAGTATAGATGATATCAGCTGTTTAAGTATATATTAAATACAGGTTATGGGTGAATGATTGAGTAGCAAATAAATAAAAATGTTCATAAATAAGTGTTATTCTAAGATGAGATAACTAATTGTATGCTATTACATGAAGGGTGCTTATTCTATTTATAAGTCTTGCTGATCTATAATGTTGCTGCTTAACACCCAGTGAGCGAATGCGACACTGCTTTTAACTTGTGATTTGCTCTTTGCGAGTCTGCTTTCACTGCCGTTCCCTTTGGGGGCATATTTGCTGTTGCTGTTAGCAAGCGTTGTTGACCACGGTGGATGAAAGGCATATACTTGGTCATACAATTTGCGCTCCAAAATAATAGGTTGAGTGGTAACAAAATGAGAGTGTAAAGAGTACTATGCGTTTGCTGACGTTGCTCTTGTTCAAGACGGTAACAAATATATTGATCGAATTCCTGGATTTTTGTTTCGATAGTTGTGAAATGCTCGTCTGTCCAATTTCTCAGAGCTTGTTCTCGTTTCTCGAATCTTTTGATTGCCTTGTTTAGCTGTTGGACAGTCGGATGGATGTCCTCTGTTACTTGGGCAAATTCCTTTTTGGTTGCAAACGCTCGATGAAGATGATCCATTTCTTTTTGGAGTTTATCAATCTTTTTTTGAAGCAGATCAACCTGAGAATCAGATATCTGAAGTGTATTCTGCAAAAAGATGGTTCTCTCATGCAAGAGGTTCATTAAGTGTGTAGCAGGCTTTATTGACGCAGCGAGTATGAAAACTGTGATATTAACAGAGCTAACATATCGATCGGCATTACTGACCAATTGTCGGCTGTACTGCAATAGGTAGCCAGCAACAGCAGGTGATATCAAAACCCATATTAATCCAGCGAGTTCATGTCGTCGAAGTTCGGCTGCGATTCTTTTATGTTGTTCTTCATCTTCTCCATGTGAAAGTCCAGCTCTCGCTTTTCTAGCAAACGAATTTTGATGTATGACCCTACGGGCTCGTGCACTTTCATAGTATGTCCATGGTGCTTTTTTAAGTTGAGAGAAGATTAAGATTCATACACTTTACTGAAAAGCCGTTCAAAATACAAAAAGTCTTTGTTAATTCTTACCACTTAACCATCGGTAAATATAATAGAGTATCAATACAATCATAATAAAGTCACTCCAGACTTCAGCGCTTCCAGCAAAGAAAGTACCCAAAGTGGGAACAACGGCTAGTACTAGAGGCCATGATAGGCGCGATGATAGGTCACCTTTTTTCTGATCCATTCTATCACCAATGTTCATCCTATGTGAATGTTTTGTTTTCGCGTCACGTGTAAATGGCTTTTGATATTTGCCATCGTACTCTGGGTCTGAAAACGATGACATTTACTGTATGCTATAAATTTAAGGAAAGAAATTCAAGGAAGGCAGTTTAAAGAAGGGTGAGTATAATGGAAAGGGAATGTAAGGTAAAAAGACCAAGAAAAAAAAAAAAGAAAAAAATCTTAAACAATTTTTTTTTTTCACTCAAATCACTAATTACAGAATGTAATTTAGGGTACTCGTCCTATCTATGATGACCGTGCGTTTGTTCTTTATCAGCTGCCTACAGTTTCACGACACAATAATTGGGATAAATCACCTGTGCTGGCTCGAAAAAGAACAAAGTACAATTCAACTGAAGAATCTGAGTTATTTCATTTGGCCCAAATTGGATGTCTTTTGCTAAGTTTACATTTTTCGTATTTGCATGAATTACTGACACATATTTTTTTAAAGTCCCTTGTAATTTAGAATTGTCAGGTCCGTATTGTGGATCTATGTGTAATTCTATTGTCAGCGTTCCAAAATGATGAAATTTAAATCATGCAAATGCTAAACAACTTTGACTCAATTGCTATTAAAAGTACCGGACGAACCTTCAGTAACAATGTTAGATAGTTGCAGATCAACCTTACAGTACTCTAAAACCGCTGAGAGGATTTTGTTCGATGATGACTTCTTAAAGTTATTTTTTAAATAAAGAAATAATGATGTGTGTGTTTGTTGGCTTCAGAAGTGCTTTACCAGTTTTTTTTTCTTTAATATGTTGTTTGGAAGAGCATGGGTATTCATGTTGATTTTTATTTATTGAATAAATCATGTATTATTGTAGTAGATAAAGAAATGTTGAAAGGAGATAACATAGTGAAAGTTTTTAGTATTAAGGTTGAAATAGGATGCGCATAGTATAGGCTGGGTTTCTCTTTTTTTTTTAATAAATAACACACGCTCTTTCTACATATTAATTGTGACCAAATGAAGCGAGCTGCATTCTTCGTGCCACTGATATTCAGCGGTGCTTTGATAATAAAGATGATCTTACTTTGGCATCATTTGTAGAAAAGTTTGGCATTATGAATAAACAGTATGCATTGAGCAGATACAACTCAATAATTAGTAATGTCATTTTTGGAGATGATGGCAAACGTTTAACGTCAGAATTGACGACCTGGAAGCATACTGAAGAGTATAAAACGTTCTGGATCGATATAATAAACAAAAAAACTCAACTTGTCGTTCATAAAGGATGTACTCAATACGTATCTGATAGGGCACAAGACGCGTTAAGAATGTGGTATTTCTATAATACCTCTTTTATAATATATAAACACGAATTAGACAAAACTTCAAATACTAAACACGTTATTATGATCATAGAATCATAATAACACTTGTACATCTTGTAATGGGAAATTAAGGAACGAGGACTTTTTCCTGATTTTTTTTTAAAAAATACAAACATTTAGTTTGCCGTGAAAGCTCCCCTCTCTGATCTTCAGTATATGATAAAAGGACTGAGGAAACTCCTTTCACCTTACAGTTTTCATATCTATTATAAGTCGCGTTCACGAAAATATAAACATCCAGAAATATCATAAGAATACTTACCTCCATGTCAAGAAATGATCCAACAGATAAACCATTATCTTCTGAAGAATCTATATCACTATCGTCGTCGTCGACTGATTCAGAATCAAGCAGTAGTATATTCTACATTACCATCTTCATGCGCTAGTCCTACAGTCAATAGCGGCAATAAATCGCCACCATCACTGTCGCCCATCAATCCAGTACCAAGCACTAGTTCTACAATCAATAGCGACGATAGATCGGATTCCACAGTCAATAACGACAATATACTGGCACCGCCGCTCTCGCCTATCAATTCAGCACAAAATACTAATGTATAAGATGTCGAAAACTCCCCTGTCCTTGCGTCATGGTTTTTTGAGGAAACAGATGTAGCAAGCAGGCCGTGGCACAAATATCAACCGATCATTTGGTTCTCATCGAATCGTCCATCCATGAGCTTCTGGAGCCTGTTGAAATCCTCCGGAGCAATACAGCCAGCTCGTCATTAAAATTTTTAGACAAAGTGCAATTGTGTTGTAGACGAAAATAAAAACCATTCAAACAATGATTCAAATTAAAAAACTTGTCAGTAGTGCGAAACAAAAAAAAAAAGAAAAAAAAAAAAAAAAAAAACCAAAGCAAAAAAAGAAACGGTGTAATTATCTAAATCCTCAAAATGTAAGGAAAACCGTGTTTATTACGGCGATACTTTCTTCTTCACTTTTGATTTGAAAGTGTTGCGATAGTCACCAAAAACACAGTTATCAAGAGGCAACCTTCTTGTAAACGCCTTGTAATTACTTCTCAAATGATGTTGAAAGACCTCTGCCTTTGATAATACATGTTGAGGATACAGAGGAGAATGCACCGATTTATGTCTTGGTTGCTTGCATTTGGTACAACATGCATTGTCTTCCTCTGGGTCTTCATTCTTCTCTTTGATCTCAAAGTTCTGTTTGCGTTTTCTGCCTTTCGAACCAATTATAGGTACAATGAGGTCGCTTACTAATGATGAATTTACCAACTTTTAAAGCCACCTGAGCTGCTGACCTTGATCTGCAGTTTCTGTCTCATACAATTGACATTTAAAGTATTGTTGGGTGTAATGACCCCCTTTACCGCAATCAATACACGTTACATCTAACAGTACACGATGATTAATCTATACGTATATATATGATCAGGTAGATAGGCTTTCAAAAGGCAAGTTACCATTAACAGCAGTTGATTTTTTCTTTTCAGAGATTTGCTTTTTCTTTTCATAAATTATTGTTTTGAATATGGGTCATAGTATGCATCATAAAACGTGAAATAAAAGTGAGACAAAAACATTGACAACAGATAATATAACCATCCCGTTCCGCTATGGTAGTTGTTATACTATGGCCCTCAGCCCTCTATCAATGATTTGATGTCAATCAATTGAAAGTTGAACTTTTTTGGAACTCTTGTCCGAAAAAGGCACCGACGAATATCTGGTTGGTCTCGGAACACATTGTCATTTAATAAAAAAGTTGTCAAGGTTCTTTGTAATTTGGCCTATTGCAAGATAACGTCAATAAAACTATTATTGGCGACTTCCTTACTGATAGAGACTCATTTCTAGGGTTCGATTGTATGTCATCCTTAATGCTGCTTGGTTATCATTGAATAATTGAGTATCCAAATTGATATCCAAAATACTATGAATTTTTATAATAAATCTAAATTTAAATTACATATTGACCATTAAAAATTGTGAATCGTCTAAAATGTAAGCTAAAATACTAAATTTTTAAAGTATGATTGGGTATAACTGACATATCAAAGAGATTTATACATATAGCAATACGCAAAATAGTGTATGAAAAGTAACGACATCTCTTCATCCACCGGGCCCATGGATTACTGTTTGAGTGCGTCCTCTTATAGTCTATTGAAACCTTGGCTAATCAACTCCATTCACTAGTGTAAATGGACAAAGCACATTGTACTACAATTATAGGCTCGAATTACCTGGACAATGCTCTTCAAATAGGATTGCTAATTGCAATAATACTGTATGTTATCTTTAGCAGGTTTGTTCCAAACTTGTGTTCTCTTTCCTCCCCGTAATTCAGCAGAACTAGCTGTATAGTCGATGACTTTATTATACAAAATTTGATGTTTGTTCGTGCTTTCCCCTTTTGATAACATTCAATATTTACTGAAAGTATTGCAAGTAAGTTATGGAAGCCAGATAACGAACAGCGATAAATTGCCATTTTTCTTGGTCTAGTTTAAATCATACTTTCCCGTCTATGCACTTCTAGTATTGAGGACATAGAGCATTGGCTTTCTCTAGCAATTCAGTAGTAAGGTCTGCCCGTAATGAGAATGAGAACGATGTACGCAGTCATCTGATGGCAGTACAGATATTAAAAAATTGTTGGTGCATGCTTTTTCTTCAACAGAATCATAAATTTCTTACTGCCATCATATATAATTTTTAGATGAGTTATGATTTGAATTGATATCAGATTAGAAATCGATACTGTTGAACAGTATCCGTGTTAGCCATAGTGTTCCTCTATCTACTGGAGAAGTGGCGGACGTGTTCAAGTGTATGTCTATGGAAGATGCTATTCATTTTTTACTTTTGCGCATCATGTCTAAGTACCCAAAAAGACGTAGGGCATAAACTGCATAAACATTGCCATTTACGGAATCAACCCAGCAAGGACTTTATAGCGCAATATGAGAATATGAAAAAAATATAGTATTTCGACGTTGAATAGATACAGTGGAATTAGGGGCAACGATAATTTAGGAGATTTACCAAACAGAAAAGAGGAGAGCGTATTGGTTTTTACAGATGACAAAAATACAAACTTTTTTCTTTTTTGGGTCATACATAAATCGTTACACATGGCATTATGATTATATAGAAGGCAAAATAGTATATTACTGCATCATTGGACCAGCCACAACTTCTTTCTTTTTTGATTTATATACAATGTCTTCAAAAAACTTTCCTTCCTCTAGAGATGATTCATCCTCTTCGGTGACAATCAAATCTTCATCTTCAAAAGGATTTTTGCAAGGTGGTGGTATCGTATCATAGCTAGTCGTCGTGCCTTTCGAGGTCATCGGTAATGGTGAGGAGGAGGCAGCGTTAGAGGATGCTTTATTTTTTTCAACGAGCCGTTTCAATCGTTGGCGAAGTGTTCTATCCTCTACCAATTCGATGTGTATATCAAATGCATCCAATAATCCTGCTCGCATACTGTGAAGGACATACATAGCGTCTCTTTCTTGATGTCCTAATCTGGCTTCACTGTCTAAGCATTGTTCAATAATGTATCGGGCATTCTCGACAATGTGATTATGTTTTCGCATCTCCTCGGCAGACAGCGTACTCGTGGTGGGTAGAATAGCTCCTTCCACGTTGCCTCCATTACGTTTTTCAGCTTCAAAGGCATCCTCTAACAATGTCTTTCTCCTTCGACGTCGGCAATGATCCAATGCATATCGGACAGAGAAATGAGCTTCCATGCCTCCGCGCTGTTGTAGTAACTCTTTTCCTTGCTGCTGTTGCGCAAGGCCTGATTCCATCTTTCGAAGAAATTGGTTGCGTGTCTCCGAGTCGGCAGGTAAAACGAAGAGAATGTAATTCAAGGTATAGAGTCGATGGCAAACAGTACGCCAGAACCTGTCAACTGACTTGTGTTGCTGTGAGGAGGATCGCTGTGGTGGTTGGTGCAGCAAATTTGGGTCAAGTGATGAAGACGGATGATGAGAGGATGCCATAGTCGTACTTGATGTTTTTTCTAATGAGGATGATGAAGGGGAGGATATAATCGGAGTGGAAAAAGAGGCCTTTGGAGGCAAAGGCGGTGTGGATGATGTGGTTGCCGTTGCTGCTGTCTCCGTCGTCAGTCTACCATGAGTGGAACTTGGTCGAGCAGGATTAACTAACCTGTCTAGATTTTGCTTCAATCGAGCCGTCATAAACAGTGCTCGAAGCTGACAACGTTTATCATTAAAGAAGAAACTGTCGAAAACATCATCAAATTGTGTGCGAATTGCTTGTTTGGACACTGAATTCAAAGCTTCTAAAAAGCTACTTTTGGGTAATTGACTATCCATCGTATAAATCAGTGTGGGTTCAGGGGTATTGAAAATGTTTGATTCAGTATTCATTTCTTGAGAATAGTACGTTGTTGTTTCTTTAGAGGATGTCATCGGTGGCGGTGGCGAATCAGAGCGTTTTCTATTGAAAGGAAGTTTAACAGATCTCATACGGCTTATTTTCGAGGTTAAAGAGGCAGGCATAATTGTTTAAGAAAAAGGTAATAAGAGGTATATCAAAATTGAAAAGACGAGAGAGAGGGAAGAGAAGGAAAAGGTTGAATAGTGAAGAGCTGCCGAAAAAAGACAGTTATTGCACAATGAATGAAAAAAAAAAAAAAAAAACCCAGAAGATCTGTGTTGCCTTGCCAGCTTCACCTCCCTTTGCATTTGATTACTATTTTTAACCCATTGCCATTCTTTAAATACAGTGGGTTCCACTGCCAATTTGAGGATTTTATGAAAAAAAAAGTACTGAGTTTTAAAAATTTGGGGTGGGGGGAGATCAAGAAATAATTTCGCAGATATCTTTTCACCTCGTAGTTTTAAAGGATGACGGCAAAAGAAGTATTTACGACGAGAATGGAGCTGAAGCAGTGGACAATTGTTGATGAGAAGCCTGATCCATACGCTTTAAACCAATTAGTTAATCATGATTCTAACCTAAAAGAAAGCGCTAAGTTTTCCACAACGATAAATACACTGGACAAACCGAAGAAGCAATAGGAACGACTATGAAATAAGTGTAGAACGCTTAACTAAGTATATGGCATATGGTTTCGGCACAAAAGAACTATTTCTCCAGAACATAGTCCACTGTCTATTGTCGGTTAGAGCTGCAGCTCTTAAAGCAGGCGTCAAAGAAAGTACTACTCGTGTCTGATGGAAACACTATGAAAGGATCCAGACTCTTTTACTCTTGAAAAGAAACTTGATATTTAAAGCTGGCCGATAATCACAGTTACAGGAAGAGCATAAGCAATGTTTAGTTAAGTTTTACGATAATAACTCAGGTACCTGTATTCAAGACGTTGTTGAGATGCTTACCAGCAAGTTTGTTGGTCTTAAGACCAAGGAATCAAGAGCACATGAGTTTTTGAGAGACGATTGTTACCTCTCTTTTAAGAAGGTTACTTTTTGGTCCTAAACAAGAATAAGCTCTGATACCATCCAAAAACGTTACGATTTGGGTCGTCGCATAGAGTAATTCATGTCTGGATTTTTCTAAAAACTGCGTTTTTATCGATGAAGCTGGCTTCCATGTCGACATGAAAGCAAGTAGAACATGGGCTCTCAGAGTGCAAATGGCAGTGGTCACTACGCCTACGGCAAAAACACCTACACATACCATTGTTGGTGCCATATCATCTGTAGATTTGGTAAGCCTGATTTGTGTACCAAAACAACAGCCAAAGGTAAAGAAGATCCAGGGTGGCAAAAAGAGAAACAACCCTGAAAGAGAAGAGGGCCAAAAGGCACAACTGCCAGTCATTATTTAAGATTCTTAAGGGAGACCTTGGATATTATGGACAAGCATGATCAAATCCACTCGTCTAAACAAATAGAAGAAATTATCTATGAAAGTGGTTGGGACCATAAGTACATTTATCTTCCTCCTTAATCACCAGAGCTCAATCCAATTGAACAGCTCTGGGCATTGGTAAAAGACAAAGTGAAGCGCCACAAGCTTGAAGATGCAGAAACACTTAAAGACAGAGTTATTGATGCTGCCATATATCAAATTTAATTCTTTGTCCGTTTGATAGTCACTTATAATAGATAACAAATACAAAAAAAAGGGGGAGATTTTTTCCCCTAGACATGAAGTCATGCTGAAACTTTTCAGACGTCACCAATTTTCATTTATTTTCGTCAGAATTTTTTCAAAATCAAAAATTTCCTTGTTTTGCGTCTTCAGTGACAAAGGAGTCTTCTAGTCTGCGTTGCTTGGCCTAGTTGATCTTCCTAAGTGAGGTGATAGTCCCATATAACTATGTTATAGCGATATGGCCTGTCACTGGAAGCGCATGTCGCTGTAGAGCCGCCATCCCTTATGGAGTGAAATTTCGTGGATTTGTTTCTAGATGGTTCCAAGCCTTCTCTTCAGTGACAAAGGAGTCTTCTAGTCTGCGTTGCTTGGCCTAGTTGATCTTCCTAAGTGAGGTGATAGTCCCATATAACTATGTTATAGCGATATGGTCTGTCACTGGAAGCGCATGTCGCTGTAGAAATGCACTATCCTTTGTGTGGTAATATCTCGCGGATTATTACAAGGTGCTCTAACTTTTTATTTAGGTGTTCTCAAGACCTTTCTCAGTTGTTATGTCAACTCTTATACCACAGGTTTCACATTCAAGGTCCAATTCTACTATGGTGTCTTAGAACTTTAAGTGCAGCTGTATTGATTTATATCATAGTTTAGACAGTCAAACTCTCGTATTAGTTCGATGCATGTGTATAAATACATCCAAGAGGGTGTATTATTAATAAAAGTGTAGCATTCTGGCAAGACTATTTATAAAGATTCTATTGACATTTCATCAGTGACAAAGGAGTCTTCTAGCCTGCGTTGCCTAGCCTAGTCGATCTTCCTAAGTGAGGTGATAGTTGCATATATCTATGTCATAGCGATATGGTCTGTCGCTAGTAGTACATGTTATGGAAAGCTGGGTGTTGCTTACCTGATCAGGTCTATGGTAAACACCTGGATGCTTCTCTAGTTTATTCCCTCTCGTCTTGCCATAAATACTATTTACGCGTTTCTGAAGTAGTGAAGGAGCCTTCTGGTAGCGAAGGTTTTTATTATGCCTGAGACTCCCGCCAATGTGAAAAAATGGCTTTAGGCGTCTCGAGACCTGAGGGATTTATAACTCTGTTTATTGCAGTATCTTAGTTTGGGAGGTTAAACAGTTTACAAAATGGTTCTTTTGAGTGCTGACTTATATTTTGGAGATGCTGGATAGGAAGTGGTCGGAATCGAACCTCGTCTTGGTAGACAATACGAACTCCTGCTTGGGACCAAGAGATGCGATCAAAATGGCAACGTCAATGATTTTCCAGATATTTAAAAGTAGCAAACTAATCTGGACGATTTTGTTGTAAGGCAGAGGAGAATTATCTAAAGGGGAACAGAGTGTTAACAATCTATGCCAAATGTCGGTAGGTGTGGCATGAAAAGATATAATTGTATTTTCCTGCAGTACCGTGATCCAAAATTGCCATATAGGTGGGCAACCAACGAGAAATTGAAACCATCCTCAGGGGAGTCTCTGCAACGGCGGCAAAGAGTGGAGTCAGCTATAACAGGATTGATGGAAAACAGCCAAGCTCTGTACCCAATGCAATTATGCCATAAACGCCACCATGGAGTTAGCACTGCATGAGGGGTCGAGAGTGACCATAACCGTTTCCATTGAATCGGAGGCCGATACCATAGAGGAAGAGGAATCCGAGGAAGGTCACTGAAAACGGAAGAATCAGAATGCCAGTATAGCCGTAGCATCCCAAGCGAAAGCTTTAATTCGGTGATATTCTTCTGAGAACCAAAAGTACACACCAGGGACGTATCAGGCAACCATGAGGTGCTGAGCCATCGTGAAGTGTGCGTAGAAGCAGCAGCCGGAGGAGGGACCCGAATGTCAATCAATCGGTTCTGGATAAAAGGAATCCATTGTTTTATACCTTGGAAAAGCAAGCTAGGTATCCTTTTCAGCTTCGGGTAGTCCTGAAAGTACTTATACCCTAGCTTGTAGAAGCAGTGAGTTATCGAAGACCAAAAAAGAACAGTAAAGACGAGCAAATGTATGGGAAGGCTATGTGATCCACATGTTGGGGGCCTACAAACGAGGGGGAACGCTGTAAGGCACTACGAAGGGGCAGCGTAAAATTCAGCCTTAATGATGTACAGGATTGTATTTTTTTTTTTGCCGGCATCTGACACAATTTGCTAACTCTACTTGGCAGTTGCTTCTATAGACTGGTAATATTTGACATATTTTCCTGACACACTACAAGGGGCAATAACCAAGCGCCAAAGGTTGGTGATAAACAATTGTACTGCATTTGAAAGAAATGCTCATATAGATAACAGTTGCCTTTTCAAGTACAGCTGACGTTTTTCCCTACTCTTAGAATGGAAGCTCACCATAGGGAGGTGTTATTATCCAACCTGGGCTTTGAGTAGCCCACCCTTAATGCTTTATTTAATTGGAACAACATCATTCATCAAACAGACACATAACATTCAAAGGACGGGTATTTATTGTTGTTTTCGTAGACCATGCAAGTTTCTTCTTACCAACAAAGTCAGCATTTCTTCCCGTTAAACATATATATATATCTTTTCAATCCAATAAGTCAGCATCATTTTATTCGCTCTCATCGTCTTGTTCGCTAGCATTACTGCCTTTTCTTTTTTTTGCTGGGGGTATAAATACATAGGGGAATTCGTTATTGTTATTAATATATAAGGTATTTCTGGCAATATTCTTAAGCTTCTTGTTCATCTCGATCTTGCACAATTCTTGCTTCAGTAGAGCGCTTGTGTCTGTCAGAAAATACTTCAGCTTGAATAGATTCTTTAAGGTGTTTTTAAATAAATCAAACGTTTCGATATTTTCTGGTATAATTAAACTGTCTATTTGACTTGCTATAAATACTTGATCATTTTTTTCTATCCTGTACAAGTACCCGACATTTCCAATCCAATCCATTGCAAAGACGTCTTTAAATTGGCTGCCGTATAATGAGCGTAGTGTGGATAAAATGCATGTGTTAGCTTTCAAGTTCTTTGTTTGTTGTTTGAGAATGACGGATTCGCTAACAGACGTTTTCTTCCATTCACTGGACGACAATTCAACAGTGGTAGATTCATTGAGCTTTAAAAGTAGATCAATTTTTCTTGGGTACGTTGACGATGTGTCAGAGGTGTGGAACAAAGCCTTATTGATCTCGATTGCGGTTTTGCTGCTCTTTGATCCTGTTTCTCCATCGGCTATTTTCACGTCAGTACCACTGAACAAAATATCCAACAGCTCGGCAAAACGTCGATAGAAAGTCAATTCTGAATCATTTGTACTTAAGCCCCAAAGGTTAAAGTTCTCCACTACTCTTTCCAAAATATTGAGCATAATAAACTCCTCCGATGACCTTTTCTTTTGCTTGACCATTTCACTCTTTTTTTCATATATGAATGACAGTATCTCGTCAACGTCTTTGATTGCAAAAACTTCTTCCATTAAGCCAAGGGCGACTTTACTGATGCCCTTTAGTTCAAGGGGTGTTGAGACTGCTCCTTCTTGATTGCCTTGCTCGTATAAAATTTCTTCAATTGCTGGGTTTATTTTATTAAAGATACTTGACAGTGAGAGTTCTACAGCGCACATTTCCAGTTCGTTCAATAAAGGCTTTTTCAAAAGAGAAGTAACTGCTTTCAATAGAACTTGTTTGGCAGGCATCATATCTCCAAAACTCAAATGGCATATGTCTTCCATGCCCGTTATCTTGTCGCCCGCAAACCATTTGTAAGCTAGAACGTGCAGCCGCTGTTCGTCATTCATCTCTGGTGTTTCTTCGTATACTTCTTCTACTTCATCGCGTTCCTGTAACTCCTTTTTTTCATCTTCGTTTTTTTGTTTATCTCCCTGCTCTTGGTTGCCCTCTTTGTTTTGTTGTTCACTACTTGGGGTATTTGCATCCCATTCTAACGCTTCTTGGACCAATTCTGAAGCTATACTTGCCGCCTTCGCTAATGTCTTGACGCCTTCATTTACGAAAATTTGCTTTGTTTCTATCTATAATAATAATTAGGAACGTCACTGTTGCTATACTGTAAATATAACCTCATTTAATGCACTTACTATAGAGTTTGCCGATTTGGCAATGTCTTCCCATACTGATTTTTCATACTTTATTTTACTAGAGAGCCTTCTATTAGTTTGGCGTAGTAGCTTATTGTTTTTTTTTTGTTCTTGCCTGTTGCATATTAAATGGATCTTTTCGTGATCAAGCAGCTTGAGTGTAAACCGCTTTTTCCAAGCGTTGTACAGGTCTGAGGGGCGAAGGCTTTCGTTTTGGCTACAATAGATTGCAATGTCATGCTTATTAAGCTTAACAAACTCTTCAAACAGAGGCGGGCTTCTTTTAAGCACAAATTCACGTAGTTCTGGAAAAAAAAACCCCCCACCGACAAGCGTGAGTCAAAGCGCGTTCGAGTCTTGTTCACTCTCTTAAACGAATGGAATAACAAATTACTATCTTCACCGGGGTAGTGCATTTCTTTTGTTAATTACAGCACTTTCAAGTTAAACGATCCCTTTCACGACACAAAAGAAGGGATTTTTTTCCCCTTTTTTTTTTGTTATTTATATACAAATTTTTTTTTTTTTTTTTTTTTTTTTTTTTTTTGTACATGTGATCGACTTAGTTATCAAGGAGACGTGACAACGCATCTGCAGGGGGTTCTTTACCCCTCTTGTAAAATATCTTTAAATTATAATCTAGCAAGCAAGCTTTCCACCGCTGGACCTTGGGAGTGGGTTTATCGTTATGAAAAATGAACTCCAACGCTGCATGATCAGTTCTTATTATGACTTTGTCTTTTAAAGGATGATGAGCTTGTCGATTCTGCATGTCGAGTTGAGGAGGTCTATCTGTATATTTGAATCTCTGGTGGTGGTGGTGTTGTTGTTGTTGTTGATCATACTGTACTCAAATTAATGTTTACGTTTTTCAATACATCGATAAGCTCCGTTAACTGATTTATGTGTACATTAGTTGAAGAAATATGGCTTGGATTATACACACAATCGTCATTTCGCAGTACTACTTCTCTTTCGTGGTTTGATTCAGTATGGTATTGATTAGAATAAGATGAGAGCAGGTTGTATTTTCTTTACAATTTCTCGATTGCTTTGGCTTCAGTAGTCATTTAATCGCACGTGAGGGGTATTATTTGTCCTTTCTTAATTTCTTTTTCTAGATCGTAGGCGATAGTAGGGTAAT